>NC_139453.1:30642595-31242595 GCF_963924565.1 Ascidiella aspersa | reverse complement strand
AGTCGCCGAAAAACATAGAAATCATTTCGCGCAATTTTATGAAAACAAAAAAGTTGGAGAAATTTATCGGAGATAACAAATGTTATAAGTAGGGACGTTATTTTGCTAATTTTAAAGGAAAAAAACATTCATTTTTTGCTTGAGACATTTCAGTAAACGATTTATTAAATATTTGCATTGGAATTCTGGGGAACAAGTCGTTTTCTAATTGAAAACAAATATCGCGAAATAAATTTCTTTTAACTCAATTACAAAATACGAATTTGTTGTAAATTTATTTAAATTAATGGAACAAGATTCACAACAACGCAAAATGCAGGAGGTTAGTTATTTACAAAGTTTTGTTCCACATTGGTTGCATTTCTCAGTTTTAATGCAGCACTGGCAGAAACTTAAGTTATTTTAATGCACACACACTTCGCTGAACCTTTATTACATAAAATTAATTTGTGGTTATGAAAAATAAAAACAAGTAGATTGACCTAACTAGTCTAATTGTACCAGTTAATCAGTATTACCCTTAAAAACAACAGTTTCAATTTGGCTCCAAGGGTAATAACCACTGTTTTCTACTGTTATAAACTCTGCCTAATTAACTGAAGTTCATTTTTAGGTGATCCACCTCAACACTGGCCTTATTTGTGAAGAAGTCCAGAAAGAAACGGGAATAGTATTCAGCAAACAGTCGATAGCTGCACTAGCTAACATTGCTTTGAAGTAAAATACCTTTTTGTACTTTTTCAAATCTCTTGGTTTAACATCATAAAAAATATAAATTTAAAAAAGGAAAACATATTCAATAATATAACAAAGGTTAAAAAAATGCACATTTCAAGAATAAAATAACACACACCAATGTGTATCTGTTCCGATGAAAACAGAATCTTATTTGATAAATTGCTTTTGAAGGAAATGTGAAATGTTTGCGAGTGACCTTGAGATGTTTACGCACCACGCTCGTCGAAAGAAAGTTTCTCCTGACGACGTTTTGATGCTGGCGCGAAGAACACCAAGTTTGCATCAGCATTTAAAAGAGATGAAACAGTCAAAGTGAAAAACGTGAATGCTTTTAAGAATATTTTGAAATATTGTTTAACATTAACTAAATAAACAAAAAGATTATTAAATTTATTTAAATATTTTCGGTGATTTGTATGAAGGGTTGAATATATTGACAAATAGCAATGTTTTAAAAAGATGAATATTGTAAGTTTTGGAAACCTGAATTCTAATTTTTTTTTGATGAATAAACAATTGAACACTTATAAAATCAAAACAATCAGTTATGATGGTTAATATGTTATCAGCAATATAATGAGTACATTTTTACCACCTTTAGAACATTTTGACAACATTAAATTTTCTACAATGTTTTAGAAATCCGATCACCAACCAATCTCTGGCAAGATTTGCTTTTCAATTGAAAAACACACTTTCATTAACACAAGTTAATCGCAGTGACAGTGGATAGAAGCAAACAAAATTTCATCGGCCTTTTTCCCTGAAATAATCGGCGAGTTTCTCCATTGCTTCAACGCACACGGACGGGAACATTTTGTTTGTGTACGTCGCAACAATCACCAAAGAGTTAGTTCGAACAAGAATAACTCCACCTTCATTTGGCTGCAACTGCAAAACAGACACTGGTTCAATGGATTTTTGTTGTAATATACGTTATATTTGATCCAAGTTGACACTGTATTTTATACAGGGTAATATGTACCAGTGTTTCCCAACATTTTATGGCTGCCTGCACCCTTAAAAATATAAATAGTCTGAGGTCAAATATGAAGTTGCTTGTACTAACAGAATGTAGCAAGCATTGGCATATAATTGTTTCTCGACTCGTTTCTCTTTGAGCCTGCATAACTCAGTTGGTAGAGTGACGGTCCCGGCCCAGTATGTCGGTGGTCGTGAGTTCGAACCTCACCACAGGCTAGTTGTTTTTTTAGGCTGCCTTGCTTGCATCATTGATCGACAGATTCGGTGAGTTTGCAATGGCTTTTGGTGTAGTAGTCTGAGGTACTGGCATTTTCGCCAAGTGGCTTACTTGTAGTGTCCCAGTAAACCAACTTTAAACTGTGGCGATACATGAGCATGCCAACACAATGAACATTAAGCAAGACACTTTTCTTGCAACTTCATATCATTTTCTGTGTAGCAGCGGGTTTTAGAAAGATGCAGCCTTGTTGTTTCGCATTGTCTGGTTATCGTGTGTTTATCTCGTTTATTGCGCCTCGTAGTTTAGAATTTAGAACATGGTCTTTTTTTAGTATATAAATATATATAGATATATTATATGTTTTGCCTATAGTTGCAATTATATTGCCCTGTAGAAGATTGTCCAAATAGGTAATTCGAAAGGTTGGCACTTTAATAAAACTTGCCGGTAGATCATTCTTGATTTGTTGCACTCCAATCGTTCACAACAATTTATTACAAGATTGACCAGAACAGCAAAAATTGAAATCCAAAATTATTCTCTAGAGTCTAGACACCCTTGAGCGTTAAAAAACAGCACCCCTGTTGGAACCACTTACATAAACATTGGTGTCTTACCGATTTTGCGTAGATTGAGTTTTTGTCGGCGCGGATACATTTGTAGTTTCTTTCTTCAAAACTTATTCCTTCTTTTCTGATGACAGAACAACGTCGAAAGTAATCAAGAACTGAATTTACTTGCTCTTTTGTTATCTTTAAACATAAATAAATATATTTTTGTTTTCCTCTAAATAAATAAAAAGCTTAGGAAAACCGAAGTGATCAATTTCTGATGAATAAAACATTTAGATAAACATCTCTTTTTTATGTTTGAGTAATATACTTTAAGATTATAATTTAATTAATTTAACTAATTTTGTAAAGTTGCCTTTTTGGTTTTATTGCTAAATTTATAACCTAATATGGAAAAATAATTTCTTAAGATTGTGAAAGTATTTATAATTAAACTAAACAGTAAAACTGATTTACAACATAGATATGAAAAGCACAGTATGCAAATTTAATAATTTATTGTGATGAAAATTGTATTGTCATTCAAAATAATCTTACATTAAATCCTGGTGAAGCTGCTTTTTGTTCCCCATGTTTGCGTTCAATAATCGCACATTTTTCGACATGTTCGGTAGAAATTAGCGCATCATGAAGAAGGTTTGTAAGTTGGTTCATCTTAACCCGATCCTTAAAAAATGATGGACCCAACTACTTAGCCTGACAAAATACCAGTATCGTAATAACTTGAGTTACGGATTTTACTTCCGTCAGTGTTTTTAAATGACTTGACTGGAGTCATTGGACAAAAGCTGAAATTAGGTGTTTAATAAAATTGGGTTTTTTTTTTTTCACATAAGACAATTTGCTTGATATATTTTATGTTTTCGTTTTATTTTTATTTTTTTCTTGACTTGAGCGACTGATGACTTGGACTAGTTATTTATTTAAAAAGACTTAACAAGGACTTCAATGACTTGTTTACAACACTCCAAAAATATAAAATAATTAGCATTACATATGGTTTATTAAAATTGATACTATAACATTCAATTTTTAGTTATTTTTTGCATGCTTACCCTCCAAAAATCCTTTTCTTGATAATCATACATTATGATGTGTTAAATCCGAAAAATGCGTTTCGCATAAATTAGCCACTGTCGACAGCTTTGTTCAGAGTACAAATGACTTACCGGGACGCCTTTAATCTGATAACGATCACCTTCCATCCACATTGTTGCCATTTTGAGATTCTTTAGCCAGTTTATTTACAGTAAATAAAGTTTTATGTTAAACGTTTCTGAACAAAGTTACCAGATCTTGTTTAACATGGCACTGTTGCTAGGCAACTTTGGCGGGAAAGGAAAATCGTGATATTTCTATTTGTCGATGATTTAATATTTCTTCTTAATCTGCAAGATAATTTTATAAACGTGTTATTATCTAAAAAAATGTAAGAATGATAAAAAAAAATACTGTTAAAGTTAATGCAAACACATATTTTGTATAATAAAAACTACAACTAAGGGTGATTTTAAAACTTTTTAGCAAACTATCTGTGTTTCAATGATTTTATTTGTACATACGCTACGAACATTTTAAGTTAAAAATAAAACATGATAAAAAATGAAAAAGTTTGTTGTCACTTGTGGCGCTGTTACTCAATTTCCATGGCAACCAACGAAGCAAAGAAAACATTATCCAAAGCTCTAGAAAAGTAGTCGAATATAATTTATATATTCTATTAAATAATTTAGAATTTCGATACAAAATGAATACAAATTAGTAATTAGGTTGCTTGTAATTAACATTTTTCGTGTTAAGATACAATAATAATGAATATTGCTTTTATAGGGTTCTTTAAAAATTCTTGTTTTCTACTCTACAGTTGCGATTTAATAGGGTTGTATAATTAGGGAAAGTTGCCCGCCTCCAAATATTTATTTTGAAGCTTTCACTTTAATTCTACAATGTTTAAGCGAAAGTATTACAAAGTTTGACTATGAGCAAGAAATTAGAGCAAAAACGGAGTGGTTCAATAAACTTCTATTCAAGCGAACTCCAAGATTTAACCACAAATAATGTAACACTTCAGGTATGAACAATTTAAAAACGGAATAATTGTTTTGAAAGGTGTGGTTGTTTTTTAAATATTCAGAGGAGGGTGCGATTCTGTGCGGCAAAAACTTATTTTTCTTAACATCTTGTTGACTATAAAACATTCTAGAAACTTTAAACATAATATAAGTTATAAAGCAAGTTTTAGTTCGTCATAAAACTGTATTGTGTAAGGTTTAGCCTGGAAACTATCTGTCGATTGGAGTATAGTGCTTTCATTATCTAATAATTGGATTTATTGTCTGGATCTACATGTTAGAAACTTTTTAACAAACTGAACCTGCACCCCTATAGATTAGCACTTTTGATATTAGTTGCACCCAGGCACCCTGAATTTTTAGGTTGTCATAATTTTTAAATTTGGGTTGCTGTTATTACTTTTTTAGAAACGAGTAAAGTCACCTTCAGTTTGCAGAACAAGTCGCGCTGCCTCAACCACATCTAGTTTGGGGAATACCCTACAAATCAAGGTTGGTAATTAGTTTTGATAATTTATCAAGCTAACTATTCTAAAGAAATCCTATTTGTTTTATAGATATCCATGTTTAATTTCAAGCTAATTAACATATATGTTGAAAACCATTTTGCAAATATCTTGCTATCTATAAGTGTCAAACATTTGAAATCTTCTATTTTATAAACAATATTGTTGTACGCATTTGAATGCAAAAATAAAAGTACCGGAAGTGGCATCCCCTATAAAGCACCACCCAAATGATCCATAAATAATATTCAAAAGTTTTCAATGGTATGTAGGCAAGCACTTCCAAACAAAGATATGTAGTATATTTTTTGTCCACTTATGTATGGTTATATTTAAATCTAGTTAAGATTTTCAAAGCTCATTCAAAAGTAGGTAGCATTTTGAATGTTTTTCAAATTGGTTTATTCATTCTCAACATTAAGAAATATTCAAAATGTTAACTTCTTCTGCGTGGGCTTAGATATTGCTACACTGGTACATCTAACTAAAACCTCCAGACATTATCTTAAAAATTTAAATTTTGTTTTGTTAGGACTGGATTAATCAGAAATCACTTCAACGATTAAGAGACAGACACAGCGCAGAAACTCATGACACACGTCAAATGTACAACAATGTCCTCAGCAATGAACAGAATTTTGTTAAAGTAGGTTCTAAACTGTTGTACAAAATTCATATTAAGCACTTATTTGTATTAAATATGAGATTAAAATTTTTCTGAAAATCTACCATTTTGTATTTAAAACCAATTTTTTTAATATATAAAACATGTTTACATATTTAACATTTTATTCATGTATTTTAGGGAATAGATGAATTTGTGGCAGAACAAGATCTTCTTGGAATCCGAAAGAAGGAAGTTTTGTACAAAACTTGGCAAGAAAATGTTTACATTCCACTACGAAGGCAGATTGAACATAAAATTGAAACCGGGTTTTCTAAAATCGATGAAAAAAGACGAAAAGAATATTTAAATTATTTGCAATACAGCAATAGAAAGGTAACTTGGTCAGTCTTTTTAAGAAGGTTAAATTTGCAAATTTTAGGATTAAAAGCCATGTACTTTGTATAAAATTTTGTTGTACAATAGGTTTATATAAATTGTATAACAGTTTTGGCGTTTTTTTTAAAACAAGAAATGGGTCAAAAATATAAGGTAAAATGCTGGTAAAACATTATCATTAGTTTTAATGTTTTTCGTTTTTTTTTTTTAGGGTGAAGTATTTCTAGATGTTTTAGCGGAAGATGAATACAACCCTCTGGTTATTTACGGACCTGGAAGTGAAGTTTCTTTACAAGCGAAAACACCAAAACTAAAAGATCCCTTGCTGATATGCAAGCGCAGAAGTTACTCCGAAAAAGAGGTAAGTTTTTGATTTTCTGAAAAAATTTAATTACTCTATTTATTGCCAGTTATACTGATTGTAAATCATTAATCCAAAAAAAAATTAACCAAAAACGAGGTGATGTTTTGAAAGTAATTGTTTGTTTCAGCTATTCTTGATAAATTAATATGGTAATTAATTAATATTTATTGATTAATATATGTGGGAATAGGGAGTCATAAAAACCCAGCCTATTTTTGAAAACAAACCATAATTAACTTAGTGTTTTGTCATCTGATAAAACATTGTTTTCAGACAACATTAATAAAACAGCCTTTAGATTAATTCGATATTCCGAATCTGTGCCACACACGTTCCTTATGCCGTAACAATGGCATCACGTTACACGTATTGTTATGTAACAATAAACATTCCACAATTGTGCCAGATTGTTTTGATTCGATTCCCGACTTTAGAACTCTTGTATCAACTTTGTTTCAGTTTCTTCATCGATGCCAGACGGGGAGAAAACTGCCGAATTACGATTGTGACGTACAAAGGCTCCCCTGCCCCCCTCTCGTTCCGCTTGGCCGGCACGGAACCACTTGTCACACATGGATGAGCATGCCCTTGCGTGACATTGAGAGCCCAATCAGAAGACAAAGCAGGTGTGGGAAATATACGATATGTACTTTATTGTAACTTATCAAAATGTGGAAACTGACTGCTTAGTAAAGGGTTTCTGAACTGTGGGTGCCCCCAGGGAGTACGGACTTTATCCAGTTATACTGATGTCGTGTTTTTCATTTTTACTTCGGGGACGTTTTTTTGTGACATTTAGTGAAAGGGTGGAGTAACTCTGTCCAATAGCTTGTTTATAGAGTGCCTAGCAATTCGTTTTATAAACAATTACAACCGTGTATTTATTTTACCAATAATATTACCCATCTCATATAATATCAATGTTACAGCGCTTTTAAGTTTTCTATTTTTGCGCAACGTACTTATCACAAATGGTTTTCCTCACTGTGGCTCTCGACGAAACAGTCTTCGGGGCCGCGATCATATATTATGACATCAGAGGCCTTCCTCTGTGACGTATATTTCTGAAACGCGAACAGGGGTCGCAGATTATTGAGGGTCAATGAAACATCTTTATTTACAACCGTGTATTTATCATTATTACGAATCTCCTCTTATACTTTTGTTACATCGTTTTTAATCACATGCTTTTAAACAGCTTTGTCACTTTTATTGCAATAAGAAGGTTATGTTTTTGCATAATAATTGCGAGGCCTAAATTTGCCTACAAAAGGCCATTCAGTCAGGTACTTTGTTAAATTCAAGTTGAAAATCCGCAATTCAGCCCCCTAGGATGACAACCTTTGCGCATTAAACGGCTTTGAGTGTGGCACTTAAAACCACTTCAAGGTATTACTTCATATTGTTGAAATACTCTCAAGTGTATCAATACCGAGTTCCTAAAAGCATATTGCGTCATGCTTTTTTCTTTAAGAACAAATAACTGGCCTCTCCAGATTTGAAAGTGATTTTAACAAGGAATTGTTCGCGCCTAAAAACCCAACCCTATTAAATCACACAATTCCCGTACCAGCAGTGACTTCTTTATCTAAGTATAATACCTCCCACTATTAAGTTGGTGAGCAACTATTTTGTTTTGATTAGCTAGTTTTGTTCATCAAAAGTGAAATCCGTGGGAATGTGCCCCAGGAATTATGAAAGACCTATCAGTCTTGTTTCTCAACAAGCTTTCGTCCAATGTTGGCAGTTAATATCGCCTCTTAAGCAAATAAACTTAAAAGGGACGATCCAATGAACAAAAACGCGTAATGAAGTAAAACTTAAACAGCAATGACGTTGCCTACATCCAAAAGTAATATTTGCATTTTTTGACGTTAAAATGGAAATGCTCATTGGAATACTGTGACCTAATAAATATTCCTGGTTACTGGTTCGTGTAAAATATATTATATATCGCAATTGGCGCTAAACTGTAAATTCAGGAGGTTTTTCGCATTGGGCACACAACAAATTGCTCGTGCTCGACACATTGATTTAAACAGTACGTTATCTTGTTTTAAAAGAAGGTGTGACGACACACAATACAACGGCCATATTGCAAAAACATTATAGATTCGCGCAAAAAAGTGCCTGCAGTTGGACCACGCTGGTCTAGTTGCTAGGCAGTTTGTGAAAACTTGTTGCAATTATCATATAGTAAATTCTCACCCAACTGAATATCTGTTGCTTTTAGAAGCTCTTACATTTGTTTTTAATTCCGTCAGAAACCGAATGTCTGGGAACTTCACAAGATCAGGAATCGACTTTGAGGAGTGGTCGAACTCGGTTTACGGACAAGAGACCTTCGATAAGGAACTCAAAATCCAGAAGAAACGAAGATTCGAACTCCCCTCCACCATGGCCTCGTACGACATCTTGCGGTCGATCGAAATGCCGAAAACTCACCACGTGCGGTTCAACTCGGAGCCCGAAGTTGTTCCAATTTCATCGTAACTTTGCGTCAAATCACTGCTGGTTCTGGTGCCAATTTATTCTCATTGTGCCAAAATTATTGTTAAAAATGTAACAGTCGCCAAACAAGCGAAGCAAATAATGTGCAGCTGTCGTTTATATGAATATTAACGCAAAACGTGCCGTTGCCAATTAACTCTATAGAAACTAGCAAGTAGCAAATATTTAAATGTTGCCAAAATATCCTCGAGTTAATATGCTTAAAATTTTTTTGTACCCAACATGCATTTTCACGTTTACTTACCGGTTGTGCCAAATACGCTTTATAAATTCGAAGTAGTACATTACGCTACGGTTACTGAGCAAGTATTTTAAAGTTCCTAAAACCTCCTTGCACATATAAAAGTGCCCACAATATTTCGTACCCAATATACGTTTACTGAGCAAATATTTATGTTGCAAAATGTACTTCTGTACCAGGACATTAATGTACACAACATACATTTTTCCATTTTACTTCCTAGGCAAACGTTTAGCTAACGTAGATAGCCAATTAATCCATGTGTCATCTTTTGTGTGTAGCACTAAATCATGACGTAATGTCGATTGGCAAAACCTCGCTTAGACCAGTGGTGGGCAACCTGCTACGGACAAGTTAAAAACTTTTGTGGAGCGGCACCGGCGGTTGCCGACCACTGGCTTAGACAATAGTTGTGATATTTCTTTAGCTTGTCATCATTTGACAACATTGTTGGTGAACTTTTCATATTTGTGGTAAACCATCGCAAGTATTTTCGCCAATGAAGGAAATACATTTACTGTGATATTTGTGGCCACAAGTATTTGCAAGACAAAGCTGTTCAGATAACAAGTAACACAGCATAGTGAAGCCTGCTTAATAAAGGAAAGCTAAAAAATAAACGAAAATTAAAGGACCACGTTCTCAAATATCTATAAACGTCAACTAGTAAGGACGCATTCCCCATGATGCTTCATGTGTTTTATCGTATTGTAAATGTCATAGTTTTAGCTTCAAGCCCAACCAACTTTGACTAAACAAATCAACATGACACTACACAAATTTAGGCAGTCATTGTGATTGATTAAATGGAAAACTAAAAATCGCATGAACAAATATAAAAATTAAAAAACAAACAGAATATCGCAGTCAGAGTTTCTTTCGAGAAGCACATTCGCGCTTCGTCGCCAGACCATTTGCGCAATCAGCTATCTACCAAGATTCACCATTAAACTGAAATTCATTTAAATCATCAGTCCTGAAGATTCCACCCTTGCAAAAGCAGCTTATGAAGCATAAATATTTCTTAATAAACTTCGCCTGATTGCACTGAAAACAAAAACTAGACGCTGTTGTTTTGAATTAAATCTTCCATAAAATCCAATTCTTGGCGCCATACTTTGTAGGTCCGCATCAAGCATTATGCAAATTATAACGTCATCAAAACTGTCAAAGCGTGACGACGGTGAGTAGAATGGATTGAATAAAAAAGTTGAACCAAAAAACACGATGCGATGTTCCTGAGGAAAATATGCAGGCTTTAAAGATATTTCTATTTGACAAACTTTATATTATTTTATTGCCTTGGATAAATTAAGTTATGCAATAGTGTTTAACAAACTACCACTACTTGCATACACCGATAAAAAAGAAAATGTTTTACCTTTTTATGCTATGACGTCATCGACGGTTGGTATGCTGAAGCCTTGATCATCGTCACTAAGTTCAACCAAACTACGACCGGAGGTAACCTTTAACCCCGTGACCTCTGACCGACCAGCTTGGGCGGTAACAATCTCAACTCCTTGCAACAAAATAAACTGGAAGCTGAAACATCTCTTACATGAAAATAACCCTACATTCTACTTTTTCCTGTTTCTGAAATTTATATTTAACTCTGTTCTAAACTTGCCTGATGCATTTTCCTAATGCAACAACATCTCTCACTTCTCCAACTCTTACAAACTACACGGCTGGAATTAAAATTAACTTTTATCAAGATACATTTTTGAAGGAACATTACTTACGTTTTAAAATTGATTTACGTCATATCTCTTATATTCTACACCTCTGTTTTACACAATGGCGGTATTCCATATCTGTATATTACCTAATAATGCTTCTAATCTACTCTTGTTGTTTACGTCACAATGCCTATATTCTACACTTGCTGTTTACGTCACAATGCCTGTATTCTACCTTCGCTTTCTGCATAACCTTGTGACTTTTTTAGTTCGACCTGGTCGTGGTTATTTGTGAGTAGAAGGATGACCCGTTTGACCTTGTCGGGTGACCTTCCGACCACGTTGAAATAATCAACCGCTTGTTTTACCGAGGCCAGTGTACCGGGGCATCCCCCGATGTGTTTCAGATCATTTACAAGTTCCAGTAATTCATATAGGGGACCACTTTTTAGATCAACGATGATCTGGAACATAGAAACATTGCACTTCAAACATTTTTTTTTAGGAAAATTAGTCTCTAATCCACAAACGTTTTTTGTCACAAATTAAAATTACAGAGATACTAACTTTTGGCATTTTTCAATATTCTTTACCTCGTTGTCATGTTCGATTTGTCCAACTTGACAAGTGAGTGGAGCAGTTGCCAAGACGCGCATGACCCCGACCTGTAAATCGCCCACCTCAACAGGGCCTTGGTAGGAGGCAAGCACCTTCAACAACCAATCGATTTGTTGCCTAAAGTTTTGCTCGCTCGATGCAGCAGATATGTCAAGCACTACCATCACGTCTTGCATACAAGGAGGGTTGAAACAACCTTATTGACAACAATAGAATCTTGTTAAGAAGTCTGTATTAAACAGAATATTTACAACATGAAGTAAACTGTGCTCCAATTGTAATCATTCTGTGAAAATCTGTATAAAAAATGTCAGTTGACATATTTTAATGCTACCTTTACAAGTAGGTGGAGGTTTGTTCCATTGAGCGCCACCATTGCTTAGTGGAGTGTCGCACCGAAGGGTGGCAGCCCCCTCAATGTTATAACCCTTGTCACACACAAACTCACACTCTGCGTTAAACTTGTTGCCGCCAGGACACGACAAGTTGCCATTAGAGGGCGCCATTAAAGGGGGCTGGCATAATAAGTCTGGGGGGGAAATGTAAAAAAATAAATTTAATTTAAAAATGAAAAAAAAAACATTAAATGAAGAAATGAAACATATGTACACACATATATGTGTGCTTACAACTGAGATCTAGCCCTTCTGAAGCTGCTTTTTGACCAACGATAACGGCTTACGTATTATTAGTACACCGAAAAGCCATTGCAGACTCACCGAATCTGTCGATCAATGATGCAAGCAGAGCTGCAGGCTAGTTGTTTTTCTAGTCTGCTCTGCTTGCATCATTGATCGACAGATTCGGTGAGTCTGCAATGGCTTTTCGGTGTACTAATAATACGTAAGCCGTTATCGTTGGTCAAAAAGCAGCTTCAGAAGGGCTAGATCTCAGTTGTAAGCACACATATATGTGTGTACATATGTTTCATTGTATTATGATATGATACTGGCGATCCCCTTCGTTATGAAGCTGCTTGTACTAACAGATTGAGCAAGCATTGGCGTATGGTTGTTTCTCGACTCGTTCCCTTCTGAGCCTGCATAGCTCAGTTGGTAGAGCGACGGTCCCGGCTTGACCGGAGGTCGTGAGTTCGAACCTCACTGCAGGCTAGTTGTTTTTCTAGTCTGCTCTGCTTGCATCATTGATCGACAGATTCGGTGAGTCTGCAATGGCTTTTCGGTGTACTAATAATACGTAAGCCGTTATCGTTGGTCAAAAAGCAGCTTCAGAAGGGCTAGATCTCAGTTGTAAGCACACATATATGTGTGTACATATGTTTCATTGTATTATGATATGATACTGGCGATCCCCTTCGTTATGAAGCTGCTTGTACTAACAGATTGAGCAAGCATTGGCGTATGGTTGTTTCTCGACTCGTTCCCTTCTGAGCCTGCATAGCTCAGTTGGTAGAGCGACGGTCCCGGCTTGACCGGAGGTCGTGAGTTCGAACCTCACTGCAGGCTAGTTGTTTTTCTAGTCTGCTCTGCTTGCATCATTGATCGACAGATTCGGTGAGTCTGCAATGGCTTTTCGGTGTACTAATAATACGTAAGCCGTTATCGTTGGTCAAAAAGCAGCTTCAGAAGGGCTAGATCTCAGTTGTAAGCACACATATATGTGTGTACATATGTTTCATTGTATTATGATATGATACTGGCGATCCCCTTCGTTATGAAGCTGCTTGTACTAACAGATTGAGCAAGCATTGGCGTATGGTTGTTTCTCGACTCGTTCCCTTCTGAGCCTGCATAGCTCAGTTGGTAGAGCGACGGTCCCGGCTTGACCGGAGGTCGTGAGTTCGAACCTCACTGCAGGCTAGTTGTTTTTCTAGTCTGCTCTGCTTGCATCATTGATCGACAGATTCGGTGAGTCTGCAATGGCTTTTCGGTGTACTAATAATACGTAAGCCGTTATCGTTGGTCAAAAAGCAGCTTCAGAAGGGCTAGATCTCAGTTGTAAGCACACATATATGTGTGTACATATGTTTCATTGTATTATGATATGATACTGGCGATCCCCTTCGTTATGAAGCTGCTTGTACTAACAGATTGAGCAAGCATTGGCGTATGGTTGTTTCTCGACTCGTTCCCTTCTGAGCCTGCATAGCTCAGTTGGTAGAGCGACGGTCCCGGCTTGACCGGAGGTCGTGAGTTCGAACCTCACTGCAGGCTAGTTGTTTTTCTAGTCTGCTCTGCTTGCATCATTGATCGACAGATTCGGTGAGTCTGCAATGGCTTTTCGGTGTACTAATAATACGTAAGCCGTTATCGTTGGTCAAAAAGCAGCTTCAGAAGGGCTAGATCTCAGTTGTAAGCACACATATATGTGTGTACATATGTTTCATTGTATTATGATATGATACTGGCGATCCCCTTCGTTATGAAGCTGCTTGTACTAACAGATTGAGCAAGCATTGGCGTATGGTTGTTTCTCGACTCGTTCCCTTCTGAGCCTGCATAGCTCAGTTGGTAGAGCGACGGTCCCGGCTTGACCGGAGGTCGTGAGTTCGAACCTCACTGCAGGCTAGTTGTTTTTCTAGTCTGCTCTGCTTGCATCATTGATCGACAGATTCGGTGAGTCTGCAATGGCTTTTCGGTGTATTAAATGAAGAAAGTTTCAATTTCTAATTATCTTCGGTTTTCAATCTAAGTGCTAACAACACAAAGAAAGAAGGGCCACAGAATATACATTGTGCAAATGTGTGTTTCAGTTTAAATTGCTAACAATTGTGGTAATGAAACGATAGTTATATGCATATGTTTAAAAAACAAACTACAATTCAGATCAGAAAATGTAAATATTAAGGTTTTCCAATTTTTACTTTTTTTGACTTCTTCAAGGATAAACAAAATTCGCAATAAATTTATTAAAAAGTTGAACTTAAATGGAACACACCTGATGAACAAACAGGTGTTTTTCCATTCCAGAAAGCCCTTTGATTTTCTTGAACACAAGCGATAAAAGAAGGACCTTTAATGAACAAGCCAGGTGGGCAGTTGAACATACATTGTGAGCCTGCTTCATTGCTGTCTGTGCAATTAAACGTCAACTCAGATGTTGCATTGATCATAGGGCATTTCACATTGCCTGAAAACAAAGAGAAATAGTTATAAATACTTATATTACCTTTGCATAAAATTCCACATTTTACAATATCCAAAACAAAGTTGTAAAAAATGCAAGAAATAGAAATTTCATACATGAGGTATAATGTAAATTTAGCTATCTTTACTGTTTATGCAAAATCTTTTAAGTTCTTTATGCTTGGTTGAAATCATAAACCAATAAAAAATAGAACTGAGTAATTGGGTGTTTTATGTCAATAAAACATCTTTGGTACAATACCTTCACATATAGGCATTGGTGAATCCCATTCTGAATACGATTGGTTTATTTGTAAACATGAAATAACATTGTTTCCGATAAGAACTTTGTCTTCGTCGCAAACAAATTCACAAACTGTTCCTTTGCCGTGAACATAATTACAAATACTTGATCCACCCTCGATCGTTGTTACATTTAACCTACAACCTGAGCCTGGAAAATATAGGAGCAAATAAATAAAATAAAATGTGTAATAAACTAAATGCATTTATATAAATTATTTATTCAACAAACCTGGGCAGTTGTTATCTGTTATTTTTAAAACAACTTCCGACAACAATTCGTTTAACTTGAGGTAAGTTGTTGGTCCAAGGAAAAATAAATTGTGACCAAAACCAGAAAAATTCTCACTGTTTGAACCTTCCATTCCAACAATAATTATCTTGAATCCTATTAAGAGCGAAATAAAATCATATCATTGACACTTAAACATGCATTAAACACCGCTCCATTATAAAATCATAAAATAGGACATTGTTTAAACGCACTTTAAAGAAACGTTGACATTGTTTTGGATATTCATTTTATTTTACTTAACTAAACCAATGTTTAAAATATGGCCATACTAGCTAAAAACACAAAAATTCACATTATAAAAAACATATAGAAAGCAAAAAAATACAAAACTTTAAGTCAGTAAAAAAATCAATTTTTAAATTTTTTTTGTAAAAAATAAAATTTTAAAGCAATGAAATTTTAACTTAAAAATGAAGTTTTTCTATAAAAATAATCCACCTGAACTGAGTAATTTTTCCGCTTCTTTCAAAATGTTAGTTTGAGCAGGACCAGTTTGTAGGAAGAGCAGAATAGGTTTGGCGAGTCCTCGTCCAAATCTTTTAATGTAATCATAAGAACTTGATAAGAAGTTTGTGCTCCAACAGTTTGGTATCGTCACTATTTCCTTCACGATTCCACGAAACAAGCCGTACTTTTCACTAATTGCTGGCTTCCTCTGGAAATATTAAAGTTAAAAAATTAGGATTCATTATTTAATATTAATTAATTTAGTCAGGCCTAGAAAAAATTAAGGTAATATAATTAGTCTGTAAGTGTACATATGTGTAATCAGTCAAGCATATATTTAAATTTAATCTCAGTCCAGCTTTTAAATAACATGATACTTAAAATACAAAACAAAAATATCAACTTTTTCGCTATGTTTACTACATAAAAAAACCTAAAACAGAATAGTTACTACATTACTGGTTATTTTATATCTTTTACTATTTATATTATGATATATAATAAATACTAGTTATACAATTTACCTGAAAATTATTATCACAAATGTTGGAGTCAGCTTGTCCGACCCAAACCCAGGTATATCCAGCGAATATAGTTTTGTGCAGAGCGTCAAGTATGTTTCCAAAGAAGTTCAAGACATCTGTGTGTTCCAAACTACTTGGCTCATTCAGCAGCAAAAACACATCAACAATGCCCTTGTCACAAACTGAACAAAAGGTAATTACCCAATGGTATTTTACTTGAACATTCACACACATGGATAGACAACTGCGATCTAGCCCTTCAGAAGCGAACTAGCCAACAATTTCAACACACATATCATAGATTCATAGTACACCGACGCCTTTAGAGGATTTTGTGCAAGCAAGAGTAACATGTATCAAGGCTAGTTTTTCTAGGCCTGCCTTGTTTACATAAAAATCCCTAATTAATCAACTGGTCAGTCAGGCACGGTGTCATAATTTCTCTATGTTTAAAATATTATATTTTTCAATTGGAAAGTTATACTTGACTATTTAATTTTTTTTAGACAAATTAAGTTAAATATATTTAAAACTGTCAAAAGTTAAAATAGTCTTTTTATTTCTCACCAACTAATGGCGTGGATGAACCATTTCCAATGAAGCTTTCTAGGAAAAAAACAGTTAAATAAATCTGAGATAAACATGTTGTCGTCTAAAATATTCAGAAAAATATCACAAACAAAGAATTACCGCAGTTTTCAGATTTCCGATCCCAGACAAGTTCTTGTTCCGTTTGATTGAGTTTGCACACATACACATCCGATTGTTGGTCATCACACGTCACAATACAAGTCGAGTTGAGGTGGTTTGTGTTGTCACAATCAGCATTGTCTTCATACAATACAGACAATGGGGGAGTGCAAAAACGAGGGATTTCTAAAAAACAATTTTTTTAATATGCATGAAATAATGTAATAAATGTTAATTTGATTGTTGCAAATAAATTTAAGTTGTTCTTTGTATTTGGTTTTTCAAGTTTCAAGGGTATTTAAAAATAAATAATATTGTTACCTTCATATATTGGCTACTGATATACATGGTTCTTATAAATACAATAAACCAATTTACCTTCACATATTGGTTGAGGAAAATTCCACTTGGAAGCATTAACACATTGTATGGGACTTTCCCCAACTAGAGAATAGTTTGGTTCACAGGAAAAAGTACATTCTGATGACATCATAAAATTATTTGAACAAGTGAAAGACCCGTGGGTTATTTCATCAAGGGGTGGACATTCTACCGACCTTAAATACAAAACATACATGAACATGAAACACATCAAACCAAAAATTGTTATTCAACTATGATCGTTTCTAAACAATATTCAGCAAAATGTTACAACAGTTTAAAATAAGAACAAAAATGGAATAACTTCTAGTATTCATATGAGAGTAACTTCCATTTCAAATATTCTATTGCACCAATGTAAAAAAGCTGGTTTAGCATTTTAACAAGTTATTTACTCAACACAGTCAGGAACATTATGTGTCCATTGTGAGTCGATGCACTCAACGCCCCCCTCTCCCTCCAAAGTGAAGCCAGCTGAACAAGACAACACACAAGTTGACCCAAGCTTATTGCCGTCCGTGCATTCAACATTACTATTTGGTTTATCAGGCAATACTTCACATGACATGTCTAGAACAATGAAAAAGTGCTTTATTTACAGAAAATTTATTGCAAAGTTTAACCTGGAACACATAGAGTTTGATTTGCACTACAACTTTTAAGCAAAACGTAACTAATTACCAAACCTTTACACGTAGGAATCTTGTTGGACCAGGTTCCAGAAATACAAGTTATTTGATTGACAGATCCTTCCAAACTAAACCCTTCATTACAATGGAACGAACATTCAGACATTGCTTTAACATCATCAGTGCAATTTACAGTTCCATTAAAGAATTCAACAGATGGACATGGTGACACTGAAAAAAATATCTTTTAAAATAAATGCAAAAAATTTGCCTAGGTCATACCGGGACCGTCGGTCTACCAACTGAGCTACACAGGCTCAGAGGGGAGCGAGTAGCGAAACAACCATGGCACCAATGCTTGCTTCATACTGCTAGTTTTTATTAAATGAAAATGTACTGTAGATCCCCTTTAATGTGAAGTTGCTTGTACTAATAGGATGCAGAAAATAACAGTGCTAAGCTTGTTTCTCGACTAGCTCCTCTCTGAGCCTGTGTAGCTCAGTTAGTAGAGCGACCGTCCCAGTATGACCGAGGTCGTGAGTTCGAAGCTCACTGAACGCTGGTTGATTTTCTAGTCTGTCTTGCTTGCATCATTAGTTGACATTGTATGGCTTTCTGTGTACTATGATATCTAAGCTGTAATTGTTGTTCAAAAAGCAGCTGTCTTTCGTTTTTTTTTCAAAATACTTTGTATTTAGTACTTACATTCACAACTAGGTGCATCGTTTGACCATTGTAAGTTGCTTGCGTCACAGAGTGCAGCAGTGCCTCCCTCTAGTGTATATCCTGCATTGCAAGTAAACGTACATTCGGAGTTTGCTATCATTCCATTTGTACAATCCATCGCTGCATTCGATGGAGCAGAAAGGGTCGGACATGTGTTTTCTGAAGAGAACAAATATATGTTTTAGATAGTGAAACAAATTAATACATGCTTAAATAAGTTGATTATTAAAGACAGATTAAGCATTTTATGTTACGTTATACACAACTTCGCAAACAGAAATTTATAGTTTGTGAAAACTAAATATAATGAAATAAAAAAAGGAAGGCATTCCATGAACAACATAAGGTTTTTAATCCACCATCTAAGATTATTGTCTGCCAGAACCACCGTAAAAAAATACATTCACATTACCTCTACATGTAGGAACATCATTGGTCCACTGCTTTTCCTCACTACATTGTAAAGTAGGGTGGCCTTCCAGTGAATAACCATCCTTGCAAGTAAACTCACAAACTGAACCAGTTTTCGTCTCCAATGTACAAGACATTAATCCATTTTCAGGGGCATTTATATCACTGCAGATGGATCCTTGGTAAATATTTTCAGGCTTTTGTTAGAAGCAATGACATAAAAACCTAAAATATTAAATAGCTTGCGACCCAAAGGTGAATAATTTTTTTAAGGCTAACCATCAAAGATAATTTATTTAGGGTTGAATGACTTTTTTATATTGTGATATCTATACAATGCCAGACTAAAAAAACATAAAAAAACAAAGAGGACAACGTTACAAAAAGGCCTATAAAGTATGTAAAATAATAATATTGGGTACAATTAATAAAAAAATGAAATATTTTTTAAATATTCATTCAATTCAATTTATTATTTTGGTACATAACGTTAATACAACAACAAAAGCTATACGATTATTTAATATGCCAGGAGGCACTGATACAACCAACAGGTTTACCAGTCAACGTGCCCCCTTTCACAATATATATTAGCAAACACAAGAATTATCTAAACATATTCATGCTATTTATTTAAATTATTATAAGTTTTTAAATTATTTATTAGTAGGACTCTGAAAAGATCATCCCGACACCAATAAATGAAGCAGTCGAAAAAAAACAAAAAAACAAATGCATATATACCAGGAAGTAAACTATATCAAATACGTATGCTAAAGAAAAAACAAATATTACTGGAGTAGTGAAATAGCAAGTTAGAATAATTGCAGCAATGTAGTTTTGTATTTAATTTTAAATTGGTGAAATGATAACGATTTTAAGTTGATATTAATATTTCCCCATACCACTGGTCCTCGATATCCAAGTGATCTCTGCTCTAGTGATGTGTTTGTGCGAGGTAAAAATAATTGTCTAGTATCCTTTAACCTAGTTAAATGATTGTGTATATCAGAAATTTTAGTAAAGTAAAGGCTAAATGTGGGAGGTAGAGCATTGCTGTGAAATTTGTGCATAAATTTCCCAAATTCTAATTGATATATTTCTGAAATTTTAAGTAATTGCAATTCTCTAAAAAGTGGTGTGATGTGGCTATCATATTTGCTGAAAGTTTTCAATCTAATTATTTTATTATGAAGAACATTGACTGCATGAAGTGTTACTTGGGTGGCTCCACCCCATGTTAAAATGGCATACTGCAAATGGGAATGAACAAAGCTAAAATATACTAGTCTTAATGTTTCTGTATCTACATAGCGCCGCAGTTTACATATTATTCCTGAAGCCTTAGCTAGTTTTGTTTCAAGTTGTTTTAAATGTTCTGTCCATTTTAGTTTATTATCAATTTCAACTCCTAAATATTTAACAGAATTTACCCTTTTAATTTCAGTGTTGTTTATCTTTATTCTAAAATTATGTTTTGTTACTATGTTTTGACGGGTCATCAACAAATATGATGTTTTACAATAATTTAGGGATAATTTATTATGTCTCATCCAAACATCTATCTTTGCTAGTTCCAAATTAATTTTACATTGTAATCTTTGTAAATCCATATCAGAAAAAGAAAGGTATGTGTCATCAGCAAATAATTTAGTATTTAGTGATGATGCTAGAGGGAGATCATTTATGTAAAGGGTAAAAAGTAAGGGACCTAATGTGGAACCCTGAGGCACTCCACATTTTATTGAAGTACATGTAGATTTAACTCCATTAACAACAGTAAATTGTTTACGGTTAGAAATATAACTTTTAAACAGTTGTAAAGGTAAGCCACGAATTCCACAGCAATACTCTAATTTTTTTAGAAGTATTGAGTGATCAACTGTATCAAATGCTTTTGATAAATCTAGAAACACAGCACATGTAACAAGGCCTTTATCCAAGTGGTTAATATTCCTAAATTAATGCAGATATTTCGCTTTGTTATATTGCTTCAATATTATTTTTCATAAAAAGTAGGGAACTTTTAGGGCAATAATGAGCCCCGACCAAATGACAGACTTAATGTTCTCCCATCACCCCAAGTTTCTAAACCCTTAAAAAAGAATTGACCTTTAACATTTATTATTTGCTAAACAGAATTAAGCTGAGGAAGACATCATAATTGAAAGTCATACTTACTGGTACATTTAGGAGGGGCTTCGTGATTTAACTTCCACGCCTGGTTGGAAAGACAATCTGCCTTAGTCGAACCAGATATAAAGAAAAACTCATCACAATCAAACGAAACCGTAGAAAAAACTTCAAAGTTGTTGCTGTAGTCTGTCAATATGGTTCCATCACTGTCCAAATTATTAATGGTGTACTCTCCGCAACTCGCTTCAATGACTTATAATTAAAAAGGATTTTTTAAATGTACATAAAAATTATGTGTAAGTAATTACAATGGCCACTTACTTGATCCTGAAGAAATTATCACTGAGAAAACAAGCAGATTCTTCCACATTTCTGCACCAATTTTATTCCAAGACTAACTAAAAAATAAAACCTTCCGCAAGGTTTAAACGATTTTTTTTTACAATATAGACATCATGTCTTTATCCATGATAGCCCTGTGTCACTCTAACCAACGCTATAACCCAGGGGTGGAAAATTATTTTCTATCGCGGGACGAATAAAAAATGTTGTGGCGGGCGATTGTTAGTATTATTTATGTGTAATACACCCGATCCGTTAGAAATCAGTGCATTTCTAAGCAAAAAGGTCTACGACAATCAGGGCATCCAATGGCAGAAAAGTCTAGACTTTTAGACCTTGAGGTCCTGGCAATGCACTGATTTGGACCTTTAGGTAAACTCCCGGCGAAGATAAATTAAAAATATTCATTAAAAGTTCAGAAAAGATAACAAAAATTGTGAGATAGGATTAATAACACTTGACCCACCTAAACCCTAACGCTAACCCGAATCCTAACCCAAATAATGTGCGTTATTTTAATAATTCTTTAAATGCTGGGGAAAAAAGCCCAAACTCGGATGGTTTCTCGTCCATTGTATTTAAGATTATTACGTCACAAATTGAGGTATTGGGGCCTGAAGCGTTATAATTATTAAATTATCGCACATTATTTGGGTTAGGGCGCTGGTTAGCGTTTGGGTTTGATTGGGTCAAGTATCGTTAAACTTAATCTTCTTATGCACATTTATTAATGCAAATTATAGTGCATTGTCCAAGACCTTGTAGCGTTTGCGCTCCATATTGTTACCGGCTTGAAACCCCGGCCAACCAAATGAAGCAGGCTGGCCGGTTGTGACGTCGTCACACCAGCCTCTGTGAATTCATCAAATTGACAGTTTATTGCCTGATCGTGTTTTCGTCGTTTGTCCGAGTTTCCTCTTTTTCGATGCGTCGCCGAACCGCATTGTCACGATATTTAATTACCGCCAGCTGGAATGCTGTATATAAGGGATTTCATTTTATACCAAAAATAGCAGTCTTGCATACTGTTCATTGTGGAGTCCAGATCGCGTACGTTATACGGAGGTAATTATTGTATGTATGTATCGTAAGTACCTGTAAGTACTGTTTGTCGTTTGTATATTTGCAATAAATATTCTTTCATTGTGCTTAAAACCCACAAATTGTTGACGCACCTGACGTGGTATTGAACACGCATATACCTTCTGACTAACATTCTAAAATAATTATAATTAACCTATTGTTTTGAACTACATCTATTTTTAACCTACGTTTTTGTACCTATTTTTAGTCTTATTTACCGTGTGCTATTCTTAAAATCATTATGTCGAAGAATAACTTTTCCGTTTTGTTTTCAAAGGTTTCAAGCAAATTTAAAGCTTGCAACGCCAAAACTTCAACGCGTATAGATGCCATGCTATGTAATATAAGGAAAGGTAATGTTTTTCCTAAACCTAAGGGAATTAAAGCGAACTTTTCCATTTCTAAGCTACGTCATACGAAAATAGGCTCTTTTTCTAAACCTATTTCTCCTTTCTCTAAAAAGAAATTTACAGAAAATGATGTTCTAATGCCATCGGTTCAAGTTGTTCCACCGATTGCACTGCCATTCTCGTCTACTGATTCAGTTTTGCAACCTGCAGCTGCTTCTTCAGCTGAGCCGCAGATGAACAACGACTTACCAAATTCAACTTTCGAAGCCGCTCCATCGTCGTTTTGCAACACGGCAAAACCTTTAAATGTTCCGGTAAAATCTTTTCAGTCTGTTGCAGTTACGTCCAACAGCGAACTTTCAAATGCAGAAGCGATGCCTCGTCAACAAAGCGAGTTTACTGCATCTACGACGTTCCAAACATCTATGACGACATGCTATTTAAAGATAGACTTTATTCCAAAGGTACTTTTAACCTATATTTTTCAACTTTCTCTTTACCTAATCTTATCAGACAGGAATTCTTGTCGATCGATTGATGATTTTAAGTATCTCGATGACTGGTATCGTCCGCCTGACCTAACAGCTTGCAAGCAAATCTTGCGGATCTGTTGCGAAGGAAACAGCACTTTCCTACGACGTTTACACCTGATGATAACATAGTAAGCTTTCATAACTTTACTTTACCTTATCTATCTACGGCCTCTTACTATTCTAACCTTGACTATTCTAATCTTCCTTCCCCTTATTTCTCAGCCTCTTGCTAGTTTTTTATGATAGACGTTTTGTTAACGTTTTTTGGGTAATTTTAGCGCCTATGGCTTAAAGTTGTCGCTAACGCAGGGATGGGCCTTACACCAATCAAATTGAATTTCACTAATACGCTCACGAAGGATGGCAGCTATAGTTCATTCGTAATTTTTGTGCGCGCTATGCATTGTCAGTTATTGATACATGCCTTGTTTACCTTTTAATGCACCACGCCTGTTTTTCTCTCTAAGCCGCCGCCATTGAAAGTATGTTGTTGCGTAATTATGCGCACGTTTTAATGTTGACATATCGGTCGATCAATGCAGATTTAAAACCGCTTTTGAGCTAACTAAATTTACGGCATAGCTGTTCAGTCATTTGCAAAATTACGTCTCTTTTTGTTAAGTTAAAGGTGAAACTTTACGAAGGAGAATATTCTTCTCTCGTAAACTAATCTCTAAGCCTATAAACAGATATATTTATCTCTCACACTTACAGAAGTTGTGCCTTCTAAAGTGCCATTTCCGTTTGCAGCTAACCTGCAGTCTGGTCCTATTTGGTTTACGGTGTTTGATCAGAGATATCACACCTAAAATAACCTGACCGTTTTGTTTGTCTTCCGGGCAAAGCTCCCGATGATTTTAAGGCCACGTGATGCCGTGAAGCCTTTTTACCTTACTGACGGCTGAGGTACCGTCGCATGTCCATTTGAGTTACAGGCTTGCATAGTGTAACTTTTTAGTTTAACCTTTACGCCAAGGTTAAAATGTCTGTCATTTAGGAATTACTTTTAAATGGACATGGCGTTTATTTTGTTTTCGAGTTTCAGAGATTAGCACCGTTTAACTTTCTTTATTTCGGTATTCTAGAACGATAGATTCTAGGCATTTGACTGACGGTTTTTGTCTTTCTACATTAAAATTACGATTTTTACGGCTCTATTTCTGGATTGTAGGCTGTGCATTTCTTGTATTCGCATGTTGTTAAACGCCGGTGTAAGTATTTTTACACAGATTGTTCAGCAACAAAGTACCAGCTCGATTACGGAGGGATTCTCGAACACTAGAAGGAGCAGTTCAGTTTCAGCTCTTTGACTACCAACGTGCTTTGTACGAAGCGAGCTTTTTCATCGTTGGACAACAGTCATTTATGTTTCGGAGGTCGCCACCGTTCCTGACTTGTTCTACAAAGAGCCGATCGACAAGGAGTACATGATCATCCCATGAACAATGTTTGACTTCCTGGAGGAAGAAGTCCAACATGGAGTCTCTCCGGACCTATTGCTTCAAAGACAAGGGGAGTGATGTAGCGTTTGCGCTCCATATTGTTACCGGCTTGAAACCCCGGCCAACCAAATGAAGCAGGCTGGCCGGTTGTGACGTCGTCACACCAGCCTCTGTGAATTCATCAAATTGACAGTTTATTGCCTGATCGTGTTTTCGTCGTTTGTCCGAGTTTCCTCTTTTTCGATGCGTCGCCGAACCGCATTGTCACGATATTTAATTACCGCCAGCTGGAATGCTGTATATAAGGGATTTCATTTTATACCAAAAATAGCAGTCTTGCATACTGTTCATTGTGGAGTCCAGATCGCGTACGTTATACGGAGGTAATTATTGTATGTATGTATCGTAAGTACCTGTAAGTACTGTTTGTCGTTTGTATATTTGCAATAAATATTCTTTCATTGTGCTTAAAACCCACAACCTCAAAGTCTAAAAGTCGGACTTTTTGATCCTTTGAATGCACTGATTGTCGTAGACCTTTTTGCTAAGAACTGCACTGATTTCTGACGGATCGGGTGTGTAATATGTATTACTTATGAAGTTTGAAAATATTATACATTACCCATTGCCCCCAGTGGCGTGGGAGTTCTTACCCCCTTTTGTAGGAGATATTATCGTTTTTTCGTCGTTTTTGTCATGGTTTAATAAAACTGTTAGAAGCGGCGTGCCTTTTAATTAATTGGGTCACGCGTCTTAATCTAATGAGAAACCAAATTCGAGCGCAAAACGCCGTTTTTCGTCTTTTGTTTGGTCGACCGAAAAAGCTGGAAGTTTTTCTCTTTCGTTATTTGTTTAGGTTGACTGATTAGCAAGTGTGTATTCTACAATTGACAACGCTAAGTCAAACCTTATTTCTTTTTTTCTCGCTAAAAACGTCAAGTTATACGCAGTATGTTTCTCGCTGTTCGGTCTCTGCGCTAATATCCGATGTTGGTGTAACATCGACATTTGTTTAACTGAAGCAGATTTTTAAAAGGTGGTATAATGGTGACTGTCGTGCGCGTTTCAAAGTCTCCATTTTTAAGTAATAATGGTTAACACAAAATATGCTCTTTATCCCCACCGGACTTCAGACATGACGCGATAAAACATGTCTGACTAATGACTTGTCGCGTCGTGTATGGAAGCGACTCTGTCCAATCCCCACCGACAAAGCGCGCGAAACTTGAACTGGTCAAAGCCATAGTTGCCATTCTAGATTATTTTAATCTAGATTTAGATGTTTTGGTTTGAATCTAGATGTAGGATTATACAATCTAGATGTTGGATGTTTTTTTAGATTATTATAAAAAAATATTGTATAATCTAAATTAGTGACAGATTCGCTATTGACGATAAATATTTCAATAATTTCAAAAGTTTTTTTTTTTTTCAAATTGAAAAAAAAAATGATGAGATATAAAATCGAAATTTCAGTAACTCGTCATGTTCAGTAAAATGTTTTACAAAGCAGAAAATCTTAAATCTAAAGCATCAAGCAAGTCCCTTTATGCAACTTTATAGGGCATTAAGCTTTTAATGTTGATTTTTTTGTCTAAAAGTATTGAATATTTTCAAAAATCATTTTTAGATTATTTTTTAGATTTCTCCATAAAAATCTAGATGTTTTTAGATTATTTTTTTGGTAAATCTAGATGATTACTGTGAGAAAAAATGGCTACTATGGTCAAAGCTAGGCGATATATTTCAGTTGTGACCATGGCGGAGACAAATGAAATGAAAACTTTGGGAGAAATATGGATTTTGAAACGTAACAAGCGGTTCATACGGCAACATAAGTGCTGGGTAGACCCTATTTGTAGAAATATATTAAGAGGGTGGTTCTTTCTATACACTTTTTTTGCATTGTTTTGAAACATGAAGAAAAAATTCAAAATTGCTTAAGAATTTTGTCAAAATCATTTTTGGCTGTAGGTTCACTTTTAAAGCCAAAATTGTATTAGCGTATTTTAAATTCCCATTTAATATAAAAGAAATGCAAGCAGCATTTAAACGTATGCAAAATTACAAATAGAACAAACTGGAAAATGCTTTTCAACCGTTCCAGGAATATATTTCCATAATAGTTAGAAAAAGATATCTGCTGAACCTTTCAAAATACCATTCCTAACATTAAACCTTCGAAAACCCGTAAAAAACTCGTGGTTTCTATCAACTTCATTAGCCTCGATCAGTCTGCTTTGAAGCGTTTTTGTCTAACCGGTGGGGATTCAGCCTGTGTGCAATAGACACAACCCTCAACCGCAGCTTGTAATCTAGATAGTCGAAATTATGTATGATTCTACCACAATTAGTCACACATATTTCACGGCCTTGGTTTATTTTTTCACCTGAAGTTCACGATTGCACACTGTGGTTTCGCAGCTGGGGCCTGCCAGGATTGTTCACGACGCACGCGGTCGCTTTTTCTGGACGTATTTGGCTGTTTCTAATTAGTTTTTTATCATGTCTTGCAATCACCATTCTATGACGTCATACCGTCACTGTTTTATGACGTCATCATTCATTAACGTCATGCGAAAAATAGGGGAATTCCCTAAGTTGAAAATTCAGGACCCCCTTTTTGATTTTCTGGTTACGCTCCTGATTGCCCCCCCCTGGAAAATTTTCTGCTGGCGCCCATGAACACAACTTAATTTACCAGCCCAATTTAATAGCACAAAAGGGCGGCACCTTGTATCTTGGCCTAACTCGTCTGACAAACAAGTTTAACGTAAAAGCACACGAGAGAGAGAGAAAGAGGAGAAAGATAATGCACTGAATATTACTTCGTAACAGAAAACAATCACAACGGCTAAGTTTGAGCAACTGAAGCCGATTCGGAGAAAAGTTAACAAGGCGACGTAAAATTGAAAAGGCCGAAGTATCGCAAAAACAGGCTAAATTTGAGAGAAAAACGGACAATTTTTTTAACATTAAAATGCCACTTAGAACTTACTGTGAGAACACAAACCACTCAGCCAATTCTTTATATCTTTTACCCAGATTGTAGATTTTAGATATTTCATAAGGTGGCGTTTAGTTAGGTTAAAATTGCGTGGCCACAATAAAGTTACTTTAAAAATTTGCGCTGCAGAAAGTGCAACAGACAAACATTTTGGCCTGTTGGACTCCACAGCTACACGATAAACACGTGAAAATTAAGTGGCGTCTTTTTGTCTGCGTTCTGCTTTTTGTCTGTTTTTAATAGCTGCTTTGAAACTGAAGTAACGATTAACAACAGCCAAGGTCCTTACTGAAATTTTTTTGTGTTTTTGACCTAGATCAGGGATTCTTAACGTTTTTTGTGGTCGTGGCCCACTTTTATTTTGAAATTATTCCGTGCCTCACTTCTTAAAGTTCTGCTTAAGTTCGTAATGATTAACTGAAATGTGATAAGAAGAAGAACATTTTATATTAACCCACATATAACGCAACTGTTAATGCGAACCTTAAGATTTTTGAGAAGTTGAGAAAGTACTGTAAAATGAACTAAAGAAATAAACGGATAAAACTAAAATTTTCACCAATTTGCAATTTTCCAAATGCTCTGTGGCCCACCGGGGGGCAGGCCCTCCGGTTAATAACCTATGACCTAGATGAAAATCACCGCAATTGACATTGGAAAACGAACGTAAATTGTCATAATACCACCTCAGGTATTTTTTGTAATAAAAATGTTTTTGAGATAAGCGCACTCTTTTTGCCTATACTAAAAACAGATCCGCCCAAAGTAAAATCAGTTGATTACGAAAAAACAAAGAATCGTGGTTTGATTGAAAATGTATTTTTGAGGAAGGTTTCTGCGAGGTATTTGAAGAGATACAATGTTTAATCTAAACACATACTACATTTAACTATAGTTAGGTTGCATGACGAACAATTAAAATAAATAGGTACAATGAACTTAAGAAGAGGAAGAATTTTGCTACAACACTATGAAATGGTATTCTGAGCTTGCCTGTAAACCTTTGAACAGTTAGTAGCTTACAATATAAAAAGTCGCGCATGTTTTAACTTATATCTATATTTTTATGCTTTTGCATTAGGGTGTATTCTAGCCTCATACAATTTGAACCATCCTAACTTCCGATGATATATTTAAGGTTTGTAATATTTTTTAGTGTTTTTTAGACGACTTGTCGGATCTTAAAACTTCCACCCCATGGCACACCGTTATGCATTTGAACTGTTATTCCAATCATAAAAAAAATATTGTATTCTTTACCGGTGTCTCAAAAGTATTGATGTCAGTCGTTGTTGTGGCCACATTTGGTAATTTGGTCGTCTAATACAAACCAGCCAACAAAGCCATCCTATGCATTTATCGTTCTACCAAAAAGGCTGGTACATTACTACTGAAGAAACAAGACTTGTTTCAAGACGTAATGGAACACTAAGGAATATTCCTAATGCCAAGAACGTCTCTGTTAAGACCTTGCCTTCAATAGATGTTGGAGTATGACTTGATCGCCACACGAACACGTCTCCTGGTTCGTTGTTGACTTGCAGAGAATGCACAACCACAATTCCAAGATTGTCTATATTGTTGATATGCCGGAATTCGCTGATGCTAGGAATAGCAAAATGGTCAAAGGCCGTCCTCTTTATAATGGCCTCAAAAGATCCGTTTTGAAGTCTTGATTTGTTGAGTAGTTACTGCACGAGCTTTGAAATAAGAATCGACAAAGGGGCAAGATTCCTGATTTTCAAGTAGCCGATCAGAAGCAATTTGCTCTCTTGATGTGCCTGCACTAAACGGGACGTGGATTCGCCACGAAGGTCTTGGAGCTGGCGGGAGATACAGTTCGTAGGAATCTTCGGATTCCGGAGAACGTTCGTGGCTATTTCTTCTGTAATTGCTTCTTCTTTCCGATGGATATCTTCTTCTTGGTGGTGATCTTCTGTTTGATCTAGATCTTATGGGCGATCTTGATCCTGAAATTCGTCTAATCAAGGATGGAGTTCTTGGACCTCGAGATGGCTTCCTCAATTGTCTTTTTGCTGTATGATTAGCAGCTGCTGAAGTAGATGCTTGAAGTCTATCAAGATTAACGAAGGGTTTACGTATTTTCTTGACAGGAGAATTTCTGCTTGAATCTGAGCTTGCAGAGCTGATTGGCGAGAACTCTGACTCTCGCCGTACAAACCCTGTTCTGTCCGCTTGCTGCGGTTCGGGTGAGTAGCCCCTATCTGGTTCAGTCACAAAAGCACTCGAGTTTGCTGTCTGAGTAAAAGCCGTAAAAGCCCGTTTTATATTGATTGAACACGCTATTTATAGACGAGAATCAGTTAAGAAAATTTCTGCGAATAAAGAAAGATTTACGTCATTAATTCTTATAATACTTAACAAAATATCACGTGACAAAAAGGGCGTAACTCAAGCCTTTTTCACACTTATTTCTGACGCGAAACATACAATTTTACGTCAAAACGCGATTGCGAAACAGCTTCTGACTTCAGTTAAATGACAACAGTTTGAAATCACACGACCGGGGAAACTGATTTATGTTCAGACCGCGGCGTTTTGAAAACATATGCTAAAACGGATGTAAATGCCTTGACGCATAAAAATTGGTGTCAGAAATTTGAATTTTTGCAAATTCGCTGCAAGGATATCGCAAACATTAGAATGTGGTTGCAAGACATCTACGTAACGGAATTTTACCGAAAACTTTCCGTTTATCGTTTGCACATTGGCTGCATGAAGTAACGCAAACATTGAAAGGATTGCAAAGAATTTAGGCCATAGATTTTTACTGAAAATTTTCCGTTACGACACATCGATTAAAACAAAAATTCTCTGTGTAAAAACAATATGACGAAGTGGCTGCTATACTACCCATTACAACCAAACGGTAGATTTTTGATAACTTATGCATCCAAGACTCTGCCTTTAAGCAACTCTTTTAGCATACTTTATTAATCTGTATATAGAAGGTGCACAAGCAATGTACAAAACCACTAAAATAGTAGTTCGCAACATTATTCAAATAAGTTAAAATTTAGAAAATAATATTTGCTAAAATGTTGCGGCCCAGGGAAGAATTTTATTTATGATACAAACAGGTTAAAACTAAGCTGGAGACGGATAACTAAAACAGACGAAATACAAATTTAGATGTTAGTCAAACATTTAGATGTTAGTCAAAATGTTTGTTAGTGAGTTAAGGCCCGTTTACACTACAGCTGCACTGAGCTGCACTGAGCTGCACTGAGCTGCACTGAGCTGCACTGGGCGTGAAATTGTTTTCACTTCAGGTGCAGTGAGCTGCGCTGGGCGTAAAAATCGCTCCAAACGTAACGTGTTTCTATAGCTGCACTGGGCTTGAGTTTAGCAAAGCGTGAAAATCGCTCCAAAGCGTATTTTTAAGCTAGCTGCAGCTGCTGCACGGGGCTTGAGTTTAGCAAAGCTTGAAACTCTCTTCACAATAGAATTTAAATGCAAATTACGCTTTGCTCAGCTCAGTGACGTTGCAGTGTAAACGGGCCTTTAGTGAATTTTACTCACTATTAACGGGACTCATAAGTCCCCGTGTTGTTGCGGTAATTACCTCAATGGCGTTTGTGAAGTTAAGTCTAAGGAACAAAAACGTTTATTGTTCATTGGCCTCCTGTTTTTCAGTTAATCCCGCAAATTTAAGTTCCGTCATTATTAAAGCAAACAATTTATTAGGTAACATGTCATCTCTACCAGTAATTATAATTGTTACCTGTACGTCGCACATTTTATTAACAATTTTTATTAACTTTATTGCCTAGAAACATTTTCAATGGCCTATGCAGCCAAATAACAAAGTTATTTTTATAAATAAAAAACTTGAATTGAATCATTGGTTTCTTTATTGCGTGTTTTTTATTTATCAAAGGCTTTAGTTAGGTAATTATTTGACGAACCACAGTTTTTAAATATAGCCCAATAATATACTAACTTTAAAAAGGGAAAATAATAAAACATTTACTTTTGTTTACAATAGTTTCTTAGCACGTTAAAAGATCCATGCGTAGCACAATATATTGTTTAAATGTTAAAACGTAAACTCGAATATATCTCGCTGTAATTGGTTCCGGAAAGATGTTGACTTTATAAGTTGAACGGTCATGATTGCCCATGAATACCTGTAAAGTGTCGTAAAACTTTTTATATCCCTGCTGATAACACATTTTTTATGGAAAAATAATACGTTCGCATGTCAAAATTCAGATAAAAAGGTCAAAACTTTCTTTCGACTAAATTGATTCGATAAATTAACAAAAATTATTGTAAAAAAGACAAAATTATACTGACACGCAGTACAGAGATGTATGCAAGCCCTCTAGCTACGGGTTGTAACTTTACGTCGCTATTTCATACCTATAAGAATATGTTTTATCAAAACAAGCATTTACTTTATCTTGACTTGCTTCTTTTATGAATGTACGCTCGTTAGTTTGATTGCTGTACGAGATTTTAAAGGAGGATGTCCAAAGATTGCTTTGTTGATAACCTTGCGTGATAATGCCAGTGACTTTAGTTGGTTCATCTAAATCTACTTGGAGCCAATTTTCGTCCTGATCTAGGCAACACAAAGAAAAGTATGAAAAATCTACACAAACGGCCCTTAGTTTAGGGCTACATATTATAAAGATATTTGTTTACACAAAAGATGTAATTTATTAAATTTATTTTCTCTTCAAATTGCTGGTTGATTGCTAAAAAAATTATAAAATGCAAACGCAGTGGTTTGCGAAGCAGGTTGTCTACCGTGAGCAGGTATCCAACTCCCACTGTTAACGTCGTCATCATGTATATTATCAAGCCTTGCCCAGTGTGGTGCGTAACGTTCACCACCGAATGATGATGCGGTCATAGCGGAGTTTTTCAGTCGCCCGGTTTTAATTCCAACGGAACAAGAATCTAAATCAACAAAAATAGGCCTACTGCTATATATATAGTTAAAATTGTTTGGCATGTCAATATGAAATTTACCTGGATTCTGTTGGAAATTGAAAACGATCGTCTGAGCGCTATAATCATTCAATGTGCCTATTGCAAATTAAAATTAACAACGACTGCATTTTCGGTGCGTTTATATGAAAACTTTCAAGTTACGTTTGAACTTATCCAGGATGTCATTCTGTCGTCGAACACGTTCAATTTCGCACTGGCAGGTTCCAATGCGTCCTGTGGTTCCTTTTGGGCCAGGGAGGCCAAGTGGGCCTGGCGGGCCGACAACGCTAGTGTTGGAACCTGGCGCCAGTAGCTCTTCTACAGTCATGAAAATGTTGTCGTCGCATCGCACAAGACTAGTTGATGTTAAAATGTACAGCAAATAAAATATCGTACACTTGGACATCATTGATATCAAATCTGGTGCATTGCGAGTCGAGAAAAAACTGCGGGAATAAGAAATACAGTTTTAAAATGGACTTCGCTAAAAAACAAGTCTGTCAGGCAGCATAAATGCTATCAACGTTACCTTGAATCGATGAAAATATTAAAACCGCCTTAACTCGAAGCCGTCTTCTTTAATCCTGGTCGACAAACCTCAATTTAAAACTAGCTGCATTCGACTATCAATAATAAATGCTCGACTAATGCGAAAACACAAAAGTTTAAAACTAGAAGCACCAATACTATGATAGAATCGTAAGCGGAAAAACAAATCATAACTTTGTCGGTTACCAATAATAATTGATGATTCATTGAAAAAGCCGAAGCAAAGACCGCATTGACATTTTCGAATCTAATTGAATGCTTTCCAAACTAAAAACAATCATTAAACTCCATGCTAACGTGGAGCAAAATCAGTTCGGCGGATTTGGATTAATTAAACCATAAAGTAAAATGATGGACTTCGGAATTCTTCTGTTAGCATTTTTACCAGAAGCCAGTCTAAATACAAATATATACTGTAAGCTTTCCAATTTTGTCAAGTTAGTTTTACCATCTGTTCAATCTTTAAAATATCGTTCACTACAAGATTTCTACTGAGATCATTTATTATTTATATGAACATTTCTTTATAAGATTGTGTAAAGTCATCGCTTGTAGAAAGAAGATAAACACGAATCACAAAGACTCTTACAGCAGTGAAGAATACAACTCTACTGTGGTCGTCAAATATGCAATATAAACGTACAAGCAAATACAGGTTGTTGTTACGCTTGCATACGATTCCACATCCAACAACGTGCATCTCCTGAACGGTAAAAGATCATTCTCAAAAGGTAAATCATGAACCACACCCTTTCTAAGAAGTAAACTCATTATCTGCTTTTTAGGCGCTGGTTATCTACAGAACTTCTGGAGCGATACACCTTCTCGCAGGGAGTCGGACTCGGTTTGTTTATCTAGAGTCGGACTTGGGACTCGAGTAAGACCATGACCAGAGTCCAGAGTCCCGAGTCCGACGTGCGCATGCGCAGTACCAAATTTAGAAACTAATTTGTAAAGGTGGAATAACATATGGTGGAATATTTTCCAACCATGTATTGTGAGGATGAATTAGATGGCATCCCTAAAGTGGATTGCTGAATAATGCCCTAACCTGACGGAATCGCACATTTGGCCGGAGTTAGATTTGAGTTATTTTTAATCGACTCCGCAACTCTGCCTTCTTGGCTACTTGTCATTGAAACTATAACGGTGACTTCATGTTATGTCCCCGAGGAAAATCTGAGCGATTTCAATGACCTCATCAAAATTACCAAAGCGTGACGACGGTCGGTTGAATCGTTTAAAGCCAGAAGTTGATCAAAAACACACGATGCAGTGTTCCTGGAAAATATAACAATGCAGTGTTCGTGACGTCACCACGTAAGTTCTGGAGCAGCATCACTAAATAACAAGTTTTCTACAAGGATGGTTTTATTTGGTTGACGGTGATTACCGACTTTAATTAATAAAACTTGATGCAACAAGCATCTTAATCGATTATCTATAAATAAAAAATGATCGCTCTTTAACAAAATATTTTAGATCAAATAACCTATAATAACGAAAGTATGTCAAATAATATATAAAGTAGAATATTGCGTTACCTTTCGATGCGATGACGTCATTGACGGTTTGTATGCTGAAGCTTTGATCATCGTCACTAAGTTCAACCAAACTACGACCTGAGGTAACCTTTAACCCCGTGACCTCTGACCGACTAGCTTGGGCGGTAACAATCTTAATTCCTTGCAACAAAATAAACTAACACTAACTAAACTACAACTATTATAATGGAACTACACTAATCTACGAACTTATTTCAGTGACAATGTATTCCAACCACAAACGCTAATTACGTCACAATCTCAACTCCTTGAAACAAAATAAATTGAAAGCTAACATGATAATACCCACATTCTACTCTCTCCTGTATCTACATTTTAAGCCTAACTCTGTTGTAAACCTGCCTGTTGCATTTCACTAATGCTACGACATCTCTTACTTCTTTAACTATTATAAACTACAATGCGGGAAACAAACATTTATTAAACTACGTTTTACAATCGATTTACCTCATAACTGGTGTTCTACTCCTGTTGTTTTACACAATGACTATATTCTACACTTGCTGTTTACGTCACAATGCCTATATTCTACCTTCGCTTTCTGCGCAACCTTGTGACCTTTTGAGTGCGACCTGGTCGTGGTTATTGGTGAGTAGAAGGATGACCCGTTTGACCTTGTCGGGTGACCTTCCGACCACGTTGAAATAATCAACCGCTTGTTTTACCGAGGCCAGTGTACCGGGGCATCCCCCAATGTGTTTCAGATCATTCACACGCTCCAGTAATTCATCCATGGGACCACTTTTAAGATCAACGATTATCTGTGAAATAATCACATATATAGCATGAAAATTACACTACAGTTTTCAAAGTTTAAAATAATATTTAAATAAATAAATAAATAAGGTATTTATATCACAATATATTCGTAGTTGAACTTAAATCACAGTCTCGTATATTGTAAACAATTATTTTTTAATCACAATTTATTAATGTAGTAAAATTTAAAATTAAATATTCTTTACCTCGTTGTCATGTTCGATTTGTCCAACTTGACAAGTGAGTGGAGCAGTTGCCAAGACGCGCATGACTGCGACCTGTACATCGCCTACCTCAACAGGGCCTTGGTAGGAGGCAAGCACCTTCAACAACCAATCGATTTGTTGCCTGAAGTTTTGCTCGCTCTAAAGAAGTCTGTATTAAACACAATCTTTACAACATAAATGTAAGATGTGTTTCAATATTATTAGAGCGTGTATGATTTGAGAAAAAAATGATACTGAATCTTAAATATCTCAAAAACTTAGGTCAGGTAAAATATTTTCAAGAAAAAACGCAATGTTAGTTGTGCTTGTGTACGCAACTTTACATTATATTTTGACAGCTTACTTTTTGAACCTGCAAACTTACATAGGAACCTACTTCTCTAATACAACTGTTGTTTAGCAAATACTTGTAGCCACGAAAAAGGGTTATTTTTAATTCAAACCTTTACAATTTGGTTGTGGTTTAAGTTTAAACTTTTATAACAAACAACTGCTATTTGCAGGAACCCATGTAAAATCCTACCTTTACGTAGGGGGTAGTTTGTTCCATTGAGCGCCACCATTGCTTAGTGGAGTGTTGCATATACGCTACACATAGAAGGGTGACAGGGGAAGACTTTTTGGCGCTGGTCTAGAATCCTACCACAGCGTTCAAACAATTATAGGTAAAGGCTCTTTATTTGTGTTAGCGTGGGTCAAATAGGCTAATATAATATTTATACCTGGAAATAATGCTTAACCCACTCATACCTAAACACTAACCAGCACTATAACCTAAATAACATGCGTTGTGGCAGGATCTTAGACCAGCGCCAAATCTTTTCAGCCTAAAGCGTCATGCTTACCCTGGGTCGGAACTATTACCAATATTAGTTTCGCCAACTTATCATATCTGAATGTAGTTTGTTGCGCTTCACACGGATTTAGGTCTTCTCAATATGAACATAAAACCGAGTTTAAAGGCCCTACTCAAATTCTACTATAAACTCGTACTAGATTACCGATGATATTACCGCGTTTGCCGTTTCACTAAGTGTTTTATTACCGGTACACCTTTCATTATGTTCATACATGACGCCGTGTGGATTCAATTTCAAATGCTGAAATAAACGCATTTTTCGCGAATTGCGAACGCTTTTACTACCTTCTTCTTAAAGGTATAACTATAGTTATAAACACATCTTTAACGTCAAGTTTTATTTCTGATAACAACCGTTGCCGTTGTTGTAATAAGTTGTCTGGAATCTATACATTGTAACAACAAAATTGTCAGTAAAATTTATTACAAAGAGACCTTTCTACATTTGTTTTTGGTCCGCGACTGAAAAAGGTTGCCGGCCACTAGAAAAAGAAGCTAATTCATGACATTTGAAAGTGGCAGAAAACTGAACAAATATAAATAAAACCTATTTACTTTGCTCAATAGCCTTTAAGTCAATCATATCGGTATAACGTAAGAGCACTACGACGTCAAAAGGTTCAGGGGAATTTCCTTGATGCTTTTCATTTTGTTAGACGTAATAATCGCAATAACGACCACCCATAACATACGTCACCATTACACCACAATGCGTACAACTGGTTAAATGCGGAACACATCCATTTGCAATAAACTTGCATTTTTTTATCTGACGCGATGTCACAGGTTAAGTTAGGTTAAAGCGTAGAAAGCAAATTTAAAAAAATAATTTTCATATTTTGTCTAATTGTCTTCATGGTTACAACATTGCGTTTTTCCATAGAACCGCTAAAGGTGAAACAAAATGGGGGGGTTACAGGTGATTCACTGATAAACGTTATGTTTCAGTTAAAGCACGGGTTCTTAAATTTATTTTACTGGGGACCTCCCATTTTTTTTCTCAGCGTTGACCACGATTGGCAAGCAAATTTCAGATATGACGTCATGAATTGCAGTAATAATACAAAAATACTTTAGAAATCTGCTAATTTCGGTCCACAAAATGTGAAAGTGTAATGGAGTCTACATTCAGAGCAAAAGCGTTTTAGTTTTAGTTAACTCTTTTTAAAAATTGCTTACTTCTTGAATATACATATAGGCCTATATTTCCATTAGACCCTTAAGAACCCCCTACAACTAGTTCACGGACCCCCCAAGGTTCCATGGACCCCAGTTTAAGAACCCCTGAGCTAAGGGAAAGCAGAGCAAAAGGCAATATTCAAGGTATCGTTAACCCATCACTTTTAAAACACATTATTGCCTATTGTCCTTTCACACGGTGCGAGATAACCGATACATAGTGAACATAGAGTTGCTAGCTTGCCAAAAGTTATTAATCTTTTGCGCCAAGGTTAATATGTCTGCTTTTTAAAAGCTTCTTTGATGTAACACCTTACGACTTCAAACAACTGACAGATTTCAAATCATATTGCGTTGCAAGACGATAATTTTTTGCATTATACTATTCGAAACAGTGTTTTTAATTATCGTTCATTCCCTATATAGTCACTTTTCAGTTCTAGTACAGTTGCACCGTGACGTTAAATCAGCTTCCCCAGGATTTGTTCGTTCGCCGCCAATTTAAGAAAGATCCCTCTTCGCTCAAAAGATCACGAGCCTATAGTTAACACACACCACAAGTCTGTTTTATGACGTATATTTGTGTGAGTGTGACACCACAAATATAAAACAGACAATCTCAAGAAACCTGCTATCTCGGTCGACCCCGTGGTCTTTTCTGGAGTGTTGAATGTGAATCTCAAAAACCGTCTTGTGAAGTACGATTAGATCGCATTTTTGAGGACATTGAAAGAAGACAGATTCTCTAACGAGCTGACTATATAGCAGAACAAATAAATCGCCTTGTGCTTCCGAGATGTTAAATTCGAACCTCGTTTTAAATATTTAGCCGTATTTAATGGACCTGAAAAAATGTCTACTTTCGTACCTGGATATTTAATGATACTAGCCGATTGTAAAAAAATGTAAAAACAAAATTTAACAGGGGCGCAGAAAGTTACGTAAAATACGCCTTACAGGAAATCATTATTTTACCGGAACGCCGTCCAGCTCCTGTACGACTGACTTACACTCCTGAACTGTTTGACTCTTGATCGGCTGCTGGGAAGATTAAAAATGTTATGCTACATTTTTCGATTGTGGAAGAAAACTTGCTATCTGACAATATAGACGTTGAAATGTCGTGGCAGTTTGTTTAGTTTCGATTTTATGAAGTTCACTAGTACGCACTTAAAGTGTGGTATCATGTTACTGGGCGGCGCATTTTGATCGAACATAGCTGTAAATGTAGGCTATATCTCAACACGTTAAAAGCTCCATACGAAGTCCAACATAATTTTTAAAAGTGATGACGTGAAGCCGGAAATATCTCGCTGTTATTGGTTCCGGAAAGAGATTGATCTTGTAACTTGTTCTGTCGTGGTTTCCAATGAATATCTGCAAATTTGCCGAAAGGGTATTAACATAACATTGAACATTTTGGTTAGAGATTGCAACTCAGCGAATCAAAATGTTTATGTTTAGCACTTTAACTGCAGAACCACTAAAACATCTAACATTTCAAACTTTTACTAACTAATCTGGCGAAATCTATGTCGCATGTAAACTTACTAATAAAGCTTTTCGTGATTTTGCTTAAACTGAATTAATTTTAATCGAAACGTCTATATCATTACATTAGGAAATATAGGCATAATTGTGTACATTTTATAGCAGACCTGCAAAACATAAAATGATACGGCCACAACAAGCAAACAAACATTGCGGACGGTCGTCTCAGCGAACTCAAAAATACGCATTAAAACTAGTCTAACATGCGAAGCGCAAAAATAAGCATTTATTTGGTTTAAATCGAAAAACTTACCTAAAAAGGTTATGTTAAGTACTAGTCACTTAAAAGAGATTAACATATGCTCGAAATTACGGCCTACATATATATAGTCTAATTTAACGAAAATTGCACTTTGTATAGTTTGCTCACACGGTGCAGCATGCCATCACATGCACAGCGCTTTTGGGTTGAATAGATTAAACCAGGGGTAACAAAACTTTTTTCGTAAGAGGCCGGATAATTGTAGATATTAAATGTCACGGGCCGGATATTAAACTTTGTATTGACCTATTTGACTTGATTATTAATAAACGAAGAAATCGTACACAATTATTCACCAAAATTTACAGGAAGCTTTATGAAATATCCATTTAGTTTCATTAAAATTTAACCTAGTTTGGAATGTGTTAAACATTCCTGCTAATGAAGTATTATTACCATTTTAGGGATTATTCCGCGGGCCGAAATAATTAAACAGGCGACGTGGATTTGGCGGAATGCGTCTGCGAGCTGAAAAGTTTTTAACCTCTGATTGTCTATCAGTGAATTATTGTTGCCTAATGCCTATACAATGCCCTACAGTGATATTAAGTTATTTTATGCTCGGTTAAACTAACTATGCGATTTGTTGTTTATTGCCGATAATCACACCAATGTGTGTGAGATCGCGCAATACAAAGCAAGTCTGCACTTTCGCGCGCCGCGCGGGTACAGCAGTAAAAAGGTTGTGTGGGCACCTTCTACAGTCTATAGTCTACTCTAGAGTGTAGACTTTACTAGCTATACGTTACCTTATTATGCTGTTTTTCTTGTATGAAGCTCCTTATGTCTGTACGGTTGCTGTAGGAAATTGTAAATGAGGAAATCCACAAATCAGCAACCGGATGGCCCTGTGTTATTATTCCAGTGATTTCTGTTGCATCGTCAAAACTGATTTGAATCCATCTTTCGTTATCACCTTCAAAACGACGTCACAAGATTTAAGATACAAAGTTTAAAAATAGGTTTACTGCTAAGATTTAAATATATATTTTTAAAAGAACATCAAAATTAATACTGACCCATGTGAAAATATTTTGATCTTGAACAATAAAAATCAGTTAATATAAATGTATATAACATGTTTTAAAGTTCAGCACTACCATTTAAATAATACCGGAGCATACTTTGCTGGGTATAGTAACGTTAAAACTTTAAATTAAAGCATAAAACTTAAGGGATGTTTTTTGCTCATTATAATTGTGCGCATTTTATAGGAAAACATTTATGTTGTGTAGCCTATAACGCTAAAATTGCCGAATCAATTTGATGTTGGTAAAATCAGCAAAAATTTACCGAATTTACCTGTAAAAATAATTCATTTACCTGATATACAGGCTAACCAGATCCCTGCGTTGTCACGTGTTTTGTACATATTGTCAAGTCTTGCTCTGTGTGCTGCATAACTTTTGCTAGCGATGGATGAAGCAGTTATTGCCGAATCGTTTAACCGCCCGGTCTTTATTCCAACGGAACAAGAGTCTACGAATAAATTAAAATCGACCAGTAACCTTCGCTCTGTAGCGAGGCCAGCAAAGCATTACCTGGGCTTTGTTTGAAATCGAATGCAATCTTTTGAGCTTTGCCGAGCTGTATGGCTAAAAACAGATAAGGTACTTTCAGTTTATCTAGAACCTGTGTCCTATATGCTGTAGTTTCCTTACAGTTTGATATTCGACCATTCAGCAAAAATGTAGATTTAGCTCTTCCTCTACCCGTTGAATAAGACAGTCCCTTATTTCGAAATCCCATATGCCATCTTTAAGTTGCCAAATATTTGTTGTAAAGTTTTGACGAGTTATTTGCGATACTGGACAGTAATGTAACATGGAAATGATGTGCCAGTCTAGATCCCCTTTTAAATAAAGAGAACAAAGCAAGGGAATAAGGCATTTCTCGATACCATACAGGTTAATAGCCAACAGATGAATATTAAAAAACATTTAAAAAAAAAATCGTTTAGGTCGTTTGTTTATTAATTAATTCCACCTTTAAACCGGCTGACTATCTCCTTCGGTCGTCGATAAGGTTCGATGTCACACTGACAAGTTCCAATGCATCCCGTGGTTCCTTTGGGGCCAGGGAAGCCAGCAAGGCCAACTGGGCCAGGCGGTCCTACAACGCTAGTGTTGGAACCAGGTTCCGGCACCTCTTCAATGGTGACGAACAAGTTGTCGTCGCATCGCACCAGACTAGTTGATGATACGACGCACAGCGAAAGCAACGTGAACTTTAACATTCTTGATATTAAGTATGTCGTTGCACTTTAAATTGGAAAAACTGTGACAAACAATACAGTTTAAATTGCCTCTTACGAAGATCCAACATAAATGTTTTTAAATTTTACCTTGTATTGATGAACCACCAAAACAGCTGCGCCTCACTGTGACATGTTATTTACTGTTGACAAACTATAATCCATAAGCAGCTTGCTTCCAGTACCGATAATAAATGCACGACAAATACAGTCACACGAGCTCAAAACCATGAAGGCACAAATACAGTAATCTAGCATGGTGAGCGCAAAACAAATCATAGCTTTGTCGGTTGGAATAATTATTTATTGAAACTAACCAAACAAATGACCGCTTTGTAAGTTCAGATCTCAAATTAAACTTTACAACATAAAAACAATCATCAAACTATTACTAGAAGCTTATTTTTTAGATATCTACGCAAACCAAGCATTACCATTAATTCAATCTTTAAAACATCGCTAAAAAATCTTTACCAACAGGATTTCTACGGAGATTATTTATTCAACCAATGCAAACCTTTCATGAACTATTCTTTATTAGAATGCGTAGATTCATCGATTGCAGCAAGAAAATAATACGAATCGCAAAGACTTTAGTAGTTATTGGCTATTCACATCAGTACAGAAAAATAACTACATTAGTCGGTAAATATGTGTACCATTTCGGGTCATTTTAGTTTTTTTTTTTAATGTGTATAATCAAAAATGTTGCTACTTTTTCACGCCTTTTACCAAACACTCGCTGTCATTCTGAGAACAAAGCATTCGGCTGTTTCACACATGAATAATGTTATATCGTGACACATATTTTCGTTATAGATAAAAGTATTTCACCTGTGTGAACGCGTTGCTGTAACAGTTCCTGGCTGCCAAAACGGCTCTGGGTTATAAATCATTTCCGCTTTTTCGTGTCGCCCTTTCTCTTTCATGCAAACTTCAAACTTGTATATGCGAAAGCTTAAATCAATATATCCAGTACGTCTAGTAACCCAGAAGCAACAAGTGGAGTGGTTGTTTTCTGAGCTAAGGCTTAATACGAAGCAGAAGATGAACAATTCCATTCGAAATTTGAATAAGACTTACCTTGAACAAGTGAAGTTAATTCACGAGGCAAAATTAGTTTTATGAGGCTCATAAATAACCCGCTTGCTTCATATGCAATAAAATCGGCACTTTTTTTTATTTTTTTTTTGCGCTCAGCAGATAAACAACGTTCATTTGTTAAAAGTGAAAAGAAAATTGTCCACTATCTATAACACGGGTAGGGCGCGGTAAAAGTAAAACAAACTACAACATTGAATTGTTCTTTTAAACTCAAATCTGCCCTCCAGGTCACTTTTCTCTACAGAAATACAGAAGCTATCACCTTCTCGGATAAGCCATTGAAACTATAACGGTGACGTCAAGGTAATGTCCCCTAGGGTAAGCTTTGCGATTTTAGTGACGTCATCATAACTATCGAAGCGTGACGACGGTTAGTACAATCGTTTGAAGCCAGAAGTTGATCAAAAACACACGATTGAGCGCTCCTGGAAAATATAACAATGCAATGTTAGCGACGTCACTACGTAGGTTCTGGAGTAGCATTACTAAATGACAAGTTTTCTACAAGGATGGTTTTATTTGGTTGACGGTGATTAGCGACTTTAATTACTATAATAAAACTTGATGTGACAAGCATTTTAATCGATTATCTATAAATAAAAAATGATCGCTCTTTACCAAATTATTTTAGATCAAATAACCTATAATATCGAAAGTATGTCAAATAATACATAAAGTAAAATATTGCGTTACCTTTCGATGCGATGACGTCATCGACGGTTTGTATGCTGAAGCTTTGATCATCGTCACTAAGGTCAACCAAACTACGACCGGAGGTAACCTTTACCCCCGTGACCTCTGACCGACCAGCTTGGGCGGTAACAATCTTAATTCCTTGCAACAAAATAAACTAACATTAACTAAACTGCAACTATTATAACTAATCTACGACCTTATTTCAGCAACAATTTATTCATTCCACAACCACTAATTACGTCACAATCTCAACTCCTTGCAACTAAATAAATAATTTATGATTATTAAGTTCCTTGCAATAAACTGAACTTGGCTGCAACATTAACTTATAATAAAACTACAACTAATCTACGACCTTATTTCGGTAACAATACATTCATTCCACAACCGCTAATTACGTCACAATCTTACTCCTTGAAACAAAATAAATTGAAAGCTAACATGATAATACCCACATTCTACTCTCTCGTCTGTATCTATATTTTTAGTCTAACTCTGTTGTAAACTTGCCTGTTGCATTTCACTAATGCCGCAATATCTCTTCTATAACTATTATAAACTACAATGTGGGAAACAAACATTTATTAAACTATATTATTTTACGGCGCAATACTTACCTTTTACAATCGATTAACCTCATAATTGGTATATTCTACACCTGTTGTTTTACACAATGGCTATATTCTACACTTGCTGTTTACGTCACAATGCCTGTATTTTACCTTCGCTTTCTGCGTAACCTTGTGACCTTTTTAGTTCGACCTGGTCGTGGTTATTGGTGAGTAAAAGGATGACCCGTTTGACCTTGTCGGGTGACCTTCCGACCACGTTGAAATAATCAACCGCTTGTTTTACCGAGGCCAGTGTACCGGGGCATCCCCCAATGTGTTTCAGATCATTTACACGCTCCAGTAATTCATCTAGGGGACCACTTTTAAGATCAACGATTACCTGTGAAATAATCACATATATAGCATGAAAATTACACTACAGTTTTCAAAGTTTTAATGAGGTATTTATATCACAATATATTCGTTTAAAAATAAATCACAGTTTCTAATATTATCAACAATTATTTTTTAATCACAAATTATTAATGTAGTAAAATAATAAAATTTAAAATTAAATACTCTTGACCTCGTTATCATGTTCAATTTGTCCAACTTGGCAAGTGAGTGTCGCAGTTGCCAAGACGCGCATGACTCCGACCTGTACATCGCCCACCTCAACAGGGCCTTGGTAGGAGGCAAGCACCTTCAACAACCAATCGATTTGTTGCCTGAAGTTTTGCTCGCTCGATGCAGCAGATATGTCAAGCACCACCATCACATCTTGCATACATGGAGGGTTGGAACAACCTGTTGGGGATTGTAATGAGGTGGTTATACATTATATTTGAATTAAATCGTCAAAGTTGTAATTCGTGTAATATGTCCAGCACTACCATCAGATCTTTGCCCAAGGAGGGTTGGAACAATCTTATTAACAATACAATCATGCAAATAAGTCTGCATAACTGGGGTATATAACTTTTACTTCATGGGCGTTTGTGTGCAATTTAGCAAACGAGAGTGCTGGAATTTAAAACCTACCCAAATTATTTAGGAAAAATGAGTGCAATATAACTTGCACTTTCAAAACTAAGTTGCACAGTGCACACTAAAGATTGTTTAGTATTTCAGAAGCAAATACTATTAATATTTGAATGTTTCAAAAACAAGTTTAGTTGAAGTATGTTTTATTCCCAAAATTTCCAATGTAAATATGCTTCCATACTAACTTTGACATTAAATTTTCACAGCCTTTTCTAATCGTACAAAAATTGAAATCATTTTTTATACCATTGGCATTTAACAAATCGTTTCAATACAGCAATAAAAATGTTTTTTTTTATTTTAAACCCTAACCTTCACAAGTTGGTGGAGGTTTGTTCCATTGAGCGCCACCATTGCTTAGTGGAGTGTCGCATCGAAGGGTGGCAGCCCCCTCAATGTTATAACCCTTGTGACACACAAACTCACACTCTGCGTTAAACTTGTTGCCGCCAGGACACGACAAGTTGCCATTAGAGGGCGCCATTAAAGGTGGCTGACATAATAAGTCTGGGGGAAAAAGAAAAAAGTTCTATTTAAAAAGGAAAAAATATTGAATGAAGGAAGTTTAAGTGCTAACAACACAAAGAAAGAAGGGCTTTATAACAGAATACACATTGTGTATATGTATGTATCAGTAGGGTTGTTTAAAAAAACACTTTTTTGTCAAATTTCAGTGGGGACCCCCTGGAATTGTAAAAACCCCACAAACCATTTTTCTTCTTTTTTTTGCATTGCTTTGCAATTGAATAGCCATAAATAAACCTGTTTTGCAGTAAAAAAGTGAGTAGTCATTGTACAAATGTCACATTTCTACAACATTTGTTAGGCTGTTATGTACGAAAAACGGCTTAAAATTTTAAAATAAAGTAAATGCAGCAAACATGACATCAAATTAATAAAATAGTGCATTTAGTAATTCACACAATTATATCAATTACTTATCTAAAGTTCAAAAAATGTGCTAAAAAGCCATTTTATGTATAAAAAAAAACAAGTACAATTCAGACCAGAAAATGTAAATATTAAGGTTTTCCAATTTTTACTTTTTCTGACTTCTTTAGGGATAAACAAAATTCAAACTAAATTTATTAAAAAGTTGAAGTTAAATGGAACACACCTGATGAACAAACAGGTGTTTCGCCATTCCAGAAAGCCCTTTGGTTTTCTTGAACACAAGCGATAAAAGAAGGACCTTTAACGAACAAGCCAGGTGGGCAGTTGAACATACATTGTGAGCCTGCTTCATTGCTGTCTGTGCAATTAAACGTCAGCTCAGATGTTGCATTGATTGGTGGGCATTTCACATTATCTGGAAAAAATGCAGTTATTTTATCAGGTGATGCTCAAGTGTTTAAATGTGGATAGAAAAGTGTAGAAAAGATGTAAAACAATTTTTTTATTACTTTAAAAATGTGTTGGTTGTGAATAGGTTTAAATATGGTACTATAAGTCTAAAAGTCCACAAATATTTTTCAAAACATATCACAAAAACCACAAGTAGTACGAATTACATTTAATGCAACTTTTTCAGTATTTTATTTTACCAATCATTATTGTTATTACAATACCTTCACATATAGGCATGGGTGAATCCCATTCTGAATACGATTGGTTTATTTGTAAACATGAAATAACATTGTTTCCGATAAGAACTTTTTCTTTGTCGCAAACAAATTCACAAACTGTTCCTTTCCCGTGAACATAATTACAAATACTTGATCCACCTTCGATATTTGTTTCATTCAAACTGCAACCGGAGCCTGAAAAACAAAGCAAATCTAAACAGAATGAAAAACAAACTAAAACTAAAGGAACAATGACAAAAAAAAGTTCAGGGTATAATTTTAATAATTTTGTGAGAAAACCAGTTTTAAAGACTTAAGTAAAAATTCATTTACAATTTGTTTAATCAAACAAACCTGGGCAGTTGTTATCTGTGATCTTTAAAACAACTTCTGACAACAATTCATTTAACTTGAGGTAAGTTGTTGGTCCAAGAAAGAATAAATTATGATCGAACTCAGAAAAATCCTCTTTGTTTGAACCTTCCATTCCAACAACAACTATCTTGAATCCTAATAAATACAAAATAAGATCATTAGAAGCTTAAACATGAATTAAACGACACTCTATTATAAAATCATGGACATTTTTAAACAGGACATTGTTTCAGGTATTTCTTTTTAACTAAACTAATGTTTAAAAGTTGTTCTAAATTAGCTGAAAAATATACAATAAAAAAAATATTACAAAAAAATAGCATATTGTTACGTGCTTAATTAGCACTACAAAATTATCACCGGTTGCTAATTACGCCGACTGTAAATTCTAACATTCATTATTAATTTTGCGCCTTTGTTCTTAAATGTAGGGCTATAGGAATTAGGTTTTCGCATTTCGAGACATGTATAATTGTATATTAACGTAATATTCTTGTGCGCTGTGGTGTTCGCCGTTAATTGGACTTTAGACATGTTTTTTCCTGTCTCCAAACATTTCTGCAAATCTCACGATTATTTATCGCTTGTTTTCCGGCGCGGTTTAACTTCTCACTAAAAGGTCCGCCCAACGTTATCTTTCCACGAAACGGCCGCCCTGTAAGGCAGGCCTGGGGTTTCCGGGAGCGCGTCGGTTCCCGTGAAAAGGAGTTTTGTTTTAGCGTATATTACGAGCGGCTCACCGCCTACACAGCGGAGAGAGACGTCTGGGTGTAGCCTTGTGAAATTAGCGAGTAAAACTTTAAGTTTCATTATGCTCTGTCTGTCGCCTTTGTAAGTAATTGTGTGTGTCTAAGTGTCATTATTGTTTGTGGTGTGGTAATATTCTACTCTTGCAACCAATACATCTGTACATTGGGTTTTCTTGTTGTGGTCTTTAATATAAGTTCTCTTTGGTAGGTTATTTATTGCCCGAAAATTAAGGACTCACAGCGACTTTACAGGAGGCCTAGGTAATTTTCTAGAATTACTAGTAAAGTCGTAACAATATAGAAAGTCAATTAAAAAAAAATCAAATTTTTGAGATTTTTTTAACAAAATTTTAACATAAACAAATTTTTTCTGTAAAATTAACAACCTGAACTAATTAGTTTTTCAGCTTCTTTTAAAATGTTTGTTTGGACAGGACCAGTTTGTAGGAAGAGCAGAATAGGTTTGGCGAGTCCTCGTCCAAATCTTTTAATGTAATCATAAGAACTTGATAAGAAGTTTGTGCTCCAACAGTTTGGTATCGTCACTATTTCCTTCACGATTCCACGAAACATGTCGTACTTTTCACTAACTGCTGGCTTTCTCTGGAAATATGAAAGATAAAAAAGCAGGATTACTATTTATTATTAATTAATTTACACAAACCTAGGAAAAAAATGAGATATAAATGAAACAACAAACATATTTTTAAGCCAAATTAATACAATATGTAGAGTAAGAAAGCATATTTCATACAATGCAAATACAGGAGTCAAATTTAACATAAAAAGTGTTTTGTAAAATTATAATCTATTGAATATACTGTTGCTGCCAGGCATTATATAATTATAAAGAGGTTATTCTGACAAATATCTGTTCAACGCCTCTATTGCTAGCTATACTGAGTACATTAAAAAAATCTGAAACAGGATAGTTATAGTTATAGTTAACTTTCAAATTATATGTTCAACTATTTATATTCTAATATATATCATTACCACTAGTTATACCCTTCAAACCTGGAAATTATTTTCACAAACATTAGAGTCAGTTTGTCCGACCCAAACCCAGGAATATCCAGCGAATATAGTTTTGTGCAGAGCGTCGAGTGTATTTCCAAACAAGTTCAAGACATCTGTGTGTTCCAAACTACTTGGCTCATTCAGCAGCAAAAATACATCAACGATGCTATTATCACAAACTAAATGTGAAGTAAAAACATGTTACTAACAGATTAATTACATACATTCGAACTGGTATTTTTTTAGGCAATACTAGCATGTTAACTTCACAAATGTTTTTTTTTAATTATAAAATTGTAACCAGAGTTTTGGCCATTAGAAACTAATGATAAAAATATTCTTAAACTTTCTGATTACTCACCAACGGAAGGTGTGGATGAACCATTCCCAATAAAGCTTTCTAGAAAATTAAACAGTTAAATCAATTTAGGTTCACTAAAATAAAAATCGGCAAGATATCACAAACAAATTACTGCAGTTTTTGGATTTCCGATCCCAGGCAAGTTGTTGTTCCGCTTGATTGAGTTTGCAAACATACACATCTGATTGTTGGTCATCACACGTCACAATACAAGTCGAGTTGAGGTGGTTTGTGTTGTCACAATCAGCATTGTCTTCATACAATAGAGACAATGGGGGAGTGCAAAAACGAGGGATTTCTGGAAAAAAATTATAATCTTAAAACAGAAGTTGAAATCTTATTTTTCTGATATCCATTATTTTAACTTTTTGTACTCAATGCTTTAAAGTTACTTTGAGAGTTATATATAAATTTTTGAAGTTGAATTTATTTGATTCCTATAATTTATTGATATTTCAAAACGACAATTATGATGGCATACCTTCACATGTTGGCTACTGATATGCCTGGTTCTTATAAATACAACAAACCAATTCACCTTCACATATTGGTTGGGGAGAATCCCACTTTGAAGCATTAACACATTGTATGGGACTTTCCCCAACTAGAGAGTAGTTTGGTTCACAAGAAAAAGTACATTCTGATGACATCATAAATTGGTTTGAACAAGTGAAAGAACCGTGGGATATTTCATCAAGAGGTGAACATTCAACCGACCTTAAATACAAAAGATGTAACACAAACTAAAAACTTCTAACATGACAGTTTTTAAATAAATATACCAGTTATAAACCAATATTTAGTAAAATCTTGCAACATTTTAAAATCAAAACAAGTAAAACTAAATAATTTCTAGTATTCATACTTCAAATACAAATATTCTATAGCACCAATGTAAAAAAGCTGGTTTATTATCCTAACAACAGGTTATTTACTCAACACAGTCAGGAACTTTATGTGTCCATTGTGAGTCGATGCACTCAATGCTCCCATCTCCCTTCAAAGTGAATCCAGCTGAACAAGACAACACACAAGTTGACCCAAGCTTATTGCCGTCCGTGCATTCAACATTACCGTTTGCTTGGTCAGGCAACACTTCACATGACATGTCTGGAATAAAAAGTAATTTGTTTGACTCAAAAAATGGAGAAAAATTTACCTCAATTGAATTTAAGAAGTTTAACCTTATCTGATATCTGTAACAACCTTCAAATATTATGGTTTAAAACTTATAGTTTTATTGCATTTGGTGAACTAAGAAATAATAATTGTTTTACCAAACCTTTACACGTAGTAATCTTGTTAGACCAGGTTCCAGAAATACAAATTATTTGATTGACAGATCCTTCCAAACTAAATCCTTCATTACAATGAAACCAACATTCAGACATTGCTTTAACATCATCAGTGCAATTTACAGTTCCATTAAATAATTCAATAGATGGGCATGATGACACTGAAAATATATCAGAATAAAAAAATAGAATTTTTATAAGATTCAAAATGTATATGATCAGAATTTATTAGTCGGGTATATAATTATATATAGTGTAAACACACTCACACTGACAACTTGGTGCATCATTGGACCATTGTAAGTTGCTTGCGTCACAGAGTGTAGCAGTGGCACCCTCTAGTGTATATCCTTCGTTGCAAATAAACGTACACTCGGAGTTTGCTATCATTCCATTTGTACAATCCATCTCTGCATTCGATGGAGCAGAAAGGGTCGGGCAAGTGTTTTCTACAGAGAAGAAAATACATGTTGAAAGTAAAACCCTTCAAATTTAATAATAAAAACAGACCATCTCATGTTAGTTGCATTAAAAAAAGTATTGCATAAACAACAAGACAATCATAATAGCATTTCAATTATTTTGGTCTAGTAATAAGCTGAACTAAAAAACTTTCTGTAAAATAGGAAGCCAAAAAGACGCATTTACAGAACTTGGAAATCAAACAAGAAATTGCCATTTACCTCTACATGTAGGCACATCATTAGTCCATGTTTTTTCCCCACTACATTGTAAAGTAGGGTGGCCTTCTAGTGAATAACCATCCTTGCAAGTAAACTCACAAACTGAACCAGTTTTCATCTCCAATGTACAAGACATTAATCCATTTTCAGGTGCACTTATATCACTGCAGATGGATCCTAACCAAATAAAAAAAACATTGCAAATATGTTGGCAACGCTAAAAGCTGCCAAGGGGTTCAGAGAAAAGCATCTTCTTGCCACACTTAAATACAACTAGAAAACACAAGTATAAATCAATACATATCAAATTTAAAAAAAGTTGTTTATTGGAATAAACCCTAAAGTTGTTTATTGGAAATGACTAGTTTGATCTTAGTATAGCCTTGAATAGGTCAACCCAGTGTCATTGGAGAGTCTGAAATAGATGGTGAATCTCAAAGAAATCTCAAGGGTGAACACTAAACAGCCCCAAAACAGGTAGAAAACAGATATCCAGGTTGTTTAGCGTATGGGAAAACAATGTTGCATTTTATTTTTTTCCATATATTTAGTTCCACAGTCCCAAATAAATGTTGGCTTCTGTTCTATAGAAGGTCAGCTCCTTTGTATAATGAAAGTTAATTTTGTGAATATAAAAAACATAATAAATTGATTTCAAAGAAAACTTTATAGCAAGCCTTGGTATGTTAAACTTCTCGCAGAATGGGTATCTTAAAATTAAACTTTAAAGATGGTAAGTCAGTAATCGTCAAAACGTATAAATTTATTTTCACTCAATTGAAAAAAAGAAAAATTGAAGGTGAATTTTTTTAATCAACAAGCAACACTTACTTGAGCATTGTGGGGGTTCAGTTTTTTCAAACTCCCAGTTGTTGGTAACAACACAAGTAGCTTTATCCGAACCAGACAGAAAAAAAAATTCTTCACAAGTAAAAGATGCTATAGAATCAGCAACAAAGCCATTGTTGTACTTTGTTCTTATGCTTCCTTCACTTTTTAAATTTAGGTTAGTGAGTTCCACACAATCAGTCATGACATCTTGAAAAAATATGTAAAAATGAAATGCAGCTATTTTTAACAAAAAATTACTCATAAAATTTTCTCACCTGAAATGCAACTACCCAAACAAATAAAAAAAACACTCCAGATCATTTTTTTTAGAGGGTTGATGGCTCACATGTGATTTTTATTAAGTTGAAAAGCTTTAAGACATAACATTTCTTCCGGTGATTGAAATCAACTGGACAGTAGGTCTACAGTTCATGGCACTCCAAACTATGTTACTATGCAGAATGTAGAACACAAGAACGCACGGCGTAATGTTATGGCAGTGGTTCTCAACCGGGGTGCCGCAGCTTTTACCTTGACCAAACAAGTTTTGTGGAAAAAAATTTTTTTGGTTACAATAAAAAAAAAATTTTGGTTCCAATAAATCAAAGCGAAATACATTTGCATCATACAATATTGGTGCCTCTACAGTTGGTTTTCAAAACTGTGACAAGTTTGTCCGGGAGTTTTCTTGTTTAAAAACGGGCACCAATCGATTCGATATTGGCCATAATATAATAATTGCTTTAACAGTTAGGCTATTTTCACTTTTTTATTTTACTGTTAGCAAACTCTGGTAGCGAGTTTTTAGATTTAAGTAAATTGGAATTATAGAAATTGACAAACGAGAGTCAAAATAGTTATGAACCATATATAATTAATTAAGTTATAAGTAGCCTACATTAATTTATATGGACTCCAGCCATAAGACCAAGATAAGAACAACACCAACGTCAGAATAAAACACAATTCGGAATAAGACCAAAATAGCACTAATACCTATAGTATTAGTACCGTCTAAATCGTAATAAGTCCTAAATCCGTCGGAATAAGACCTAAAAGGTCAAAATCAGGCCTAAACAACACTTTAACTAACCCCAAACCCCACCCCTAAGTACATCACTAACTCCCCTAAAAGTTTCAACACTAACCCATTTTCTAACCCCACCCATTACCCACCAATAACCCCAAACAGGACAAAAAATCCAGTGCTGAAACAGCGGCGCCCTGACGGCGCCGGTCAGACTAGGGCATCCAAACGTAGTCACCAAAACGGCCGATGCCAGACCGATGGCCCCCGATCGTCCCATACCCTCTACTTACAGGTTCGGGCGTTATTCTGGCCATTTAGGCCTTCTTTCGATGAATTTAGGCCTTATTCCGATGAACTTAAGTCTTATTCCGATGAAATTAGAACTTATTCCGATGAATTTAGGCCTTATTCCGTTGAATTTAGGCCTTATTCCGATGAATTTAGAACTTATTCCAAAGAATTTAGGCCTTATTCCGTTGAATTTAGGCCTTATTCCGATGAATTTAGAACTAATTCTGATGAATTTAGGCCTTATTCCGACAGATTTAGGTCTTAGTCAGACGATTTTGATCGAATGCTGTACTGGATATTACTGCGTATTTGGCTTTATTATGTCGTTTGTCTTAATACTATGGTTTTATAGATTTTTGGGCTTTATGTATTGTTGCTTTTTAGGTCTTATTGTGTGTTCCCATTTATATACTGAAATCCCTGTTCAAATTTAAAAATACCTATGGTCTACCTGGGGACAATCTCATTGTGAGAACCTCTTTAATTAGGCCGAGAAAAATACTGTTTATATCAAGTAATTTTTTTTAGAAAAAGTTGCCTATATTTATAAAGACCAATTTTACCAAAATTTGTATTTTTAACAATCACAGCGATAAACTTGAATTTAAAAGGTCAAATTATGGGGCTGGTCGAAAATCCTGCCACTTTTTCACCACTAAATTGCACACTTAACTTTCGGAAAAAAACAATGAATTGAGGAAGGATTCTGAACTTTAAGTCTAAACAAAATATGATTGCAGCAGACATGCACGCTTGATCAACCCACACACTAATCCAAAATGTTGTATTTTCAAATTTTGTAAAAACATGGATTTTGTAACCATGTTGGATATTTCCCCAAATCTCTGCAATAGTAGTCACGAATAACGCTAAACACACACTAAGGATAAATAAATAAACGTTAACACAACTCTACAACAATATTAACCCCTAAAATGTTGTCTGCTCTTCCAAATAGCTCTACAGCTGTTTATACTTAAGAAAAAAGGGCGCTCTTTCACTATTGTACGTAAAAATTAATAAAAAATTGTTTTTCTTCAAATGCCGCATAGCACAACACATATTGTTTGGGCAAGGCTTATATCGGCGCTGGTCTAGAATCCTACCACAACGAAACACCATTTGGGTTAGGGTGCGGGTTAGCGTTTGGGTTAAGGTGGGTCAAGTATTATTATTAAACAAAGAATATAATAATACTTGACCCACCCACACCCGAACGCTAAACCGCACCCTAACTCAAATTTTGTGCGTTGATTTTAGAACTGTGGTAGGATTCTAGACCAGCGCCCTTATATCACATATTGTATAGGTATTGGTTTGGGTTAGGGTGCGGGTTAGCGTTTGATTGAGGGCGGGTCAAGTTATTATTGATAATAAACATAATATTACTTGACCCACCCAAACCCAAACGCTAACCCGCACCTTAACCCAAACAATATGCGTTGTGGTATGCGGTATTATTATTATTTTTTTTTTTTTGCATAACTTTTCACGTACAATAGTGAAAGAGCGCCGAAAAAAGTTTATAAGTGTTCATTCTAGAACAAGGTTTGTCTTATCTGTCTTAAAGTCGCGACTGTAAACGACCTTAAAATATTAATCAACGCCTAAACCCTAACAATGTTACCCCCCAAAATGTTTTAACATCGTTTTCGCTATAGCGATGTTTTCTGCTGGAATTTATTTACATCGTTCTCGCTGTAGCGACAGCCAACGCTCACAAACCAAATCTGCATAGGGCTCACAATCAGTGCATTGTCCAAGACCTCAAGGTCTAAAAGTCAAACTTTTCTGCCTTAGGATGCGCTGATTGTCATAGACTTTTTTGCTTAGAAATGCACTGATTTCTGACGGATCGGGTGTTTTTACAGTAACGAAAGCTGGAAATTGCTCATGAAATGAATAAATTTGAGACACAGAATCCAAATATGTTAGCAAAATAAACTCCCTGACGAAAATGTGGTAGGATTCTAGACCAGCGCCCAAATTCGACCAAAGCAATTAAAAAACAACTATAGTAGTTGCAGAAAACGGCCGGCGCAACTGATGCGGATGTTATAACATTTTACGTTTTTAATGCTTAAATTTTAAACAATTTTGGGCTTGTTTCGCGCAATGACGTTAATGGCTATTTTTTCCCCAACAGTTGGTTCTATTTTACTTTCACCCACTGTAATATACTAATTCCAAGTAACTTAATATAACCAAATTTCTGTCATCCTTAAGGCACACTACATATCGCGTTGCCAGCGTTAACGGCAAATTTCCTCGCTTCTAACCGAAGGCGTCAAAGTTAAAATATTTCAACTTTTCCGCAACCGAAAGCGTTTTTTAAAAATGTTTGACGTTAACGCTAGAAGCGTCTAGTGAAGTGGTTCTCAACCTTTTTCTTTTGTGGCCCATTTACGTTGCAAATAAATTCTGTGGCCCAATAGTTTTATGAAAGAAAAAAACTGTAAAATAGGTTTAGAACAAAACACAGCAGAACATATTTTAAAACAGAATATTTAGTCAACCGCGCATTAGTGAGATACTTGCAACTGAACAATAAATTTACATTCCTTTTTAATTCCTCCCCAAGCCATTATTCCTGTAAAATTAAATATAGTGGCACAAATGAAACCAAATCTAGCAGTTTTTAAATTAGTCTGTGGCCAACCTCAAAAGTTTCCACGGCTCACCAGTGTGCCATGGCCCACTGTTTGAGAACCGCTGGTCTAGTGTGAACCAGCCTTTACGTTACTGCAGCAAACCTTTGGTTAAACTAACAGAAGAGTGAAGCGACAAAAAAGAAAAACCAGAAGAAACAAATAGGGAGAAAAGAAAAGGGCGTTAAAATGTCCGATCTTGTGGTATCATTACTCGTATGAATTAAAGTTTTTTTCGGAAAATCTATTCAACCCTAAAGCGCATATATACTGTGGCAAGTTTCACAGTGTAAAGTTTGTAAACTCATCAACATCTACTAAAAACAATTTCTTAAAATTTTGACTGTTAGGGCAAACAATGTGCGAATCTCGTACTTGTGCCTATTTAGGTCACGTTTTACATTAAACAAAGAAAACTCAAAGTATAAAAACCTGAGTATAACCAGGATCAGACATTTTGTTAAAGGAATATATATTTCGCCTATACTGGCATCGTCAGTTCCTGTGAGTAAAATACACATCGAAAAGTAAAAATCAAATAAAAAAAAAATAAAAAGCATTTTAAAGCAGTATAGGTCATTTAAAAGCTTCGCTAAAATCCAGTTGACTCATTAACGGCTTTTCTAAAAATGTAATTTCAAAACACTTCGAAATAGCGGATTTAAGTTTCGACATGTGTTTGTGGATGCGAGCCACAATAAATGAATATTTATTGCAATTAAACAAACGAGAAACGGTACATTTTACGATACGTTTAATGAATATACGTCCGTATACGTAGTGCGATCTAGACTCCACAAGTGAACGGTGAGACTTCTAATTTTGACATAAATGCAAATCACTTAGCCTATAACATATTCCAGGGCTGGGTTGGAATCGTCTTATGGTTTTCCAAAATATTGACATTTACATTAAAAGTTTTGCCAGTTGCAATCAAATAAACGCAATTACTTTTTAGACTGTACGGTTGGCCATGTTTTTGTGCGAGCAATAGTGTCATCCAACTTGTCGAGAGCCTTTTTAATTTTCAGTGAAAATTTTTCACTGACTTTTGTCGTTTTGCGTACATTAAATAATGAATCAAGGTGGTTGGTTTTTATTAAATTAAGACGGTTTTGTTCAAAAAGTGCGTTAGGCGTGCCCCAAGGATGGCTTGTTCAAAAATTGGAACCTATGTCCATAAAATTCCCCTCAGCTGACAGAAATTCAAAATAATTAGCTATTGAATCCAAACAACAATCTAGCAAAACTTTAGGCTTGTTTATTTATTATATTTTAAAATTAACAGTTAGTCATATTATTCTCGTTCAGCACGTAAGAAGTTCCATACGTAGCACAATGTATGTTTTAAATGTGACAACATAAAGCCGAAAATATCTCGCAGTGATTGCTTCTGAAAACATATTAATCTTGTAAGTTGATCTGTCGTGGTTTCCGATGAATATCTGAAATGTAGACTATTTATTTACAGTATTTGATTTTTGATAGAAAGTCCCAAAAAAATATATGTTTTGTCTCATTTAACTATACGTAAAAGCAATAGTATTACAGAAACCTATTCACTACGCAGTTTGAGAACACTTATTCAGCCGTGTGTACCATGGCACTAATAAAAGTTTTCCTATTGTATAAATTTGTATAAAAAGTTAAAGACCAAATTCAAATCACAATCTAGATCTAGACCATATAAGGATTTTAGCCATACAAACGCTAAAAGTTGTTTCGTTCAAGTTTTTATTCAATAAATCAATTTAGCTAATAATTTATTTTAGGAGCTTGGCGAGAAACAAATTTGGCTGTTGAATCGTAATTAGCACTTCTCTAATTTGAAAGTTTTAAAGATAAACACAAAATTCGAAAAAAGGAGGAAAAGCGAAAAGGAGGAATATAGTTTGTGCGGTACCATGAGACTGTTGAGTAAATACAATACAATTTGTTTTCCAAAATCATCTCGATTCAATACGTCACGTCTCCTCCTAAATGTAGCACGGGTTCGACCGAAAACAGCAAGTTTCTTAAAGCTATGGATTGTATGACGTAACTTTATGACGTAAATTTAAGATGTATACTGGTATACTCTATATTTATTTCATGGATTTGCCCCTGATCCATATTTATTTATTTGTTTATTTTTGCAAAATGCAAAAAAAGCTATATAAAGGTCCAAACCCACCTTGTCTTGACCATCCGCTTTAATAAAAAAGAGTTGATCAGTGTGATTACCGTACGACATTTTAAAGGAAGAAATCCACAAATCATTGTATTGATAGCCTTGCGTTATGATTCCCGTGGTTCGTTTTGGTTGGACAAAGCTTACCTGAATCCAGTTTTCCGGCCATTTCTCTTCTAAATATGATAATATGTAGAATATTTATTTCAGTAAGTATATGCATATCGTCCGCTATCAATTCATACTTTATAGCTCTTCTGCCAGTATCAAATGGCATAAGAAATATATAAATTTACGAATTTACCAATTTAGAAATGTAAATTCGTATCGTGTTGTCTTTGGCAAACATGCCACTCCAAAATATGAAAGTTTCAATTGTCCCTATAATACAGAATTTACGTTACTTTGGTCTGGGAGCCAAGTGCCGCGATTGGTTCGGTCGTTTGACAAGTTGTCAAGCCTTGCAAAATACGGAGAATACGAAATGGAACTAAAGGAAGATGCCGTCATCGCTGAGTTATTTAATTTTCCAGTTTTTATTCCGACAGAACAAGAGTCTGAAACAAAGAGTATATTAGCTTTACTTATATAACCTGTTCGTGTAGATATCATCCAGTTACCAGGATTTTGTTTGTATCGGAACATGGTTCTTTCGGCGTGGTTATTTTGCTGAATTGCTGTAACATAATGCAGAATTATTACTAGTTCCTAGGAAATTAGCATAACGAAATACATTCATATTTATGCGAATAGGGGTTTTCAGCTATTAAAAGTAGATGTATTAACCTTTAGACTTCGATATGATGTCCCTCTGTCGTTTTACTCGCTCAATTTCGCACTGGCAAGTCCCAATGCGTCCCGCAGTTCCTTTGTGACCAGGAAGACCAACAAGGCCAACTGGGCCAGGCGGACCGACAACGCTTGTGTTGGAACCTGGCGCCGGTAATTCCTCAATGGTCATAAAAATATTTTCCTCGCATCGTATAAAACTGATCGACGTTGCAAGTTGGAGCACAAGTAGGCATATAGTGAACTTAAACATCCTTGATATCAAGTCTGTCGCATTGCGCGTTGGTAACTTCTGCAAATAAACCCATACATGAACTGACCAGCGAAAAAACAATGTCATTAACTTTTACAGTGTTTAATCTTACCTTCTTTGTTTCTGAAAAACTGCACTGAAAACTTGGTTCTTTCAACTAGAAATATGCTCGCTTAACTTAAAAACAATCAAATAAGCTAAAACTACCGTAAGCACTAATATTGTGATAGCAACGTAAGCGGAAAACAAATCATAACTTTGTCGGCTGGCCACAGTGATTCATAGAAAATGCCGATGCAAATAAATAATTTATAAACTCGAATGAACTTGGATATTTCATACCCGGTAGTTCATATTTTTTACGACTGGGAGTCATGTTTGGAAATCTCCCCAAAACAAACGTAACCATCACCAAACACAAGTATTTTAATCAAAAAACTCAATTAATCTTATTTCTACATCAAGGCTATCTTTCATTAATTAAAATGTGGGAAACTATGGATTGTAACAACAAAATAAACATAAATAGGAAGTAAGTGGTTATTGCCAGCGTGACAAGAAACGAAATGCATGAAGTGCTACAAAATCCATGAAACAACTTTTACAGCAATAACCTTATTCAACGAAGAGGAAACAGCATGTGGCCTTATATGGAATGGAAAAAGGCGTTTTTGAGTAAACTCATCGAGGGCTCCTCATAAAGTATGTAAATGTTGCACGGAAACCCTTGGTTTCTTGACTCGGTGTAAACCGAAAGCAATCAGGTTCGGAGAAGGCACAGTGTGATGGGATTCTCAGAATTACCCTAACGATTAATACTTCTAATTGCCAACTAGTGCGAAATCAACACCATATGTCCATATGTGGTATTAACCTGCGTCCGCCAGGGTCAGTGCAACTTTCTGCACTTTTTGTCATGCCATTTTTCATTTTTGCTGTATATGCTTGTTTGGAATTTAGCTTTATTAAAACAATCAGCGGGAGCCTTGTCTGGTCGGTGAATATTGGCATGTCTTTTTTACCTACCAAAAGCAGAGACTTTTAGGCTATCTCAATTGGTTTGTAATATAGCTGTACTATTAAGTAACACCTCTCCAACCTAAAACATTTTTACCAAAATAAACAAACTGTTTGGTGTTCTTAAAGCTACTTGGTTATGATGTCACGTTTAGATGTAAATTTGTTACGTAAGTTGGTGTCATAATCTCTGACATTTTTTCATGGCTTTCGCCTTATTTAATTAATATTAACATTTTTTCATAAAATTTCGAGCCTGGCGTAACCCGACTCTGTAAAATACTAGTTTTTACGTCATGCTAAAGTGAACCGGCTTTGTTAACAGGTTCGGGTACGGTTAAGATTCACGTTCTTTCAAATCATTCGGTTCAGTTCCGGTTTGGCTCCTTAAAATCTTACAAAAAACGGTTACGGTTCGATTCCCTGAAAAAAAGTTTAAATTTTAACAAAACTACTGAAACTCACCGAGTTTATATTACATAAATTAAATAGCTTTGTTTATATCTTTAATAACTTAAAAATAAAAATTTACTTTTAGTTTTAAAACTTGGTAAAAAACACGAAGTCATTTAAATAGAAAAATTTGACACTTTTGACACTTTTCGAATTCAAAACAAATATTTTTAGATCAGAAATAAATCATAACATATTAATTTCTGTTAAAATGAATTAAAATTAGTGCATAATTTAAATTTATCACACTCCCGAAAAGGTAATTAAAATATTTCACGCATGGCTGCGCATCGTCATGACCTTGACTTTTGTCGTCCTTATATTTGGTAGGTTCTTTTACATCTACAAGTTGAAGGAGAGAGTAATATTTATTTAACAAAAGGTTACAGCTTTGTTCGTTTTAATTTAGTTCAAGTTTATTCGTCCGTTGCTGACTGATAAACGACGGTGCTAGGGCATAAAGTTGGTAAAAGTTCTCGAAGGGCGTTTGAATACGTTTGTGACAAAGATTTATTGTAGCCTACAATACATGTGTTAGTAGCAATATGAAGAAAACTGTTTAAAGGCTGCTGACTGGTAAGTGATTTGTTTTTTTCTTGATGTATTTCAGTATTTCTCGTTCTGAAAATTACCAATCATACTTATTCGCGTTGTGACGTCATAGTGGTACCTTTCGTTAACGACAGTGATTCCCAAACTTTTTTCTCGCGTACCATTTTGAGCTTTTGTACAGTGTTCATGTACCACCTAAGAACAGGTTAGAAATACATTGATTTAAATAGCTAATTGTTGTTTTGGAGTACTTCATTTAGTGTCTTGGCGTCTTCAACATTTTTTCGGGTTTATGCAAAACTCAAGAAAATACTAAGTTAATATTTTGGTCATTTCAAAAAGAAAACTATAAAAATGCCAAAGAAAACAAGAAGATGATTATTGTAGAAAAAATGTGATGTAAACAGTTGAAATTCATAGTAAAACTAATTGCAGAACATAATCAAAGACCTAGTTAGTCAAATAGGAAATTGGATAATTGCAATTCACACGCAAAGAAAGACAACAAACTGTTCAATCCGTTTGTCCAAATTAGAGAGCCCTCGGTGGTTAATTTGTAAACGACTTATGTTCATTTTTATTCGATTTGACTTGAAATAATTTTGACAAGTAAAAAAACAATCGCCCTAATCAGTATACATACGACAATACTACACTGCCGCTATTAAGTAATTACTGCATACAATTAAACCAGCTAACAATTAGCATTTTATTATCTTGAACAAGATAAGTGTTACGTCATAAACGTGCGAAACCTCAAATTAAAGGTAACTAAAACGCAACATGGCAAATTACCCAATCTGAAAGTTTTAAAAGTTGAGAGTTTTCGCAATTTTATACGTATGCTGAAGTTCGTTGCGTACCACCTGAAAGACTCTCGCACCGGTGGTACGCGGACCACAGTTTGGGAACCGCTGGTTTACGATAATAGCTTTTTTTAAACAAATCTCTTCGGTAAACGAATTCAGCTTTATGTTTTACGTTCTTATTTGCTTTTAAACACACTTTTGACATATTGACTAAAAGCATAACAACGATTTTTTTTTAATAAAACAAGCTTTTGTCCCTTTCACAAAATTTAATTAGCCTACACCCGTAAACATAAAATTGTTTTCTTATTTATTCAAAGTATTTCGGACCGTAGGCTAATGGTAATATTTTCATGTTAGTTGACATTTTAGAGGGTTTCATTGCTGTTTTTTTTACTACGGAGGTGATTCTCTCATATACATTCTGTCCCTTTGCAGCCCACTCTACTAAGCCAAACGGTTTAATCAGACATCAAAATAGAAGGATTTTATTTCTAAAACAATTAAAAATTTTCCTACGGGAACGCAAGAAATATAACACTTTTTACCGAAATCACCTCCACCTCTTCACATCGGACTTTTTATACCAAACAGTCATGCTAATAGAGATTCAGTTAGAGTAAGCTACTCTTTTTTCAGAACTGCAATTTAAAACCCCATATATATATATCGGTAAACATTTAATTAAAACATTTTATGCAAACAATAATAACAAAAATAAACACACGAATATTTAGAAAAAAACGCTATACCAGGTAGGCGAAGTAACTAAATAAAATAAACCTATATGTAATATAGAATTTGTCTGAAACAGCGTATAAACATCTAATTACATCACTAAAAACGTAGAATGTTGTAAAATTTTGCTCAACACGTCAGATATTCAAGACGTAGCGCAATATGTATTCTGTAAGTTACAACATGGAATCGAAAATATCTCGCTGTTATTGGTTCCGGGAAGAGATTGAGCTTGTAACTCGTTCTGTCGTGGTTTCCGATGAATATCTGCGCATTAACAGAATATTATTAACTTGTATATCCAGCACCTTTATTTTGTGTCTTAGTTAACGACAACCTCAGGTTTGATGGTAAACAATTTCCTACGCCTTTACATAACTTAACATCATGGCTCTGTAACGAGACAATAGCCATGCTATAAAGCACTCGTTATGGTCTCAAACTATTACCTGATGTATATAACTAGTAATAACTTTATGTGGGGACTGTATTCTAAAAAGTAAAGGTTTTAAGACTGTCCAAGTCCATGTCCAGCCAATTGGATAAAAGTTTCTGTAGCTACAAGAATCTCCTATTTTTTAATTTCTTTTAATTGGTTTACCTTATCTTTTCCCCCTTCTTGTATAAATCTTCTATTGTTGGCTGTGTTACCATATGAGATTTTGAAATTTTTGATCCACACATCGGCATAAGGGTAACCTTGTGTAATTATTCCGGTCACTATGGTAGGTTTGGCCAAATCAACCTGGATCCAGTTGTCTCCTTTGTCTTGATTACAAAGTAAATAATTTAAACTTTCCTTTAATATTTCTGAACCTAAATTTAAACCTATGTATTTTGATTTCCTACAGTTTTTAAATAAAGTTTGGTGCCTGTTTGATAACAAATTTGGTTTTATGGAAATCCCAGCCTCTATATGCAGAAATTAAATTTTGTCACTTATATGCTATGTGTGTTAAAAACCTATTAAGAGAGATAATTCCGAATTTAACATGAATTTATATTTTCATTAAAATTATTAATTTAAAAAAGAATTACACTATTTTTTTTTGTTTTGCGCCCTAAACTATTTTGCAAGTCTTTCTGGGACAGTTTATTTTATAATGCTTTTGATATTTTGTACCAATAGGAAAAATAACTTTTTTTATCTTAGTTAATCGCTTGGTAAATAAATGCGAGCTGCATAGATCATCTATTTATATCCTATAATACAAATGTAAATTATCTTAGGTAAAAGCGGTGTTAACAGCAAGCTGAAACGGCGTTCCGGTAGGAAAAACGATTTTCACCGCTTTCTTAAATGTATTTATTAAGATTTTTAGTCTAAATACATTATTTTTGCACGATATCGAACGATAAGCTCAGGTTCCCTAAGGTTACTGGTTAAACAATGTCATACTTAACCTGTCGCTGAGTGCCAAGCGCATTTGTGAGTTGAGTTTAAAACCATGTTGTCCAGTCTTGCTTGTTCAGGCCCGAATCCGTGTTCTTTATCACTGGACGAGGCGGTTATCGCCGAACTTGAAAGTTCCCGAGACTTAATTCCCACAGAACAATGTTCTATTAATGAAGGCGGTTACTAGTACCTTGTTGTAGTTTACTGAAGGCAAACAGCCACCACTTTACCTGGGTATTGCATGTATATGAACAGAAGAATCCGATAGTTGTCCTCGTGTATCAAAGCTGTAACAAAATAACAGACTTAAGAATTTTCGCGCTTTCAATAATTATGCGATCAATAGTGGAGCGAAGCCAAACCAAAACATTGATAGATGTAGTTGGCGGTTATCATTTTATAATTCCATTGCTTCTCATCTAGAACTTGTTTTTATAATACTCCAATATAATGTATTAAAATTTCGCACTTTACACAATGTCCTTAATTAGTATCCAAAAAAATAACAGATACGCCATCAATAATTTTATAAGGGTTGCTTACGGCTTGTAAGCTTTGAACAAATGGTTAAACTTCAAAAACGAGGTACAAAAAACACAAGATTCTGATAACATCTTTTGAACTTTATGCTTCAACAAATGCAAAATACTAACATAAGTCTTACCCATTGCCGCGAACAAAAGTGCTTTCGCTCTATAAACGCGTTTAATTTCGCACTGGCAAGTTCCAATACTTCCTGTGGTTCCTTTAGGGCCAAGGAGGCCAACAGGGCCAGGCGGGCCGACAATGCTAGTGTTGGAACCAGGCGCCAGTAGCTCTTCTATAGTCATGAAAATGTTGTCGTCACATCGCACCTGCCGAGGTGTTGTTACAAGGCACAGTAGAAATGTTGGCAAAAAAATCTTTTTTCCAAACATATTCGATGTCGACCCTTTCTATTTGAACCTCCTTTAAACTATGAAATACTGTTTAAGGCTTACATTGCATTTTGACGCGTGTCTAAATTAAAATCTCAACACCACGTTTCCTAAAACGCATTTATATTTCTTGGGACATTCAAAGGCTAAAACAAACGTCGGCCTTAGCTAAAGTCCTACCTTTCGAATATTTTCCTATTAGGTTTTCAATCAAGTGTGTTTTTAGCGAAGGCTTTAGATTTTAATCACAAACTATAGCAGCTTACTTTTAATCATTTTGGCAACAATTTTGAGTACAGCGTAAGCGGAAAGGCAAATCATTTAATAACCGGATAATAATTAGTAGGTTGGTTACTGTGGAGACTGTGCAAACATTATCGGCACAAAATTACAACTCAATACAAGAAGCAGGTTCTATTATGCGGACCACAATTAACAATTACTATAACGATTTAATCTATCCATCTGCATTGAATAGGTTATTTATGGAACTGACAGGGTTATTACAGCAGCCCCAAACACTTTCCAATCAACACCACTTTGTATCAGAATGTTTTTATTTATTAAATACATTTTACAACTTCGTTGATATTTACAAAATACACAAAAAATAAACAAAATATTCAATGTCCACTTTTGTATGCGGCTAAATAGCTCAAACAAAAGTCGATACGCACGTCGGGGGTTATTACGTAATCAAGATAAAATGCCGCATAATTCCACCTAAACGGGTGCTTCCGTATATCTGTCCCCCTTAAATCCAGTTTTAAGTCTCCGAAGAAAAGCTGCGATTTTAGTGACGTCATCAAAACTATCGAAGCGTGACGGTGGTCAGTAGGATTGCTTGTATCCAGTAATTGAGCCATAATACTTGATGCGATGATCCTGAATCAACATATAGGCGTTACAATGAGTTGGAATTGTATTATAAACGTGAGTATAACTACAGTTGTATACATGACGCCCAGAAAGTCCTGTTTACTATGCAATGTGTTCAGTTATCGTTGATCAGTACGACTGAGAAATACTTGATCACTGAATACAAATTGTGTATACGAACGTTTCAGTAACTGCGGTTGTATTTTACTTTCTTAACAGGTATTCTGCTTTAACAGTAGTAATGGTCGAAAATTTATATTCAACCGTAAGTTTATCGATAACAGATTAAACAAAACACTTTAGGCATTATACCAATTTAGGCTTGGAATATTGAGTTTCCCAGTTATCAACAACACATCTACTGTATATTTTAGATACAGTGAAATGGAGTTTACCTTTGGAGGCGATGATTTGATTGACAGTTTCTATGTTCAGGATTATTTCATCGTCACCAATATTAACTCCGCAACCTGTGGTGACCTCTAACCCCGACACTTCTAAACGACCAGCTTTGGCGGTAAGAATAACAACATCTTGTAACAAAATAAACCTTGCTCAACTTTAAACAGTTGCTACATTTCACTACTCGGTTAACAACTAAACATAATTAACGTGCCCAATGCCCATACACTATTAAACATACTAACGCCTAAATTTGCTGTTTTTATAATTCTGGCGGGGTTTCAGAACAAAAGCTCGGTTCAAAATTAACTATTGCCTACTAAGCCTCCATTCTAATCTTGCGTGTTGCATAACTAAGGCTGTATTCTTCTTACTGGATTCTTTTCAATATCTTTCTTTTAAATTTGATTATTTTTGTGCTAACGAGTCTTTTTCTACCTTCGGTTTCTGCGTAACCCTGTGACTTTTTGAGTGCGACCTGGTCGTGGTTATTGGTGAGTAGAAGGATGACCCGTTTGACCTTGTCGGGTGACCTTCCGACCGCGTTAAAATAATCCACCGCGTGTTTGACCGAGGTCAATGTGCTGGGGCATCCCCCAACGTGTTCCACGTCACCAACACGTTGTTGTACTTCCTCTATAGGGGCGCTAGAGAGGTCAGTGATAATCTGCAATAAAACATAAGATTTAAAAGTGTTTAATTTCAAAAACCCCATTCACAACAATAAAGTTTATTTTTTAACGAATAAATTATTTTTTTTCACGAATAAAAAGCTCAGAGGGGAGCGAGTCGAAAAACAAGCATGACAATAACTGTGGTCTGGTCCTTCTAAAGTCGTTTCTTGATCAACGGTAACAGTTTACGTATTATAGTACCCTGAAAGCCTTTAACAGACTAACCTAGCCAGTCGATAATGATGCAAGCAAGGCAGGCTAGAAAACCCAATAAACCCATGACTTCAATGAAACATCCAAGCATAAGTGTGTTAATAACTGAGATCTAGCCCTTCGAAGCTGCTTTATGGCCAACGACTACGGCTTACGTATAATTAGTACACCGAAAGCCATCGCAGACTCACCGAACCTGTTGATCTATGATGCAAGCAGAGCAGACTAGAAAAACAACTAGCCTGCAGTGAGGTTCGAACTCACGACCTCCGGCCAAGCCGAGACCGTCGCTCTACCAACTGAGCTATGCAGGCTCAGAGAGGAGCGAGTCGATAAACAACCATACGCCAATGCTTGCTCAATCTGTTAGTACAAGCAACCTCATAGAAGGGGATCCACAGTACCATATCATTTATTTATAACCCATGACTTCGTTTAATTGTCCCTATCTCAGGCATAAAAGTCGTTTCTTGATTAACTGGTAACAACTTACGTATCATAGTACATCTAAACTACGACAAACTAACTGGATCAGTCGATACATGATGCAAGCAAGGCAGGCTAGAAAAAACAGTAAACTGACTGAGTTCAAGTAATTTCCCACCTCGGGCATATGACTCATTTGTCCATTTCCACAAGTGAGTGTCGCAGTTGCCAAGACGCGCATGACTCCGACCTGTACATCGCCCACCTCAACAGGGCCTTGGTAGGAGGCAAGCACCTTCAACAACCAATCGATTTGTTGCCTGAAGTTTTGGTCGCTCGATGCAGCAGATATGTCCAGCACTACCATCAGGTCTTGCATACAAGGTGGTTTGTCACAAACTGTATGTAAAGAAGTAGAACAGGATTGATTTATAATGAAATTGGTTGTGCAAGATCTCACAACTGTCAAATCCATATAGTCATTAAATGCACAACTTTACGAAAAGGAAATCATTAGAGAACAAAACATATGTTTAATGTGTATATACAAAATATTTGGCATTAAGAAAACAACATGGAGTGTTTTGAACAAAATCTTTAAAAACAAGTAATCATTTTACAGTTTAAACCAAATGCTTCTCATTTAATGACAAAGAAAACAAATCAAAAAACAAGATATTGTGTAATGTCTCATCAAAAGTCCTAGACAGTTTAACTTGTATTTTAATGGTTACATAGGAACAACAAAGATATATGAGAACCATTAACTCAAAGTGTAGTGTGTGTTCATTATAAAATCAAAACTAATAGAAACCTTTACAATTTGGTTGTTGTTTGTTCCATTGAGCTTCACCATTGCTTAGTGGAGTGTCGCATCGAAGGGTGGCAGCCCCCTCAATGTTATAACCCTTGTCACACCTAAACTTACACTCCGCGTTAAACTTATTGCCGCCTGGACACGACAGATTTCCGTCAGAGGGCGCCATTAGTGGGGGCTGGCATAATAAATCTACCAAAAATGTAAAAAATTGCCATGTAGTTAAAGATAAATCTAAGCTGTAATCTTGTCACAAAAAAATCCAAAAAGATTCAACACAATTAACAATCTAGTTTTTTATACAACAATACTTCTACATAACAATACAAATCACAAAATTTAAATAGGCCTAAACAAACAGTAATAACGTAAACCCAATAACCTTCCAAACAAACTGGAATTTCTCCATTCCAGAACGCCCTGGAGTCGACCAGTAGACAAGCAATGAAGGAAGATCCTTTAACAAACATTCCAGGTGGGCAGGTGAACGTACATCGTGACCCAACCTCATTTCCGTCCGTGCATCGAAATGATAAATCTGTTGTAGCGTTTATGGCTGGGCACATCGCATGGCCTGGAACATATTTAATGTTTAGTTTAAATAATAAGATTGCCAATAAAAATAAAAATATGTTTTCATTGTCTCAAAACTAGTGTTTCTCAACCCATGGTTCGCGACTTAAAACAATTGGGTGGATGTTTGATTTGGTTGGGTTGCCGACCGCAGTAATTCACAAGGTTAAGAGAGATTGGTCCAGAGTGAGATTTCTTCAAAAATTGAAAAAACTTTTGGAGAAATGTGAAGACATGACTCATTAATAGCACAATGTGGAGATATTTATGCTAATTGTCTTATGCTTTGTTAACTTGGTTTAGTGAATAGAATTCTGTTGTCAAAGCTGCAGTGTTATAATTACAAAGCCGTGTTTAAATGGAATATACTTGTACAAGAAACTAATTATTAACTCAATTAAATATAAAATACAGCTGTCTATTTATTTTACTCCCTTAAATACTTTAATCTGGCACCGCAAATAGGCATGGGTGAATCCCATTCTGCAGTTAATTCGTTTTTCTGCAGACAAGATATGACGTTGTTTCCGATAAGAACTTTGCCGAAGTCGCAAACGAATTCACAAACAGTTCCTTTCCCGTGAACATATTTACAAACGGTTGAACCTTCATTGATATTGGTTCCAAGAAAAGTACATTCCGATCCTGAAAACACAAATATATGCAGGGTTGCCACAAAGTTGCTAAATCTTTAAATGTCCTTAAAAAGTCTACATTGAATTTATTTTATGTGCGGATTGGGTTTCAAAAATTGAAATAGTAACACAAAACTTTAAACTAGTGGTTAATTTAGGCGAGTGATATAAATTTTCTTTAAGAAATGTTTAAACTTAGGTGTTTAAACTTAATTCATTAAAATATGTGGCTATCTTAGTAAATAGTACAAAGATACGAACAACATAAGATTACCTTTGAATGGCTATTCCTATTTTAAGCAAAAAACCTGCATCTTTTTGTAAATCACACGATGCTCCTTTTCCTAATTGATATATCAACTTAACACTAATAACACACAGCTACATAAAACAAACTGAAAAAATCCATATTTTTTTTTAATATTGTTAGTTTAAAAGGGTAACATTTACAAACCTGGGCAGTTGTTGGCTGTTACTTGTAAAACAACAGGTGACAACACTTTGTGCAACTTAAGATAAGTTGTTGGTCCGAGAAAGACCACATTTTTACCAAAACTAGAAAAATCTTCACTTTTAGAACCTTCCATTCCAATAACAACTATCTTTACACCTGTGTAAAGCATTTAATCACAAAAATATTTAGTTCCACTAACCTGTTGTTTTTCTTATTTTAACTACAAAGGTATTAAATTAAATATGAAGTATACGATCACATTTTAACCTAAACGACAGAATTTTTTCTTCAAAAAAACATTTATTTAAACAATCCACCTGAACTAATTAGTTTTTCTGCTTCTTTCAAAATGTTTGTTTTGGCAGGACCAGTTTGTAGGAAGAGCAGAATAGGTTTGGCGAGTCCTCGTCCAAATGTTTTAATATAATCATGAGCACTTGATAAGAAGTTTGTGCTCCAACAGTTTGGTATCGTCATTATTTCCTTCACGATTCCACGAAACATGTCGTACTTTTCACCAACTGCTGGCTTTCTCTGAAATATATACAATATTTAGCAGTAGTAAGAATGTCAAAGTCCATACAGAAGGACGTAATATTTTGTGACTATTTGGAATAAATCTTAAAATAATGGCTGGAGGTTGTAGTTAGACGTAGAATGAATATCAAGCCCACACAGAAGGAGGTAACATGTCAAAACTGAATAATTTCTCATGTTAAAAATACATAAAGATATATTAAATGTTCAAAATGCTAATTGTTCTTGGGCTTTATTATCCATTCTACGTCTAACCAGCACCTGAAGCGATTATCTTAAGATTTCGGCGGAACGTTTACAAAATGCTGCCCACTTCTGTATGGGCTTTCTTATTCTCACTACGTCTAACATTATGGTTCAAAAACATTTATCACGTTTGCGAATTCACGACAGTATTAGAAATACAAATAATGCTTACGAAATAACAACATTTTATGAAAGTATTATAAAGTTTCAGAATTTCATTAAATTATAATTTAAAAGAAGTTCAAAAATTAATTTAATATTCGCTTAATTTTAAATATTTCTCAATATAAACACACAGTGTTAAAACTGCCTAATTATTAATTACGATGCCAGAGACATAAAAACATAACGTACCTGAAAATGGTTGTCACAGACATCCGAGTCAATTTGTCCAACCCATATTGAACTATATCCAGCGAATATAGTTTTGTGCAGAGAGTCGAGTATGTTTCCAAAGAAGTTCAAGACATCTGTGTGTTCCAAACTACTTGGCTCATTCAGCAGCAAAAACACATCAACAATGCTCTTGTCACAAACTGAAGGCAAAAAGTTAACATTAAAAAATACACAGTAATACCTACAAAGCAACAACAATATCCCAAGCAGAATAATCTATAACACCATAGTATTAAGACCAATGACATAACAAAGCCAGCTACGCAGTAATATCTACGACAGAATAAGATGCAAAATGTTCTGAATAAAACATAAACCTATCGGAATAAGAAAATTCATTGCAATAAGTCATTGGTTTAGGATTGAAATTATGAGGGGAGTTAATGATAAAGTTAGGGTGTGGGTTAGATTGAATGTTGTATAGGCCTGATTCTGACCATTTAGGTCTTATTCGACGGGTTGTACATTTATAGTATATTAATTAGTACTTACCTACCGGAGGTAAACGATTTCCAAGAAAACTTTCTAAAAATCACAGTTTTATATTGTTAAGTATTTTAGGTCAGGATTATTTAGTAAGGTCTATTTTTAAACAAACTTGCAAACTTGACACCACAACATATTACCGCAGTTGAACGATTTCTGCTCCCAGGCAAGTTCTTGTTTCGCTTCATCAAATTTGCACACATACACATCCGATTGTTGGTCACCACACGTCATAATGCAATTCGAGTTGAGGTCATTCATGTTGTCACAATCAGCATTGTCTTCATACAATAGTGACAATGGGGGAGTGCAAAAACGCTTGATTACTGAAATAAAAACACGTGTTTATTGTCCCTGAAAGTTTGTTTTTCCACCCGATTTTTGTTGTCTTCTACATGTCTAGGAAGATTTTACTAGTAGAAATTCAAGACCAAATGTTCAAGTACACGGCGATGTCAATCCTTTACTTTATTTTACCTGTATGCTCACTATTCAACGGGGTACAATAAGATATGTGACGTTGATATGTCGTTTTATTTTACTTTTCACAAAGGCATTTTCAAATTATATTGGACATTACACTCTGCTGTTTAATGAACATTTGATATTTGTCAGTCAGTTTATCTAAATGACAAGTTACCTTCGCATTTAGGCTGAGGTAGATTCCATTCTGAATCGCTGCCACAAGTAGCTTGACTTTCTCCAAGTAAAGAGTAGTTTGGATCACATGAAAAAGTACATTCTGATGACATCATAAATTGGTTTGAACAAGTAAAAGAACCGTGAAGTATTTCATCAAGTGCTGGACATTCAACCGACCTAAACAAATAGAATTTGACCACAGATACAAAACCTCACATTAGTACATGTCCAGAAAACCTGGAGTACTATTTAGTTGTGGTCATAATACAGAACACAACATTTCTTGTAACAGGGAGCACATAGTTTGCGAGTTAGATGCGACTCTTTAATGATGGCATTTGGCTCGCAGATAAACCTTAGCTGGCATTTCTTGAACATGATTATTACAAACAAAACTTACACGTTATCCTCACAAAAATAATGTGTTTTTTTGCACTTCATAGTAGCAAGTTTTCGCGGTTCGCCGAATCTTAATAGTATATGTTCGATTTTGGGAAAGATTTGTGGCCCAAAGGCCCTGAGCGTACCATCGCATACGATTAATAAAGTTATTCCAACTTAGTTAACGATTTTTATCGCGCGTACGGCCGTAAGTGTTCTGTCATAAACCCTATTTAAAAAACTAAATTATATGTAAAAAAAAATCTGGCTCTTACAGAAATTAAACTTCATAAAATGCGTTGCACTGATGGCTAGCTAAGCCAATAGGCTTCTGCCTCTGTCTTGTATCAATTTGTAACGACCGAACATTAACCTGTAGTTGTTACCCAGAGCAGGTCGGCCCTAGCCACCTGTCTTATATCATTGAGTAGTCTGGTGGCACTATATAAAGACAAGTTGTATTGATTCTCGACAAACTTACGCACAACCCTGCTTTATCAGGTCAAAGTAAAAAATCAAAAAAATATATAGAAAAAAACAGAAATATTTTTACTTTGACCTGACGAAGCACAGTTGTACGAAAGCAAGATTTTAATGCAATTTGTCGATATAGAGTGCCACCTTAATGCCTTATTCAGAATTAGACAAGTACGGCCATTTACAAAGATTTAAATCAATAAATTGGAAGACATATTAACCAGTTCTTACCCAAAACAAGTCGGCATTTCATGCGTCCATTTTCCATCAATGCACTTGATACTTCCCGCTCCCTTCAAACTGTAGCCAGGTGAACAGGACAGCACACAAACTGAACCAACTTTATTGCTTCCCGTGCAATTTACTTGACCGTTTGCCTGCGCAGGAAAATCATCACATGATGTAGCTGGAAAAAATACGAATTGAAAAACAACTTAGGGAACAAAAATAACTGGAGGTTTTAGTTAAACGAATAAGAATATCAAAGACCATGCAGACGTAGGAAGCATTTTGAACGTTTTGAATATCTCTATTCATTTTTAACATTGAGAATGCTAAATACAAAATGCTATCTACGTCTGTATGGGCATTATTGTTCTTACATATTATAATTAGATTTTAAAAAATCTTGAAAAATGCCTAAAATGCTAATATAATTATTAGACTAGTAAGTCGTAGAATCTACTTGGTTGATTAGCCTTGCTGAAGTTCTACTGACCAACAATTACGGCATACTCATAATAATCTACCGGATACCTTCGAAAATGCTCTTACCCAAATAACTTTCCGAAGGCACAGGATATACAACAGGACTATATTTTCAATATTTATTTTATAAATTTGAACTATACGCCAAACATTTATCACAGTATAAAAGGGGAATTTGAAAAAGCACATTCATGATATTATTGAAGATACCTTTGCAAGTAGGAATGGTGTCAGACCAGACGCCAGAAATGCAAATAGTTGAATTTACATCTCCCTGTAACCTATACTTTTCATGGCAGGTAAATGTGCACTCAGATGATTCCTTAATACCATCAGTGCAAATTACATCTCCATTTGTGAGTTCAATAACTGGGCATGGCGCAACTGCAAAGTAAATAAGGGTGAAAATAAGGGCCATGTACGTTTATAAACTATAAAAAAATATATATACACATATATACCAATAAAATTAAAAACTAAATTTTGCTGCACACTGAACGAACAGTTATAAATGACTCACTTGTACAACTTGGTGCAACGTTTGACCATTGCAAGTTGCTTGCGTCACAGAGTGCAGCAGTGGCTCCCTCTAGTGTATGTCCTTCATTGCAAGTAAACGTACACTCGGAGTTTGCTATCATTCCATTTGTACAATCCATATTTGCATTCGATGGAGCAGAAAGGGTCGGACATGCTTTTTCTAAATAAGCATAAGTGTACATTGCATTAAATAAAAGCCTTTATGAATTATGTGAAAAAATGTTTTATAACGAATAGCACAGTATACAAGCCACAATTTGGCGAGATAGAGCTTAATTGCTTTTGCCACTGTTTCGTCAACCTTTTATCGCGGCGACACACATACTAAGTGAAAAAATATAGAGGAGCGAAAGACAATATGATTATGAAAGTCAAATTTAATTAATATTAACCATGTCTTTCTATTGCCAAATATTTCTAAACATTTAATCGATCATGCTCAGAACCAATTAATAAATCTAAATGTATAAAACTACTGCAGTCGGCGACCCAACCAAATCAAACGGGGGCCAGATTTTGGGACCCATGGTTGAGAAGCACTGGCTTCAAACATCCCAACAGTTTAAGGTGGGCTGTTGTATATTACTCAAAAAGTGTATGTAAATATATGGAAAAACAAGTTTGCAATTTTGCCAAATAACAGTGAAAGCCGAAGGGTTTAATCGAATCTCACCGCAAGCTGGATTTGTTTGCACGAATACATTTTATTAAACAACAGATTTTGTTAGCATCCTAACGGCGTTTAATGTTGGTTAGCATATGAAATATACAATTTAGGAAACCGAAAAATAATATAGGTTACATTATTGTCCCTAAAACTTTAAACCAAACAACAGAACAATTTACTAAAAATCAAAAATTTCAAGACAGCATAAACATAAGGAATGGAAATGACAATTGCTGGCAATTTTTCGGCTGTAGCTACAGCTTGCTATGTCGGTAGATTCGCTTATAATAGAGTACCTTCGCATATCGGTTGTGGATGATTCCATTTTGAATCGCCACCACAAATAATTGCACTTTCTCCGACCAATGAATAGTTTGGTTCACATGAAAAAGTACATTCTGATGTTTCCTTAAGTTCGTTTGAGCAAGTGAATGACCCGTGTGACATTTCATCAAGTGTTGGACATTCACCCGCCCTGGGTAAATAAGAAAAAAATCAAATGACGAGCATATCTAGCACAATATATTTTAAACAATAATTAATCTTTGCAATAGTTTACAAGTTTAGCTTTTTATTCTAAGTTTGTATTGACAGTTGACACTTTCTAGTTTATTTGCAAAACAATAATTTAAGCATATCGGAAAACATTAAAAAGCTTAGAAACCACTGACTTAACACAATTAGGAACTTCATGTGTCCATTGTGAATCAACACACTCAATGCTCCCTCCCCCCTTCAAAGTGAATCCAGCAGAACAAGACAACACACAAGTTGAACCAAGCTTATTGCCGTCCGTGCATTCAACGTTACCGTTAGGTTTATCAGGATAAGCATCGCATGAAGTTTCTAAAACAAAGAATAATCGACTTTCATTGACCAAAGACATAATATACAGTCCAGGAATTTAAACAACACATTAATTCTTTGAAATTTATGTGAATTACTCCAGACTGAAAACATAAGTTACTTACTTTTACAACTTGGTGCAACGTTTGACCATTGTAAATTGCTGGCTTCGCAGCGCGCATTAGATGCTCCCTCTAGTGTATATCCTTCATTGCAAGTAAACGTACACTCGGAGTTTGCAAGTATTCCATTTGTACAATCCATATTTGCATTTGTTGGAGCAGAAAGGGTCGGACATTCGTTTCCTTAAAATTAATTTAAAACAAATGCTTTTACAAACGTCTTTATTAAATTATTTTGACATATTCTAATGGTATTATGCTACAGATAAACACAATATTAAAATTAATCAGGTTAATTTGTGGAAAAGATACTTTAATGTTAAAAGTAGGGTATATCAAGTTCTAATTAAAAAATAGATTGTATCTCACACATTGGTGTAAAACCGGATATAGACAAACAAGTGCATCTCTGATAAAAAATAAATGTACAGTTTACAACATACAGTAAATAAAGAAATAGCTTAACGTCCTAAAATGCATGAACAAACGGGTTTGCATTGTCTTATACCCACTAAGGTTATTCTAGCTAACAAAAAATAAATTGCGCAAATCAAATTTTTAAGGTTCGTGCATTTCACAAACCAAAAGAGTTTGCTAGTCGCATATCAGGGGCCACCAAACATCGGTCTGCGGGACAGATGTGGCTTGTCGGTATAATTCATCTGGCCAGCAGCATATTTTTCTAATAATCCCAAAATACGGTTAATAATATTTTAATAACAGAAACGTTTGTCGGAATCAAATCTGCGCTTTGATGGAATTTTGAACAAACGACAACTTCATAAAACTCAATATATATTTTTGTTGCCTTTGTTTCATGAATCAGGTTCATTTAGGCCAGTACAAAGTTTTATATGTTGCCCGCGATCGTAAATCCGAACAGTTATCCGGACCTTTATGAAAAAGTTTTCTGACCCCTGGCCTAATATAGTAAGGTTACCTTGACATATCGGTTGTGGATGATTCCATTTTGAATCGCCACCACAAATAATTGCACTTTCTCCGACCAATGAATAGTTTGGTTCACATGAGAAAGTACATTCTGATGTTTCCTTAAGTTCGTTTGAGCAAGTGAATGACCCGTGTGACATTTCATTAAGTGTTGGACATTCACCCGCCCTGGGTAAATAAATAAAAAATTGTGGTAAGGTAAATGTCAGAATTATAAAAATATTTATATAATTCTTAGATGAAAAAATTACTAATGAATAACATTCGCTAAAATTTGAAGGTCTTCACAAAATCGCTATAAAATAAGCAGGAATTCTTTAACTCAAAGAAAATCCATGATTTTATAGAGGAAATACCAGTTTATAGTTAAGTTATTTATTAAAAAGATATAGGCTAAGTTAGTAAAGTTGTTTGTTAAACAGTTTGGCTGGAAAAAATCATTAAGAAAATGATATTATAAGAAAAACGCAAAGTTTTGCAAGTTTAGGAGCTACTGACTTGACACAGTCAGGTACTTCACGTGTCCATTGTGAATCAACACAGTCAATGCTCCCCTCTCCCTTCAAAATGTAATCAGCTGAACAAGTCAACACACAAGTTGAACCAAGCTTATTGCCGTCCGTGCATTCAACGTTACCGTTAGGTTTATCAGGATAAGCATCGCATGAAGTTTCTAAACCAAAGAATAATCGACTTTCATTGACCAAAGACATAATATACAGTCCAGGAATTTAAACAGCACATTAAATCTTTGAAATTTATGTGAATTACTCCAGACTGAAAGCATAAGTTACTTACTTTTACAACTTGGTGCAAGGTTTGACCATTGTAAGTTGCTGGCTTCGCAGCGCGCATTAGATGCTCCCTCTAGTGTATATCCTTCATTGCAAGTAAACGTACACTCGGAGTTTGCAAGTATTCCATTTGTACAATCCATATTTGCATTTGTTGGAGCAGAAAGGGTCGGGCATTCGTTTCCTTAAAATTAATTTAAAACAAATGCTTTTACAAACGTCTTTATTAAATTATTTTGACATATTCTAATGGTATTATGCCACAGATACACACAATATTAAAATTAATCAGGTTATTTTGTGGAAAAGATACTTTAATGTTAGAAGTAGGGTATATCAAGTTCTAATTAAAAAATAGATTGTATCTCACACATTGGTGTAAAACCGGATATAGACAAACAAGTGCCTAATGCTTCAAAAAAATTATCTCTGATAAAAAATAAATGTACAGTTTACAACATATAGTAAATAAAGAAATAGCTTAACGTCCTGAAATGCATGAACAAACAGGTTTGCATTGTCTTACAACCACTAAGGTTATTCTGGCTAACAAAAAATAAATTGCGCAAATCAAATTTTTAAGGTTCGTGCATTTCACAAACCAAAAGAGTTTGCTAGTCGCATATCAGGGGCCACCAAACATCGGTCTGCGGGCCAGATGTGGCTTGTCGGTATAATTCATCTGGTCAGCAGCATATTTTTCTAATAATCCCAAAATACGGTTAATAATATTTTAATAACAGAAACGTTTGTCGGAATCAAATCTGAGCTTTGATGGAATTTTGAACAAACGACAACTTCATAAAACTCAATATATATTTTTGTTGCCTTTGTTTCATGAATCAGGTTCATTTAGGACAGTACAAAGTTTTATATGTTGCCCGCGATCGTAAATCCGAACAGTTATCCGGACCTTTATGAAAAAGTTTTCTGACCCCTGGCCTAGTGAGGTTACCTTGACATATCGGTTGTGGATGATTCCATTTTGAATCGCCACCGCAAATAATTGCACTTTCTCCGACCAATGAATAGTTTGGTTCACATGAAAAAGTACATTCTGATGTTTCCTTCATTTCGTTTGAGCAAGTGAATGACCCGTGCGACATTTCATCAAGTGTTGGACATTCACCCGCCCTGGGTAAATAAATAAAAAATTGTGGTAAGCTAAATGTCAGAATTATAAAAATATTTATATAATTCTTAGATGAAAAAATTACTAATGAATAACATTCGCTAAAATTTGAAGGTCTTCACAAAATCGCTATAAAATAAGCAGGAATTCTTTAACTCAAAGAAACTCCATGATTTTCTAGAGGAAATACCAGTTTATAGTTAAGTTATTTATTAAAAAGATATAGGCTAAGTTAGTAAAGTTGTTTGTTAAACAGTTTGGCTGGAAAAAATCATTAAGAAAATGATATTATAAGAAAAACGCAAAGTTTTGCAAGTTTAGGAGCTACTGACTTGACACAGTCAGGTACTTCACTTGTCCATTGTGAATCAACACACTCAATGCTCCCCTCTCCCTTTAAAATGTAGTCAGCTGAACAAGTCAACACACAAGTTGAACCAAGCTTATTGCCGTCCGTGCATTCAACGTTACCGTTTGCTTGGTCAGGATAAGCATCGCATACCTTTTCTGAAGTAATGTGAATTTAAATATGATAATGTTGGACTTACTTAAAATACATAGATTTATTTTATATTTGAATTTCCATATATGTAATATTTTGGCAATTTTATGACATTTTAGAAATGTGAACAAAATCTAGAAGAATTTAAATTAGGTAGATATGAAATTATTTTCACTAGATTATACCTGGATTAATTAGCCTGTGGATTTCTAATAAGCCAGATCACAGTTAAAAGTAAGTTTGAAATGCATTTAAAATAACAAGTTTAAAAAATTAGTTTCCAACCTTTGCAAGTAGGAATGGTGTCGGACCAAGCAGCAGAAACACAAGTTACTTGAGCTACAGCTCCTTCTAAAATAAAACCTTCATCACAGGTAAATGTACACTCAGATGATGCTTTAAAACCATCAGTACAAGTAAGACCTCCATTTGTGATGTCAATAGATGAACATGGTGTCACTAAAGTCAAAATTATACAACAAAGTTTAGAAAAATTTGAAATATTCATGTCACATTTAAAATGCCTGAAGAAAACATGACTAAAAAAATCATGTATAACAGTTTTATATCTACTTTTCAGTAAGAAAACATAAATGACTAACACTGACAACTTGGTGCAAGGTTTGACCATTGTAAGTTGCTGGGTTCGCAGCGCGCATTAGATGCTCCCTCTAGTGTATATCCTTCGTTGCAAGTAAACGTACACTCGGAGTTTGCAAGTATTCCATTTGTACAATCCATATTTGCATTTGATGGAGCAGAAAGGGTCGGGCATTCGTTTCCTTGAAAAGAATTTGGAACAATTGCTTTAAAACGTCCTTATTCAATTGGTTTATTCAATTAGCATTATGCCACTGTACAGATAAATCCAATGGATTCATTGTAGAAAATACTTTATTGCTAGACATGGGGTAATTTAAGTTATATTTTAAAAATATAGAAACTAACTGTTATAAAAAATGTAAAAATGAAAGCAAACACAACAACAACAGCTTAATTTTATTTGTGAAAAAAAATAAAAGATTAATGTATTGCTTAGTTCGTTATTATTCAAAAACTTTTTTTGTAACAGACCTAATCTTTGAACTTAAACATAAGGTATTATTGTCTCAGTAACACATGGTGTTCGTTGAAATCAAAATCAAATGAAGTACATTTGTGTTTTCATGTTTATGCTTTTAATAATATGATAAAGTTGTCAGAATAATTTTCTACAATATGTTTACCTTCACATATCGGTTGTGGATGATTCCATTTTGAATCGCCACCGCAAATAATTGCACTTTCTCCGACCAATGAATAGTTTGGTTCACATGAAAAAGTACATTCTGATGTTTCCTTAAGTTTGTTTGAGCAAGTGAATGACCCGTGCGGCATTTCATCAAGTGTTGGACATTCACCAGCCCTGGGTAATGAAAAATACAATTAAAAATGATAGTCCACAAAATTAGAATAAAAAATTACTACAACAAATTTGACAACAACATAATGTTGACTTTGTATCGGAAAAACAACAACACAACAACCAAAGAAATAATTAAATATTAGTTCCAGTAGGTATGCTGCATATTTGCTTGTATATGTTTGATATAGTACTAGATAGCATTGAAATTATTAGCACTATAGATAGCCTGATGTACCTCACACAGTTTGGAACCTCATTCGTCCATTGTGAATCAACACAGTCAATGCTCCCCTTGCCCTTCAAAATGTAGTCAGCTGAACAAGTCAACACACAAGTTGACCCAAGCTTATTGCCGTCCGTGCATTCAACGTTACCGTTTGGTTTATCAGGATAAGCATCACAAGATGTATCTGAAATAAAAAAGTAAAAACATTGGAGCTTGTTAAATAACAATATATACATATATTATGTTTATTATTTTAGTGCTAAATCCAGGGGTACATAACTGATGTAGGGGGTATTTAAAGTTAACCGACTTAAGTCATTGTTTTTAAACGACTTGACTTGATTTAAGTCTTCTGGGTAAAATTACTTGACTAAGACTTAAGTCAACAAGTTAGTTTCAAACCTTTGCAAGTAGGAATGGTGTCGGACCATGCAGGAGAAACACAAGTTACTTGGGTTACAGCTCCTTCTAAAATAAAACCTTCATCACAGGTAAATGTACACTCAGATGATGCTTTAAAACCATCAGTACAAGTAAGACCTCCATTTGTGACGTCAATAGATGAACATGGTGTCACTAAAAAGAGTAAATGTTAAACTATATCATAATATAACACAAAAATAATATATGGTAAATATTAAAAATCTAAGTAATCCGAAAAATAGTTTAAAACAATTTACATGGGCAACTTGGGGCGTTGTTTGACCATTGTAAGTTGCTTGCGTCACAGAGTGTAGAAGTGGCTCCCTCTAGTGTATGTCCTTCATTGCAAGTAAACGTACATTCGGAGTTTGCTATCATTCCATTTGTACAATCCATATTTGCATTCGATGGAGCAGAAAGGGTTGGACATGTGTTAACTTAAAAGACAATAACATTAAGCCAAATGCTTTAACAAACAGTATGCAAATAAAAACAGGCTTCAGTCATTTGATAGTTCTGATATTCATAGAGTTTTGTGCTACATTTAAATATATATTACCAATTTGTTTAGAAAAATAGTTAAAAAACAAATAAATAGTTGCTATACATATAGCAAAAATGTGCAATAATGATGGCTGTATAACAGTAGGAAATAAGTTTCATAATTTTAAAATAACTTTTTAGTAGCTTAGTTTCCAACCTTTGCAAGTAGGAATGGTGTCGGACCAAGCAGGAGAAACACAAGTTACTTGGGTTACAGCTCCTTCTAAAATAAAACCTTCATCACAGGTAAATGTACACTCAGATGATGCTTTAAAACCATCAGTACAAGTAAGACCTCCATTTGTGATGTCAATAGATGAACATGGTGACACTGAAAAGAGTAAATGTTAGACTTTATCATAAATAGGGCCCGCAAAAGTCAATAAAGTTAGAATTTTTTAAGGACCTCGTCTGTCCACGAATCAAAGAGCACCTAGGGGACTGTTTCTAAGAAGTTTATAGGTTAAAATAAAGTTAAAATTTACAATAAAGTTAACATTTTTTAATAAAGTCAAAATTTGTCAAATTATGGCTTTTGACAACGTTCTTGTGTTTCTTGAGAGTAATTTTTGCTAAAATCGTCGTGGAAGCATTGTAAATCAGGAACTGCGACACAATTAAACTATATTAACCCATAAAAGCAAGAAATATGTCACAATGCCCACATGGATCAGCAGTAATTTTTATCGCAAATTGTCCATTTTTTTATTTATTGTTACGTATTTGAATAATTCTTATAAACACTTCATCTTTATAAACGTGGTGTTTTTAAAGAACAACAGTTTGGATTTTAGGAAAAGCTTACTGACATTCTGTAATACAAAAATGCCTAAGCAAGCTAAGTCTATCGCCAAAAAACTTGATGCACTTTTTATAATCCATAAAACAACTTGACTTTGCGACAAAATATTATGTTTGGGTCTGAAATCGACAAAATAATATGTTTGGGTAACTGGCATCAATTCAAGGAAGAACTGTGGCCTCTACAAACAAGAAATTTCTTAGGTTAAAACAGTGATCGGCAAACTGTGGGCCGCGGCCCAAATGTGGGCCGCAGAGTCATTTTTAGTGGGCCGCGAGCTACTTTTGAATAGTAGTGTTATCATGTAGTTGTGGGCCGGCTGAGAGCCGTACTTTCATTTCTGTATTTTAAGAGTTCATGTGGCTAAGAATTATATTTCCTAGCGTTGTTCAGGCCCGCTTGCCAAATGGGGCCCGAGAGTGCGTGTTTAACTATATATTTTGCCAACGTTAACTATATGCAAACACAAAATTTTTGGCGCTTCGCGCGTTTATTTTTCGTTTTGAACTACCGCTATGTTTTACGTTATCGTATGGCAGTGATTTCGGCATCAAAGCACCGTGTAATATTTCACCTTTACTTGGTGTCAACAGCTTAACGCTCTGCAAACTTGTAATTTCTACTAAAATATATGTAGTTTAATATAATTTTCTATTCAACTTTGCAATATGGCTATTGTTTCATGAGTAACATTTATCCAAATTTTAAAACAAGATTAACATAATGGATTTCTTTCTACGTGTTTCGTGTGAACGTTTTACGTAATTGCGGGTGCCGCCATTCAGCTGTGGAGATGATATAGTGGTAAACTTTTTCAAGCGATAAACTTGCTTGAGTTGCACAATACCACACCGGTTGGTTGGAGAACAAGTTTCCCAAATTACTTGAACTACGATGTTACTTTTGAAGTCAAATGCAAGGATTTTTATGTACGTTTATGTTAAGTTTTATAATTAAATTTATTCAGTCAAAAAGCGACATTTTATAATTTCTTGCGTCGTGTGTCTCATAACTGTACAGTTCAATTTCTGTTAAATTATACTATAAATGCCATTATTTCGAGCAATATTGGAATTTTTTAAGTGCCATATGCCTCACGTATCCTTTTAATTGAAGTTTTGCCAATGTAAATCTAATGAACCCACTTATTTTTTCTCAATTAAACTGGATTTTAGCCTCATATTTGCCAACGAGTTCGTTTAAGAAAAACAAGTGTTTCTAACTTTGTGACGCCATTCTAATGCCTTAAACTTCTGACACCGTTTTCATAGCTTGGTTTTACGTAGTGGGCCTTCAATAGCTCTGAAAAGAGTATTTTGGGCCGCAACGAAAAAAGTTTGCCGACCACTGGGTTAAAATAAAGTTGAAAATTGATAAAAATGAAGTTAAAAAATTTTTTTTTTAGGTTAAAATAAAAATGGCCCTAATCATAATATAATGTAAAAACAACATTGCTAAACTTTGGAGCATAATGGTTGGAGGTTGTAGTAAGACATAATAAGAATATCAAAGCCCATACAGAAGTTGGTTGCATTTTTAACATTTCAAATAACTCTTTATTCATTTTCAACATCTAAAACCTTTAAACATTGCTAAAACAACATTGCTAAACTTTTAAAATCTAAGTAATCCGAAAAATAGTTTAAAACAATTTACATGGGCAACTTGGTGCATTGTTTGACCATTGTAAGTTGCTTGCATCACAAAGTATAGCAGTGGTTCCCTCTAGTGTATATCCTTCATTGCAAGTAAACGTACATTCGGAGTTTGCTATCATTCCATTTGTACAATCCATATTTGCATTTGATGGAGCAGAAAGGGTCGGACATGTGTTAACTAAAAAGACAATAACATTAAGCCAAATGCTTTAACAAACAGTATGCAAATAAAAAGGACCTTGGTAACTTGATAGTTCTGTTCAAGCATTGTGCTTCATTTAAATATATTAGCAATTCACAAAGGAATGGTTAAAAAACAAAAAAATTGTTGCTATACAAAAAGCAAAAATGTGTAATAAAGATGGTTCTGGTAACAGTTGGAAATAAGTTTCATAATTTTTAAATAATTATGTGATAGCTTAGTTTCAAACCTTTGCAAGTAGGAATGGTGTCGGACCAAGCAGCAGAAACACAAGTTACTTGCGCTACAGCTCCTTCTAAAATAAAACCTTCATCACAGGTAAATGTACACTCAGATGATGCTTTAAAACCATCAGTACAAGTAAGACCTCCATTTGTGATGTCAATAGATGAACATGGTGTCACTGAAAATAGTAATGATCAGAAAACTGATTTCAGGAATTTAATTTTAAACATATATGTAGAAAATAACAAAGTACTTCTACCAATTGTTTTTAAACCACAAAATATTTACATGGACAAAGTGGTACACTGTTGGTCCATTGAAAGTTGCTTGACTGGCAAAGTGTGGTAGCAGCTCCCTCTAGTGTGTAACCGGGATTGCAAGTAAACGTACACTCCGATTCAGTGAGAACTCCGTCTGTACAAACTACCTGTCCATTTACCAGAGATGGGAGAGCATCACATTTTGTTCTTTCTGAAAATGTAGTAATTTAATTAATTGCATTAAAAAAATGTAAACCTTTTTTATGTTAAAACTGAATCTACAGTTTACTGGTAAAATTTCAATGAATTTTTTTTTTTTTTTTTTTAAATGAATTTTTTAATTTTAACACATTTACAAACTGTTTTTTTTTTTTTTTGATAAAGTAAGATAGTATTTAAAATTAAGACGGATTTCAAAAGAATTAACAATTACTTACCCTTACATCCTGGGGGATAACCTTGATCCAGTAACCAAATTGTTCGACAAGTTGCTGAGGTTGCGCCATAAATTTCGAACATAGGATCGCATGAAAAAGTAACCACGGATCCCTCATTCCACATATCACTGTAAACTGTCAAAACAGGACTTTTTGTTCCATAATCAAAAGTAATGTATTTTTGATAGCAATTTTCCGCTGCGCCTTTAAAAAACAAACAGTAATTTATAAATTATCAGAAAATGCTTTGCAATTTAAATGCAAAACAAACACACTTACCAGATATCAAGAATTTTATAAAACAAAACAAAAACAGTGCATTCTTCCACATTTTTACGGCACACTTCAGTGGTTCTTAAACTTAATACGGCCCCCTAAAAGCATTTGAAGAGCCTTTTCACCCTGTCATCAGTATTCTAAAACCACATAAAATCACTAATGGGGTGCTGGTCAAGAACCCTACCGCTTAGTTTTTTTACAGTAACAAAACAAGTTGTCAAAAATTTTATTGCAAGGAAGAAAAAAACAAATAGCAAGAAAGGCATAAATATGTAAAAATAAATATAATAATAATAATACTTGACTCACCCAAACCCAAATATTGTAAGCAATATAAACCCCCGTACAAAAATTTGGTAGGATTCTAGACCAGCGCCCTAACGAGTGCAAGCGTAAAATAGCGATCAGGTCAAATAGCCTATAAGCACCTTCTGGGTCTATTTACACGGATAACTAAGTAATTTAAAACAATTTCCGAATAATGCATTGGTACTTTGCATAACCCAGGAAATTAAATATAATACAACCACCACCCAAATCTATGAATAATCATGTATGGGTGCAAGCGTAATATACCAACTTGGTCAAAGAGTTAACTGTATATACAACTGTGTAAAAAGTATGGCAAGTGCATCCGCGAGTTTTTTTAACCTTTTGAAAGAGCACCCCAAAAAAATCTTAACTGCCCCCCAAATATGTAAAACGCTTGTTTCCAGTGCAAAGCATGCAATAAAGAGTTCTTAGGAATTATAAAGTGCACCCGGAAATTTGAAAGTGCACTTTTTTGGCTTTTTGTTGCACCCGGTCGCCCGAATTATTTCGGCCGTGCAGCCACGACTGCCACGAGAACTCGTCGAAATCTGACAGACTTTTCAGACTGAACTGTATAGCAACCTCCTGAGGCTATTTATCCGGTTGACAAATTCATTTTAAACGATTTACGAAAAAATCATTGAAATCATCCAAAACTGGGAGTCCCTAGTTCTCCTGGCTTACTTAACTGTCATCTGCTTCGCCGCAAAACTTACCCATTTGGCGCTAACAAATTTCCAAAACTATAAATGCAACGAGCAAGTGTTGGATTAAAAAAAGGCTACGACGAATTAAGAAACAGATGTTCTTACTGTTAACGTCCTAAATCAATTTTTGTAATTTCCTGCGTTGTTTAGATTTAAATATTTGTTTTATCCCTCCCTCAAAAAAATTAATAAATTTGATTTTTATTCTAGTAAAGCCTTTTACCACAAGTTGTCGACATAGAGCGAGGTCATTGTCAAGGTTACTTAGTTGCTTTCAATTTTAAGTTTTAAACAAAGTCACTGTCATTATTAGCATGTTTAAAGCTAGGTAATTTTTTTTTATTATAGTTAGGTGATTTAGCTAATAACTATTTTTATTACTTTAAAATCTAAGTTTTATTTACTAAATTTGTTTATATCACCAATGATAAACCTACTGGGAAACTGTCTAAATAGTATCATCAGTAGGATCCAGGAGTTAATCAAAAATACACGATAAGATGTTCCTGGAAAAGTGAACGTTTTACAATAGAATGTAGTGATGAGCTACGCGCGTATTCCTACAGGCGCAAGTTTAATATGTTGGGAGTTTCTCATGAGAACGTTTAAATCACACATGCTTTGTCAAAATTATCGCTCATTAAATTACAACTAAGAAAATTACAGTAAACGTTTCAAGTGCCACCATTTTCAAATATTCATTTCGTTAAACGAACACTTAACCTAAGTGTAGTGCTGGATTATTTATATTTAACTTACACCTCTTGAATCAGTGAATGGGTTGACGGTGTTTATGTCAAGATGTGGTCATTGATACTGGGCTCAACCGTATTGTTGCTCGAATTAGCGTTCAAACCCACAAGCTGTGATCGACCAATTTTAATGACGGTCAGAATGTCAAATCCAGGCAGTAAAATAAATATGAATCTGTTCTAGCGCCAGATGCTGATATTTATCTGCATTGTTCTGCTTCACAGCTAGCTGCATTGAAAGTTTATTTTGAAGCACTCATAACTGTTTTAACTTGCTGGGGGATCTGTTGTGTCTCTTCTTAAAGGCTGCTAATGCTAATCAATGATGCATTCTACATGAGTTTACTGAGCCTTTTATACCTTTGCTTTTCGCGTAACCCAGTGACCTTTTGAGTGCGACCTGGTCGTGGTTTTTAAGAATATTTCCGTCATAGGTTTATTTTTGCATGTAGACGGGGATGATTTGGCTCTTACAAAATACAACACAACGTGAAAGCTACTAAATCCTCTTATTGGTTTATTTTATATTTCAGGCCGATATTTACAAAAAACAAAACGAAGAAATGCGCAAAAACGCAAATGTTGTTTTTCGGTTTACCGGTAGCATTTAGATGTAACCTTTATACAACAGTTCAAAGAAGTAAAAGTTTTCTGTAATAACAAATTGCATCAAGAATCCTATAGTTGAAAAAGAAGGTTTAACGGCTTTACTGTGTTTTATAATAAGCCCCTTTTTCTGTTGAACCGGCTACATTTCTTTTGTTAGTTCATAGGGTGTGCTTCTTTGTATAAAACGTCGAAGAATGAAAAGTATATTCCTATTCCTTAAGCAGGATAACAGGTAACTTTGACTTTTCGAGTTTAGTCTCGTCATCAAAACTACCAATGCGTGACGATGGTCACAAGAATAGCTCGAAGCCAGAAGTTGATCAAAAACACACGGTGCGAGGTTCCTGGAATATAAAGTTTTGTAATGATATTGTATAGCAAGTGTTACAAAGTTGTGGATTCTTAACATTTTGAGTAACACGAAGGTAGTTTTACATTGGAAAGAACAGCACTTCATAGCACAGGTGTCAATAAGACAAGCACACAATATATTCCATCAATGTTCAAGCTGGACAGCAACATCGTCTAGCAAAGCTAGTAGTTCAGGTCAGACATTATTCATAGATGTTAAAAGGTATCTTTATATATTACGCCGGCAAATCATCGTTAGTATATCTAAATAAACAACATATGTTCTCCTACCGGTACTATTTATTTAATTACCGACATTTTCGACTAGGATATTAATTAGGGAACGTAACAGCACCACGCCAAATAATGAAGACTTCCTGGATAGTCGAAATGTCGGTTAACAAATAAGGAGGAAAAGAACTTATTTTTAGTATATAATTTGCCTGGTAGCAAGAGATACTTATGACAGTTTAAGTATTACTGATCTGGAATTGAGGTTGGCATTTATCTTGCAAGATTCATTTCCAATATTACAAATCAGTTCGTCAACATTTAGGGAGTGAGAAGTATTCGGGGTTTACCTTTAGAGTTAATGAGATCGTTTATGTTGAATGATTGCTCATCGTCACTCAGATAACTTGAACTACAATCCGAGGTCTCCTTTAAACTGGCAAGTGATGAACGACCAACTTTGGCAGTTTGAATTTCAACTCCTTGTAGTAAAATAAACTAAATCTCACTTTAACTTAATCAACATATACAACTGACAAATGTTTAAAATAAGTGTGGCGTTTTTACTCGCTAAAATACTCTGTTAAAACAATATTCTAATCTTAGTTATTTGGCAGTAAGGTGTATTTTCTTTTCATACTGTATGCCTAACAATGTCCCTGTTATAAATTTGACAATTGCTCAACCATGCCTTCTAATCTTGGATGTCGCATTCAAAAGCTCTATTTTATTTTCACTATTCCTCAATGCATGTATTCTGTCTGTGCTTGGATTTAACCGTGCTTTTTGCGTCATTGTTTATACCCTTATTCTAAATATGTTGTTTTTGACACCATGTCTATATTTGTAGGCTACCTTCGCTTTTTGCATAACCCTGTGACCTTTTGAGTGCGACCTGGTCGTGGTTATTGCTGAGTAGAAGGATGACCCGTTTGACCTTGTCTGGTGACCTTCCGACCACGTTGAAATAATGCACCGCATGTTTCACCGAGGCCAGTGTGCCGGGGCATCCCCCAATGTGTTTAAGTTCTTTCACACGATCAACAACTTTCGCCAAAGGCCCACTCTTCAAGTCAACTATGATCTGAAACACACATTTAATAAAAAAACTAAAAAAACTATTTTGTAAAAAAACAATTATGAAAAGACTGTTTAAGGAAGAATAAAAGACAAAACTCACGGAAAATTTTTTGTTTTATTAATCAGGAAACAAATAATTTGTTTATCTTTCAAGGATTGCTGATGAGAATTTTTAACATGAAATTTTAAACTGAGCTTTTAGACAAAGTATTTTTTAAACCAGCTTTTGCCCCAAATTTTTAATTAAGGAGTAAAATTATATTTTACTGGCGTTTAGGTTATGGATTAAAAACGTTTAAGACATAAGTTTAATCTTAACTTACCTCAGGCTTAAAATCATCTATTTCGGTTCCGCAATTAAGAAGTGGGGCGTTTGACAAGACGCGCATGACTCCGACCTGTACATCGCCCACCTCAACAGGGCCTTGGTAGGAGGCAAGCACCTTCAACAACCAATCGATTTGTTGCCTGAAGTTTTGCTCGCTCGATGCAGCAGATATGTCAAGCACTACCATCAGGTCTTGCATACATGGAGGATCCTTACACACTAATGTATAACACAGCTGGTTGTACCATTGAAATGTCATATCGGTCATATGATGTCACGAAAATTTTCTTAATGGTTGCAGGTTTAGTTAGATTTATTAGCAATATCAAGGTCATATAGAAGTTGGTAGCATTTTGAAGGTTTCGAGTATCTCATTAAAGTTAAAAATTAAGTCTACTTCTATGTGAGATTTGATGTTCCTTTTAGCATCTACTTGATTTAGTGAAGGCCTACTTTGAAATTTCTTTATTAAAAAACATTCATTACTTAAATATTTATTTAAAGACTAATATAAGCTTCAACTATTTAATATTAATACATACTTTTTAATCACAAAAAACATTTATCAAGATACTTGCTGTTTTCTCACAATTAAACACTTGTTTTAATACATGTCGAAGGTAATAAAATTACCTTCACATTTTGGCTGAGGTAAATTCCATCGAGAGTTGTTACCGCAAACAATCGGGTTTTCCCCGACTAAAAAGTAGTTTGGGTGACAGGAATAAGTGCATTCTGAAGATGTCAATGTTTCTTCTGTGCAAGTGAATGTTCCACGCATCAATTCATCAAGTTGGGGACATTTTGCCCTGGAAGCATTATTATATACTTACAATTTAAAAATGTAAAAATATAAAGTTAAATAAAACATAGCATCTTTTAAAAGACCAATAAAATTATTTTTTAACTAACAGTCATACCATAGAAAATGGCTTTTTTCATTTACTAACTGGAAATGACTAGCAATCAAAACAGATAAATAATACTGGTAAGCACCTCACACAGTTAGGAAGATGATGTGTCCATTGTGAGTCAACACACTCAACGCTCCCCTCTCCCTTCAAAGTGAAGCCAGCTGAACAATACAACACACAAGTTGATCCAAGCTTATTGCTGTCCGTGCATTCAACGTTACCGTTTGCTAGATTGGGCAGCACATCACATGAGGTAGCTGAAAATTAAATAGTTTGAATAACTTTAGGACGAAATTTATATTTAAATGATGAATTCAAACATCAAAATTATATACTTTTTATTAAATAAAACAAATTAATTTAAGATAGAGTAACATACTTTTGCAAGTAGGTATTTTGTTTGACCAGGTCCCAGACACGCACATTGTTTCAGTTACACCTTCTTCTAAATAATATTCTTCATCACAAGTAAATGTACATACAGATGAAACTTTAACACTATCAGTGCATGTTACATCTCCATTTGTAAGTTCAATAGCTGGACATGGAGACACTGAAATGTATAAAAAATGATAAGAACAATAATATTCAAACAGAATTCGATTTAAAAGTAAAGAAAGGGATAAATCTAATTTGTTGATAATTAATATTACTGGCAGTGAAAATATATAGAATTAAATTTCAGGCAGAACTGAATTTTGCACTAAAATAGAGATAAAAATGTTAAAAAAATATGTAATAAAAATAGAGATAAAAATAAACTATTTTTCAATGATAACACTACTGGTTTTAGCATACTTACACAGACAAAGTGGTGCATCGTTTGACCATTGTAGGTTGCTTGCATCACAGAGTGTAGCTGGAGTGCCAGTTAAGGTGAACCCTTCATTGCAAGTAAACCTACACTCGGAGTTGGTTTGCATGGCATTTGTACAATTCATCTTTGCATTCAATGGAACAGAAAGGGCAGGGCACGATTTCTCTAAAATCACAAGTATATAAAGTTTAAGGCCAAATGAAGCAAAATGAAGATTTTAGCTGGGTTATTAAGTTATTTTTGACAGCCTGATTTAATAGTAATCTACAAGTTTATTTTGAGAATAAAATTACTCTATTTTATAATTTTAAAAAGTCTTAAAAATATATTTAAAAAAAAACTTAAATTAACCTTTGAATAGAAAAAATTAAAGAACAAGAAGTTTAGAAAGCAAAATAATGAAAATAGGTGCAATACATAAATCCATTTTTCACTGATTTAATAGCTTAAACAACAATAAAGGTTTAAAAACGTTCTTCACCTTACCTTTGCATATTGGTACACTATTGGTCCATTGCTTAGTTGCACTGCATTGTATTACTGGAAGGCCTTCTATTAAATAACCATTCTTGCAAGTAAACTTACAAACTGAACCGGTTTTCATTCCAAACGTGCACGACAAATCCCCATTATCAGGGGCACTTATATCACTACAGATGGATCCTGTAAATATAAGTTGTCATAAAACTGTATTCCCTTAGTCATAAAACTATTAGGTAGAAAAATATTGATAAAGTTTAGTTAAGTTTTTCACAATAAATTTTAACTTAAAGCTGAGGTTTAATATTACCTGTAAAAATAAGTTATATATTCAAATACTGTAAATAAATGTCATTTTAAAAGAAAATCAAATAACAATTGTAAAAACAATACATTTTAAAATTAATCTAGTAATTGTAGAACAAATCTTAAAATATTATCTAGTTTTAGCAATATTTTTAATGTGTAGGCTACATGTACCACATGGGTTATACTGAACTAACTGACTTCGCGAATACTTTTAGCTTACTGGAACATTGCGGTGGGTTTTCTTGATTGAGAACCCAATTATTATCGCTTGAACATTCAGCTGCCGTTGAACCAGACAAAAAGAAAAAATCCTCGCAACTAAACGAAACTATTGATTCTGTTTCATATCCATTGCTATACTCCATCAGTATTAATCCATCCACAGTTGTATTTACATTGGTAAACTCATCGCAATTTGCAGATATGACTGAAACAGTTTAGATTAGTACATAAAAGTAATGGTTAATAATTAAAAACTCACCATTTGTGAAAGCATTTATCCAACTGAAAGCTAGTAAAATCTTCAGCATTTTTGTTTTACTTGATTGTTTGACATTGTTTTTGTTTGAAACATTCACATTTTACCCTACAAAAGTGATATTATAGTCAGGGTGAGAACATAAAACCCAATAATTTATTTAAATGTTTTTACATTTGATTTGTGTTTTATTTCAAATGATATGCATAATAATCTAAAAATGCACAGACAAACATGATAATTCAACATATTGATGTTTTTCTTACCTGAATGCTTTGCTTTTTTGACAAAAGTATGTGCATTTAGAAGCTTTAATAAATATTTGAAGAAGAATTAAGAAAAAAATATAAAAATAAAACCTTCTGCGAAAATTTTGTTAAAATTTTAAACTTTGTTGACTGGACAACAATTATGGTATCCGGCTTTAAATATTGAATTTAAATGTCTATGGTTATATTTTAATTGTTAAGAGTTATTTTATGTCGTTGATCAAACTTACACGCAGTTGATTAAATGTTAAAGTTATGTAAATTCGTGTTCATAAACTAGTAAAAATAATGTATGATTTTTACTTGTAAATCTATTTATTTTTTAGTAAAACGAGTACTCTCGAAGCGAAAAGGTAATTAAACTATAAGATAAGCCAAGGATACTTCACTTCCAATACAATCAATCAATCAATCGTTTATTTCCGAAATTTTGGTTAAAGACATTATTTTTCAAATTTTCACGTTTTGCATTTAGTCATAACAGCTATCCGTCAAAATCTAAGATGATGTCATGAAGTTATGTTAAACGTGACGTCATAAAGAAGTAAGCTAAACTGCAAATTTATGTTAGTCCAACATATTATCATCCTCAATATTTTATTTATTATGCGACCAATCACGATTGATGTGATCACTGAAAGCTTTTTAGTTGCGCAATACACATAGGTCTTATACAAACAAGCAATAAAACACTGAAGGTTGGTGATAACTTGATCGCTCCTTTTCATCTCTTCTGTTTTAAGTTACGCAAGACGGTCGATTAAACTATCGCTTTTGAAATGGTTGGTGTTATTCCTATTTTGTCAATGATTTAACATTTACGTGAAACAAAAACGCAAACTAATGCTTACTTCTGTGCTTACTGGGTATATTTTTTATCAGGTTATAAATTTTAAATGTTTAACCATTTGTAACATTTTTACAATACGTTTATAACAACGGCAAACAAATATTTAACACGTCAAATATTCTATTCGAAGCGCTGTTAATTTTTTGAAGGTCAGCACATAAAGCCTAAAAAATCTTGCTGTTACAGGATCCGGAAACATGTTGACTTTGTAGGTTGATCGGTCATGGTTACCAACGAAGACCTTAAAAGGCAAATAATTACCTAATTTGAACTATTCGACTAATGAAGCAGTACAAGAAATAAAATGGTCGACTTGGCCTGCTTACTCCCTTCCTGAACATAACTACGCGGGCCAGTAAGATTGCTGTAAAATATTTTCAAAGAGGAGACCCAAACGTCGCTGTGTTGGTGCCTTGCGTTATAATGCCAGTGATGTTCGTTGGTCGGCCTAAATCCACTTAGAGGAAGATTGTATTATGACCTACATGTGTTAACCAAAATATTACTAAATTTAGTTTCACAAAAGATTTTTAATGTTTGGTCAAGTAAATAAAATAATGTAGGCCTACTGGTCCGTTCAAGTATATGACTAAAATACTTATTGGACTACATATTGCCTATATACAAGGATCTCTCATATATGAAATATACAAACACATGCGTGTCAACAACTGTGATCTATCCTTTCTGAAGCTGCTTTTTGACCGACGATTACGGCTGACGTATGATCCTTCCCAAATAACCGAGTCTGTCGATTATGATGCAAGCAAGGCAGGCTAAAAACAACTATATGAAGTTCGAACTATTGCCAGAGGCCGTAAGTTCGAACCCCACTGCAGGCTAGTTGTTTTTATAGCAGCCTTGCAGGATTGATCGACGGATTCGGTGAGTCTGCGATGGCTTTCGGTGTAATGATTACTCGTATATTCCGTTTATTACCTGAATTGGAAACCCATATCCCACCATTAGTCTGTAAATTATGTGAATTATGCAAATTGTCGAGTCTTCCTCTGTATGGTGTATACGTAATATTATTGCAACCGTGAGGGGTCATTACCGAATCATTCAGCCTTCCAGTTTTTAATTCCGACTGAACAATGGATTTTGCTGGAATTCAAACAGGACTCTTTGAACAATGCTCCACATATGGTCTACAAACAAAGGGGTTCTAGAAACACCTTTTTGGCAGCAATTTTAATTGATTTTTTCAACACCAGTTAAAACATATATACATATATATATATTAGGGCCTATATATATATGTAGGGTCTATACGACTCAACACTGTACACTAACTTCGAATTTTGGTTGGGATTGGCGTTTAACAAGCCCCTGCCTTTAAACTTATCTGTAACGTCTTTCTGTCTATCTTTCAGTTTTTGAACACGTGTAATATCGCCCTGATAAGTCCCAATGCGTCCTGTGGTTCCTTTAGGGCCAAGGAGGCCAACTGGGCCAGGCGTTCCTACAACGCTTGTGTTGGAACCAGGCGCCAGTAGTTCTTCTATAGTCATGAAAATGTTGCCGTCACATCTCAGATGGAATAGCAAGGCACAGCAGCAACGGAAACCAGAAGCACTTTCCCGATTTTACCGCTACTGTAATATACGGTGCAGCATGGTAAGACAACTGTTGGTTTAGTAGTCGGATAAAATAAGTGTGAACTTGAGTGGATACATAACATTTGACCACTTTTAAACAAACAAGAAAGCATTACCTAATACAACAATAATAAGTACCACAGCAAATATTTTAAATCTTGTATTACACCGACATTGTTAAATAACAAAAAATAAACGCAGTCGATTAAAAAGTAATGTACTTGAAGTTTTTTTTGAATACTTTCATAGAACCGGAAATGGCCTAACTACTTCAGGAAGGAATTAAACGGGAAGCCAAGGATATTTTACCTTTGAAAAATCAATCATTGATTTCCAAAAGCCTTGGTTAAAAAAAACTATTTACACCAGAGGTTCCCAACGTGGGCGGTACCGCCCCCCTGTGGGCGTTGGCGAGTTCCAAGGGGGCGTTTTGAGCCTGTTCATGATTTGGGGGGCGCTGAACGCACATAAGGGGGCGTTACATGAAAGTACTTATATCAAAATGTTATAAAAAGTTCACATACAAATAGTAACCAACAGCACTGTAGGACGTAGGTAACTTTTAACCTTAAATGGCAACTTTCGTACTGCGAACTTGTAGTAGTTTCCCGACCATCGTTACGTAATAATTGGTTTTATGTAAAGCTGTTGGTTGTTGCTGTTGCGTTTCACCGTTTTATACGCGGCAAAATGTTTGTATATTTAAAGCAGGGGTCGCCAACCTACGGCCCTCTACCCACCGCCTCTTTGACAACTAGACACGAGTCCATTTTAAATACTTTTTGACTATCTTAACTTAGTACGGGCGAAAAATTTTCGCGCTGCGCGAATGATCTTTCTACGTCCAGTTTGTTTACGTTTTGATGCTGTATTTGGACTAGATCATCGCTTCTTTACCGTTGGGACGTGGAAGGCAGCAAAGTGTGTCGCGGACAAACGGAAAACGTATTAAAAAATATTAGACATATATTTTTTAACATTTTTTATTTTTTCGCCAATGTAATAAGAAATGCCGTTATACCCCAAAAAAATCGCGCTCGCTTCGCTCGCCAGGTGCGCCCGGACTTCAAAAGATTAACAAACACTATTACACTTTTCATTATTAGCATGGATAACAAGAAATTCGAGGCTCGCCTGATTCACAGTTGTTCTAACATTTTTCTAAGTTAAAATTTTGCGCGGCCAACAGAGACATTCATGAGTTTGGTTGGTGCCCGCGACTACAAAAGGATTTAAAGTCTTGGTGCAGAAAGATATGAAATTTTCCTGGTAATGACATAACCTGGTGAAATAATGTATGTATAAATTCCTATAGTGAATGCATGTTAGTCAACCTAAAACATGACTGACAGCTTATCGAAACGAAAGTGAAGACAATATGATGTTAGACAACGATTAATATAATACTTTACTGTAAAACAAGATGAGGGGGGCGATATGAAATAATACTGAGCCCAAGGGGGCACTAGTGTAAAAAAGGTTGGGAAACACTGATTTACACTTTCAGTTTATTGAACGTTGCCATAATATCAATAATATTATTTTAAACCGCCAAAATCCTTAAGCTATAGGTTTTTCTCAGACTTTTGAATACCGATTCATTAATGATCCATGTCAAAAGCTAACAAAGATATTGTTCATAATCATCTTAATTTTGCCCTAAATCTGGAATTAAAGCATCAATTTTCCAGATAATGTTTTAAATTTATATAGCAAAATCTGCAAAGGCTGGTGGTTTTTTTTTCTGAATATCACAGCAGACCATTAACATCAGTGTTTATTATTCTGTTTTATTTGGTTTTTCAGCCAAAACGTATTTACATTTATCAGTTTCAATCAGAAAGACCAAACAATTAGCGTCTAACGATGATAACTAAGTTAAAAATATAAAAAGAAAGAATTATGGTGTCACCAGACATTCTAGATTGTAGAACACAGAAGGTTTTGAACAATTTCTTCGTTCCTAAACTGCAAAGCTACCTTTAAGGTTACTTCATATGTTTCGTTGCTAAAACACAATCGCTAAAATGTCAAGAATGACTCTTAAAAGGATACGCAAAAGTGCATAAAAGCAATTGCTGTAAATAGCTTAGCACTTAAAAATTTTACGTAACCTAACCTTGTTTCTCTTTTCCAGTTCTCTTGCTTATAACAAATTCTAAACTAATGCTGGAAACAAAATAGATGCGCTAGAAATAAGTTTGTAAACTCCTAGTCATATTTGCCACTGGGGTCACGACCCCTTCTACGACATCGACCCCATTCCGAGGGTCAGCAGTTCAGATACAGAGAGGATCAATGACGTCATCAAAACCATCGGACGACGCTTAGAAGAGTTGTTTGGATCAATAGCTTGGTCCTAAACAAGTGGTGTGACGTTCCTGAGAAATGTATTAGTAAGTTTCTGTTAGATGTATTACTGTGAAAGCTAAGGCTCATGGTCAAGAGTTCGAAACTCACTGAAACAGCAATTTACCTTCTACTGTAAAAATGTAATTTTTAGCAACGAAACTATATTTTACAATATACAATAATCGCTCTTTTTCCATATGACAAATAACACTTTAATTAAATGATAATTTAAGGTTATTTGACCAAAGTTAAAGTCAAGAAGAAATAAAGTTTTAAATCATACCTTTCGATGCGATGACGTCATCGACGGTTTGTATGTTGAAGCTTTGATCATCGTCACTAAGGTCAACCAAACTACGACCCGAGGTAACCTTTAACCCCGTGACCTCTGACCGACCACCTTGGGCGGTCACAATGTCAACTCCTTGCAACAAAATAAACTTTGCTATTTTTTTAAAGTAATTTTCAACAAAACCAACTTTACTAATACCAAGTTCATTTGAATAAAATAAACTGAAAGCTAAAATATCTTTTACTTGACAATATCCTTAGATTTAACTTTTCCCTGTTTCTTTACTATTTCTAACTCTCTTCTGTTGTGTAACATGTTTCACCTGCGTTGTTTCAAAACAATATCTCTATTCTGCACTTGCCTGTTGGCTAGCAATGAATATATTCTAAATTTACTTTTAAACAGTAACAATGGGTCTACTGTGGCTTTACCTGTCCGCAATAACTCTTGCATAACGCGTAACAAAGAATCTATATTCTATATATCCTTATATGAAAAATGTCAACAGAGGCTATATTTTAAAATGGTTTGTTACTAAACAATCATTCTGAATTATTTTCCTCTCAACAATGTCTGTTGTGCATCTCTACTGTTTACGTCACAATGCCCTGTATTGTACCTTCACTTTCTGCGTAACCCTGTGACCTTTTGAGTGCGACCTGGTCGTGGTTATTGGTGAGTAGAAGGATGACCCGTTTGACCTTGTCGGGTGACCTTCCGACCGCGTTGAAATAATCAACCGCGTGTTTGACCGAGGCCAGTGTACCGGGGCATCCCCCAACGTGTTTCAGATCATTTACACGCTCCAGTAATTCATCCATGGGACCGCTTTTTAGATCAACTATAATCTGAATAAAATAAAAAATAAAACTTTAAAATTAACTAAAAGTAATTTACTTATTTTAAAATTATCAATGTTCCATTTAATTATGAAATGACAGTACCTAATATTGTAAACAACCATTTCTTTCTATAAATTACAAACAATTAGTGTAACTTTATAAGTGAAGTTTCTGGGTTAACTCTTGTTGTTGTTTTTCATCGTAAACGTTTAATTTCTAAAGTTATTTCCATACCTCATTATCGTGTTCGATTTGTCCAACTTGACAAGTGAGTGGAGCAGTTGACAAGACGCGCATGACTCCGACCTGTACATCGCCCACCTCAACAGGGCCTTGGTAGGAGGCAAGCACCTTCAACAACCAATCGATTTGTTGCCTGAAGTTTTGCTCGCTCGATGCAGCAGATATGTCAAGCACTACCATCACGTCTTGCATACAAGGAGGGTTCGAACAACCTTTAGCAAAAGTATGTTTGTCACGGGAAGCTTAAGTTTTATAATAAGACATTGTATCTTAAACAAAACAACCGCACATCAGATTTAAAGTAGACCTCATTAAAACAAAATCGTAAGTATTTAATTTAAAGAAAGAAAACAACAACTGTGATCTAGCCCTTTTGTCATGGTTATTTTTCAACTTGCTCCCCTCTGAGCCTGTGTAGCTCAGTTGGTAGAGCGACGGTCCCGGTATAACCGAGGTCGTGAGTTCGAACCTCACCACAGGCTAGTTTTACTAACAGGATGCAGCAGGCAATGGTGCTATGGTTGTTTCTCGAATTGCTCCCCTTTGAGCCTATGTAGCTCAGTTGGTAGAGCGACAGTCCGGGCTTGATCGGAGGTTGTGAGTTCGAACCTCACAACAGGCTAGTTGTTTTTCTAGCCTGCCTTGCATCATTTAAAGACAGATTCGGTGAGCCTGCATTGGCTTTCGGAGTGTTTTAATTTAACAAATAACTCCGACAAATAAAGTGATAAAAACTAAAACACTGTGTTAACAACTACAAGCAAAACTTATACATACAAACAGTATAAACCTTCTTTGTAACTCTAGCTAAAAACAACTACTATTTTTGCAAAATGTAACAACAGCTCAGCTGTCAATTTGCAAAATCATATGGTATTAAAACATATTTTTGATTTTAAACTTTGAATATAGAAAAAATGCTATTTGAGCAAACTTATATCCATCTACCTTCACAGGTTGGTGGCAAGTTGTTCCATTGAGCGCCACCATTGCTTAGTGGAGTGTCGCATCGAAGGGTGGCAGCCCCCTCAATGTTATAACCCTTGTCACACACAAACTCACACTCTGCGTTAAACTTGTTGCCGCCAGGACACGACAAGTTGCCATTAGAGGGCGCCATTAAAGGGGGCTGGCATAATAAATCTGGGGGAAAATCAAAAAATAATTACGAAATTATCCCAGGACATCAACTCTAAAACCTTTTGTGGCAGCCCCTTTTGCTTACTTAAAATTACGGAGGAACTCTTTGTTTCTAAAGCGGGCAAACAAGCTAAGGTAAAAAATCACAGTACAATGATCATTATGCAAACATTCAAATGGTTATCCATACAAGCCTATGGTTACACACAGGCAGTCAAATCAAGTACTAAAATTTGTTTCACATACCCCAGAGAACTTTTTCACGGAACCACAAGGGTCAGTAGCCTAACCACTATTCTACAATTTGGTAAAACTTATCATACTTATAATAAAACCGTGAACTAAAATTGCAAACAATTGTTTGAAAATAAAAAAAAAGTTTTAGGCAAACTTAAAATATAAAGACAAAACCAACAAAATGACATATTTTCACCTGATGAACAAAAAGGTGTTTCGCCATTCCAGAAAGCTCTTTGGTTTTCTTGAACACAAGCGATGAAAGAAGGACCTTTAATGAACAAGCCAGGTGGGCAGTTGAACATACATTGTGAGCCTGCTTCATTGCTGTCTGTGCAATTAAACGTCAACTCAGATGTTGCATTGATAGATGGGCATTTTACATTGCCTGGAGAAAAATACAGTTAAAAAAATAAATCAAATGAAACAATTTGCAAATAAACTATTGATTACAAATTAAAACACAGCAAAATATAATATATAAGGCATAACAAGTTTAAACAAAATCTTTTTAAAAAACAACACTTTTAAACCTGTTAGACCAGCGGTTCCCAAACTGGGATCCGTGGACCAATTGGGGTCCGTACAACAGTTTTAGACGGTCCACAAGGAGAATTAGTCTTTTAAATTTTGCAACATTAGGTTTTAGCAAATGATTTAAAACATTATCTGTCACCAATATTGTTTTTAGTAATGCTTTATTATTCGATCATATAGCGTGTTTTATGATGTTTCTTGCAACATAAAGCATCTATTATGCTGTCTTAACTGCTATCAGCGAATCGTTCATATTAGTTAGAGAGTTGTTACATTAGAAAGAATCGAGACTGCATTAGTGTTCTACAAGAAACATGGTCCAACAGACCCTTGAATTTTTAACGGGTCCGCCAGGCAAAATTTTTAGAAAAGTTTGGGAACCGCTGTGTTAGACTAACAAAATTAACTTTTTAGATTTAGCTGAGTAATTTACTCTAAGAATAAGCTATAAAATTTATTGAAATACCTTCACATATAGGCATGGGTGAATCCCATTCTGAATATGATTGGTTTATCTGCAGACAAGAAATAACATTGTTTCCGATAAGAACTTTGTCTTCGTCGCAAACAAATTCACAAACTGTTCCTTTATTGTGAACATAATTACAAATACTTGATCCACCTTTGATATTTGTTCCATTCAAACTGCAACCTGAGCCTAAAAAACAAAATAAAAAAGTAACATATTTTTTTTCAGTTTTATGGTTCGAGTGACAAAACTTCATCAACTGGATTAAACATTCTGCAAACAAATTTAAAGAGAAATCTTTTAAAAAAGCACAATAACCAATTTTTTAAAATCACTTACATGTTTGTTTGCTATTATTAAATATCAAATTGACTGGAAATAATCAAATGGTAATAAATTAGATATACCTGGACAGTTGTTATCTGTTATCTTTAGAACAACTTCTGACAACAATTTGTTTAACTTTAGGTAAGTTGTTGGTCCAAGAAAAAATAAATTGTGACTAAAACCAGAAAAATCTTCACTGTTTGAATCTTCCATACCAACAACAATGATCTTGACTCCTATGAAAACATATTTCAATTAAATATAACATTCCTAAAGCTTTTTCATTTAAACACACATAAAATAAAGGTCTTTTGATTAATTTTTGGCATATAATTTTCACAAAACAGTTAATTTCAATGAAATTCTGTCTAATATTATTATCAAATGAAAAACATTTGGAAATTTAATACTTTTTCACCTAAAAGTATTGCAACTTAAAAAAATTTATTAACCAAAATTTAAATAATCTACCTGAACTAATTAGTTTTTCAGCTTCTTTCAAAACATTTGTTTTGGCAGGACCAGTTTGTAGGAAGAGCAGAATAGGTTTGGCGAGTCCTCGTCCAAATCTTTTAATGTAATCATAAGAACTTGATAAGAAGTTTGTGCTCCAACAGTTTGGTATCGTCACTATTTCCTTCACGATTCCACGAAACATGTCGTACTTTTCACTAACTGCTGGCTTTCTCTAAAAAAAATAATCAAAACAATAACAATATTAAAAAAATTGGCTAGTTTAATAGCCTCCTTCAATGGCAGTTTTTTTACATTATTACCAATATTTTTTGACACTTATTATTATTAATTTATATATTTTCATTATCTATTGGGTTTCTTTGTAAACATTTCTAACAACTTATTATATTTACCAGACCGTTGAAAATATAAAACTTACACCAAAAAATTATTTTAAGCAATTTTACCTGAAAGTTATTTTCACATTCGTTAGAGTCAGTTTGTCCGACCCAAACCCAGGTATATCCAGCGAATATAGTTTTGTGCAGAGCGTCGAGTATGTTTCCAAAGAAGTTCAAGACATCTATGTGTTCCAAACTACTTGGCTCATTCAGCAGCAAAAACACATCAACAATGCTCTTGTCACAAACTGAACAAATATAACACATAAGAAATTTACAAATAAAAATGTCCGAGTGGGTAATAAAAAAGAAGCAATAGAAATAAAACATCTTGATTTAAGACACAAATAAAATACGTTTAAACATATTTTTTTAAATTCTTAACAATAAGAACATAGTTTACTTGTTTCAAGAAACAAAAATTATGTTTGAACAATTTTTTTTTGTTTAAACCTTTAAGAACATTTAAAACTGTTTTTTTATTTTTTTTGTTCTGTTTATTATTACTCACCTACTGGAGGTGTTGTTGAACCATTTCCAAGAAAGCTTTCTAAATAACAACAAAATTAAAATTTCTTCAAAATAATAAAGTTAAAGTTTAACCCAGTGTTTCTCAACCTTTTATGGCTAGCGGCCCCCTCAGAAATAACAAATTACTAGAATAACAACACACATCAACTCTACACAACGTAGGAAGTTACAATTGGATTATTCCACTCTTACACAAAAAGTGGTAAGAGTTGGGCAAAAATCAGATTCTTAAATATCTCTCGGCACCCTTGAGCATTAGAAATGGCACTCCAGGGTGCCGCAGCAAAGTCTTACACATATTACATTCCCAATAAATCAAATAAACTTAAAGAAACAAATTACCGCAGTTTTTGGATTTCTGCTCCCAGACAAGTTCTTGTTCCGCCTGATCGAGTTTGCACACATACACATCCGATTGTTGGTCATCACACGTCACAATACAAGTCGAGTTGAGGTGGTTTGTGTTGTCACATTCAGCATTGTCTTCGTACAATAGAGACAATGGGGGAGTGCAAAAACGAGGGATTTCTAGGAAAAAGCGTGTGGTAGCAACTCAACTATAATGACAAAGTTTATAATTGCACATGTGGAAGTAAATTTCCAGAAAAATATTTTATGTTTACAAAATGTACATAACACTTTTTAGACCAGACCTGGGCAACATACGGCCCACGGGACGGATCCGGATAAACCAAAGTTAGTTTATTCAATGTTGTGTGTTTCGCCCGATTTATATCGTCTTTGCAATATGGCTGCTGTATACCGCAAGTAACACACATCAGTAACTTAAAGCAAAGTTCTTTTCTACGAAACTTTTACGTATTTTAATCTTAACTTTTGGGTCAACGTGCCCCACAACTTGTGCTAATATATCAAACAATGTACTTTTTTATCTGTGCACAGTGCGTCATGTGACGTCCTCCTCTAAATTTGAATTAAATTTTGCATTTTAAAACCAAGTTTAGTCGCATTTTTTTCGTCTTGTGGCTTTCTCTAAATTCCTTAAATTGCAAATTTTCGCACAACTCTAAACGTAATAACAAGTTCGTTAGCCTATTTGTTTTATACAGCCAGAGTAGTGACGCATCATATTGCGTGTATTTTAGATCCATATTTGATCCGGCCCGCCACAACATTTTAGGTTTCTCATACGGCCCGCGGCTAAAAATAATTGCCCACCCCTGTTTTAGACCAAACTCTAAAACTATAGGCGCGGGGCGCGAGGCCAAGCAGGCACGAGTCCACAAAAATTTAAAACTTTTTTCTGCTTTAATAACTGATGTTTTACTTTTTGAGATTCAATTTCTTGTTTATGGAAATTTGATATTTTCTTTAAAACAATACTTTTTAAAACTATACAAAATAAAACCTTAAATGATTTGATAGTTGTATGAAATTTTCATGAATAAATTTTGCAAAAAACTAGATCCCAGCTTTAGACACACACGGCATTACCTTCACATATTGGTTGGGGAAAATTCCACTTTGAATTATTTGCACAAATAATTGGACTTTCTCCAACTAGAGAATGGCTTGGTTCACATGAGAAAGTACATTCTGATGACATCATGAAATTATTTGAACAAGTAAAAGACCCGTGAAGTATTTCATCAAGGGGAGGACATTCAACTGATCTTAAAATATAACAAGTATAAATTATATACTTAAATTTCATGCAGTCATAAAAAATGTTGCTACATAGTACACATATATATCTATTATGTGATATATATACATAACTATGATACTTTATAATATTGAAATTTTAGAGATTCAGGTATTTTAATCTGTTATCTTATTTTAAATGTTTTGTGTTTTTTTTATTTATAAATTTAAGTATATTTATTTAACATTAAATAACACCAAAGTTTAAACTAAAACAAATTATGTAATCTGAAATTAACATATTAACTTAAAACTTAAAAAAAAATAGAATTAAAAAAATTTCAGCATTTTCAGTAAGTTCAAGGATCACATACTTGACACAGTCAGGCACTTCATGTGTCCATTGTGAGTCAATGCACTCAATGCTCCCCTCTCCCTTCAAAGTGAAGCCAGCTGAACAAGACAACACACAAGTTGACCCAAGCTTATTGCCGTCCTTGCATTCAAAGTTACCATTTGCTAGATTAGGCAATACTTTACATGACATGTCTGAAAATTAGGAAAAACACATGAAAACAAGCTTTCTTTTTACATTTGCCTGCTCAAGTAAAATTAGCTCTGGCAAAGTGCTGTAATCTAAGAATATCTTTCATTATATAACCTTCTGTTGTCGATTTGAGACAATTATTGTTCCAAACGTAAATAAAATTTAGCGCTAGATTTTTGAGCAACTACTATGCAATTTACCAAATGCAAGCACAACAAAGTTTTTAATAGTTGCAATTCCAAAAAATAAAAATGTATTAATCTATATTGAAAGGTCTTGTTAGACACAGCTCACAATGCAAAATTATTGTAAATAGCAATCGAGATGGTATTTAGTTGCAGTGACAATTGGATATCTTCTTAAATTCTTCAGTTTATGGGACCGATTTAATTGAAAAGAATCGCTATCTGCAATGTTCCTTAACTTAAAACAGTCTGTGTCAATATGCCAAACTTATATGCAATAATTTTAATATTCCCAAACAATTTTTGCCTAGTGTAATTCTGTTAGGGTACATGCTGATGGGTAGACACTCGACTGACATTCTTACAATTTAAAAAAAAATGAACAACATTTTTTTAATTATTATTCAGATATCAACCACCAAATTTAACAGTCAAACTTAATATAGGTCTTATAAAAATGTCAATAAACAATATATATTATATTGCTTAACAAACCTTTACAAGTAGGAATCTTGTTGGACCAGGTTCCAGAAATACAAGTTATTTGATTGACAGATCCTTCCAACCTAAATCCTTCATTACAATGAAACCAACATTCAGACATTGCTTTAACACCATCAGTGCAATTTACAGTTCCATTAAAGAATTCAATAGATGGGCATGGCGACACTGAAAATATATAACAATAAAAAATAGGAAGAATTTCAATAAGATTTTAAAACTTACATGTTCAGAATTGATCAGTTAAGTAGGAAGGGTACATATACTGTAAACACACTTACACTGACAACTTGGGGCGTTGTTTGACCATTGTAAGTTGCTTGCGTCACACAGTGTCGCAGTGGCTCCCTCTAGTGTATATCCTTCATTGCAAGTAAACATACACTCGGAGTTTGCTATCATTCCAGTTGTACAATCCATATTTGCATTCAATGGAGCAGAAAGGGTAGGACATGTGTTTTCTGGTGGTTTGTAAAACACACTAATAAATCAAGTAATGTAAAAAAATAAAGAATATAGACAATACCAAAACTTCTGATTGATTTATGTTAAACCAAATATACTTTAAAAGTTTATCAATTTGTTTTAAATTTTCATTGATTTGTAAGAAAATATGTCTGAATAGTAACAAAAGATGATTTAACAGTTAATATATTAATGTAAATTAGGACTCAGATTACATATAAATAGTGGTAGAGGTAAATAGAGAATATTGTATTTATAAAAAGATTGAAATATTGTTTCAAAAAGACAAAACATATTTCAACAGGGTGAAAACTCTTAGTACATTACCTCTACATGTAGGAACATCATTGGTCCATGTTTTTTCCCCACTACATTGTAAAGTAGGGTGGCCTTCTAGTGAATAACCATCCTTGCAAGTAAACTCACAAACTGAACCAGTTTTCATCTCCAATGTACAAGACATAAATCCATTTTCAGGGGCAGTTATATCATTACAAGTGGACCCTGTAAATAATAATTAATCAACACGATTTTAATCCTAATGATAACAACATTAGCCATAGTTTGTGTATGTGCTGAGATATTAAAGCAGGGAGTCAAACTGTTTGACTTTTCTGGTTCAGGTTCAGTTTCAAGCAATTTAAAAGTTCCGGTTTCGTTCTCGTTAATTATTTTTTTATAATTATTTTAAAACCGTTTCATAAAGTTCCGGTACGGATACAACATAAGTTGCATTAAATCTAAAAATGTGGGTCAATAAATGAGTAATCTTTGAATTGTGAGTCATTTAATCTAAGTTACATGATATATTAAAAAAACAGCCCTCAATATTAAAATATCTGAAAAATAAACATTTATTTCAACATTTTATTTATTCAATATTCTCAGTTTTTTATAAAATTTCGAATGTGGCATAACTTGACTTGGTAAAATACAAGTTGTAACTGGAGAGAACCGTTTTTTTTTTACAAGTTCGGGTTTGGATAAGGTTCAGGTTCTTTTAAAATTTGGTTTAGTTCCGGTTCGGCTACTTAAAATCTTACAAAAATGGTTGAGGTTCAGTTAGAATTTGATCTGTTAGAAAATGTTACAAACCCTAATCTGTAAAAAATACCTACTAGAACATTTTGGTGGAGCATCTTGATTCAGCTCCCAGCTATTGAGCACTGAACATTCAGCTGTCGTTGAACCAGACAAAAAGAAAAAATCCTCACAACTAAACGAAACTATTGATTCTGTTTCATATCCATTGCTATACTCCATCAGTATTAATCCATCCTCCGTTGAACCAACATTGGCAAACTCAATACAATTTGCAGAAATAACTAAAATTGTTCAGTTTAGTAAATAAATGGGATATTTAATTAAACTCAAACTTACCTTTTGTGAAAATATTAACCAAACCAAGAGCTAATAGAATCTTCAACATTATTATTTTACTTGATAATTTTTTGCACAGTTTGAAAAAAAAATTGACAAACTCGTTCGATTATGAGCAATAACTCAACTAAAAATAACAAAAACGCAATATATAGCTAGCAAATTGTTCTATGTGCAAAACTGAAAATGGATAACCCAAATTTCATTAAAAAAAATTTAATGAAAACACTTTATTTAAACCCAAGATATTTGACAGAATGACTTAAGTCCAAGTCAAGTCATTAGTCCGAAAGACTTAAGTCAAGTTATTTGGTTAAAAGTCTTAAGTCAAGTCACTTGAAAACATTGAATAAAGTGCACTTAAGTCATTTAACACTGCAGAACACCACAAGCCACAATTTTGGAGTGCAGGTTAGCATTTAGGTTTGGGTGGGTGAAGCCCACACTCAAACGCTAAACGACACCGTAACCCAAATATTGTACGTTGCGGTATGCAGTATTTGTAGACCGTTTTGTTTGCATTACTTTCTACAAACCAAATAAAAAGAGCCCCAAATTATGTCATTCACCCTAATACAAATAAGCCAAACAACAATATTATAGAGCAATAAATCTAGTAGTAATTGTGTTATTCACATGAGGAATATGTAAGTCTGTTATTTTAAATAAAGAATACAATTTGTTAATTAGGCTACAAGTTGTTCGTTAGCTTTTAACACAAACATGGCTGCAGGTCTAGAATCCTATCACATTTATTTGAACATTATAGAACAAGTTTTCAAAGTTGAACATACAACAAAGGCATAAATATGTAGGAATAAATATAATAATAACGCTTGACCCACCCAAACCCAAGCGCTAACTCCGTAACTCGCACCCTAACCCAAATGATGCTAGCAATATAAACCCTCGGACGGAAATGTGGTAGGATTCTAGACCAGCGACCATTTTTGTCTAGGGTGTTGTTCTAGACCAGCGTTGCGGTTTGGGAATGTCCTAATGTTTTTTGGGACTATTGTTAGCTGCCTATGACTCTGAAACTACTTGATTTATCAGTCCATTTTATTATCACTCAGAAAGGTGGCAGCAGTGCTTATTTATTGATCAATATATAGACACAGGTGGCAGCTCGTAGCGTGTCCAGGACTCGACTCAGGGTTACCAGATTAAAATTTTGATAAAAGCCAAACCGTGGATGAAAAGAAGCCAGAAAAAGCCAAACATTATGTAAATAAATTCAAAACATATAAATAATACTATAAGTTGATTTGTATGATAATAAATAACCTTTAAGGTTCATGCTTGTGTGGTATGACAAAATGACAAACATAACATGATCACAACATACCAACAGAAGAGAATTTTGATTTTTGGAAAAGCTCAGTTATTATCCTAAACGATCTTAAGGCTAAAAATGTAACAGTTTTTTGTCAAGTTTTCTATAGAAAAATTATTCGATTTGATGAGCTCACCCTAAAGCGCGGTGTTTCTAAACCTATTTGCTGTCTGCTAAAAGTAATAAAGCGGGGCTTTGCTAACTTAATCCACTTCACTGAACTGTTTGAGCGACCAATACTTCAAATTTAAGTGTGAACCACTTTCTTTGTATTGCTTGCAATTTTCCCTAATGTGTAAAATATTGGGGCTCTTGCGGTTTGATATGTAAAAAGTAACGCAATAAATAAAAATCTACAAACCCCACTCTCCGCAACGCATATTATTTGGGTTAATGTGCGGGTTTGAGTTTCGGTGGGTCGAGCATTTTCATTAATAATAAATACAATAATACTCGACCAACCCAAACTCGAACCCGCACATTAACCCAAATAATATGCGTTGCGGAGAGTGGGATTTGTAGATTTTTATTTTGTTTTTTTCGCGTTACTTTCTACGTATTAAAACAAAAGAAAAAAGTCCCAAAATAGCTTTCTTATAGAACCAACCAAATCAAACGGGTTGGCGACCCATGGGTTGAGAAACACTGCGGCCTGGAGAGTGGAGACGTACAGTAGCGATTTTATTATTTTAAAAGTCAGGCAAAGTATAAGGCCTACATATCTTAAACGAAAGTTTTGGAACTATAGAAGTAAGCCTATGTAATTTGACTAATTTAAGCAAGCGTTAACAAAAAAGCCAGAGAAAAGCTAACTGACTTTTTGACACCAACCATGTTTAAAAAGAGACAAATTCGTAAAATTTGACGTCAAAAAAGCCAATCTGGTAACCATGACTCGACTGCCCACAGGCATAAACAGTTAAGCACCAACACGAAAAAGCTCATGCGAGAGAGCGAGAGTAAGAAGAGAGAGACGGAGGAGCGAGTAAAAGCACATACCGCAAAACGAATAATGGAAAAGGCACACGACTCAGTTTACGTCACGGCGAATATTATAATAATACTTGACCCACCTGAACCCAAACCCTAACCCGAATATTGTTAGCAATATAAGCTGTAAGCCCCCCTCGATGACTTTAATCCCCGTGTTACGGTATCGTGTGTAATAAGATTTGTGAATATCAACTCAACGAGCAATATCAACTGAGTGAAGTGACTCTGCATAGAGTTCAAGCAGTTAAGGACGGGTATTTCAACGGCCTGCCCTTTGGAGTCAGGTTGACACAAGAACGTGTAAGAGACAAAATAAGTGGTTCTCAAAGGAAAACAAATTTTAAGCAATAAAAAGCTTATTTAACTGAAATAAATAATATTGTAAAATCGTCTATCATTTCTTCACAGTTACATCTATTTATGCAGTCTAGACTCTCTAGAGACCATTTCTCTGTTATATGTGTATAGGTATATTTATGTTATTCTCAATTGCCCAAGTTTTAGACTTGTTATTGTTTAAATTACCTAGATTGGTGTTGTAGCGTTTGCGCTCCATATTGTTACCGAGTTGAAACTTCGGTCATTCAATTGAAACAGCCTGGTGGACTGTGTCGTCACCTCGCTAGCCTGCTGTGTGTATTCATTAATTTGACAGCATATTGCTGATCGTGTTTCCGAAATTTCCTGTTTTTTGTTGCGTCGCCGAACCGCATTGTCACGATATTTAATTACCGCCAGCTGGAATGCTGTATATAAGGGATTTCATTTTATACCAAAAATAGCAGTCTTGCTTACTGTTCATTGTGGAGTCCGTTATACGTACGTTATACGGAGGTAATTATTGTATGTATCGTAAGTACCTGTAAGTACTGTTTGTCGTTTGTTTATTTGCAATAAATATTCTATCATTGTGCTTAAAACCCACAGTGTCACGATATCGGATAGACATTTTAAACAGTTAGCTAATGCACAAAATCATCAATGTCTTTTGAACGGTCATAGTAAGGAGTACCAGTAACACAGAATAAGAACGCAAAAACAAAAAATAACGTGAATATAAAACAGCACAATTTTCGGGCTTTCGGCGCATCTATCCATAAAAAGTTAGTTTCCCCTCGAGTTTGGGTGTGTCTTCCTAAGATGCCCGGAAATTTCTAACCTTGTTAGTTTCCCGCAAAGAAAAAAGGTTACAGAGAACTGTTTTAAGAGGCTTTCTTACCTGTCTGCTGTATTAGTTTTTTGTCGCAAATGTTTCTATTGTAGTTTTACAATATTATTTTAATTTGTAGCTTGTTTTTTTGTAGATTTGTTTTTACTGTATTTGTTGTCAGCAGGGTACATCAAAGTAGAATAAAAAAAAAGGTGGATAACTTGTTGATTTTTGCTGGGGAGGAATTGACTATGTTTGGGTTTGCAATGTAGGAATATGAAAAAAACATTTAGAAACACTGATCTATTCCTTTTTCCGCAGTTTAAATTATCGTACGGCACATATCCCTCTGGAGTCTTCAAATCAATAACACATTATTATTGTAAACTATATTTAGCAAGTCAATAGCTCTATACGAAGCACAATAGAGGTTTTATAGGTGAGCGCGTAAAGTCTAAAATATCTTGCTGTTATTGGCTCGGAAAACATGTTGACCTTGTAACTTGATTGGTCGTGATTTCCAGCAAATATCTGGAATATGAAAATAAACATTTTAAAGCCTTTCTTAACAACATATGACGGGTACTTTTAATTTACTTTATTTTTGCCTCCTTCTTGTATCCATTTTCGATAGCTTGTCACATTGCTGTACGCGACGTTATAAGAAGAAGTCCACGCATCACCAAATGGATAGCCCTGGGTAATTACACCAGTAACTTTTCCTGGTTCACCTAGATCCACTTGTATCCAAATGCTAGTCGCGTTTAGCCCTTTGTGGGAAAAATATTGTGATTTCAGTGAATAGCATACTGTTTTACTTGGCCTGAATTGGCTTCTGGTGGCACTTACAGTCAATCCCAAAATGCCTGACGGGCAAACTATACTGATAAAAGTTGTAATGCAAATTACCTTGATTAGGGTGCCAAACGCTTCGATGAGTTGCGTTATTAGACAAGTTATCCAATCTTCCATGTGGAGCTCCAAAGCGATCACTGGCTGAAGATGAAGCAGTCATTGCCGAATTTCTTAGACGCCTAGTCTTTATCCCGACTGAACACAAGTCTAAAACGAGATGGTCATATAATCCATTTCTTTTAATGCAAAACAAACAAAACAATTACCAGGATTCTGTTTGAAACGGAACACTGCTGTCTGAGCGTAGCTATTGCGCAGAGTTTCTAAAAACAAATTATAGATAAAAAGAGAAATTATAAAATAAAATTATTTGGTAAATTTAAATTTATATTTAAACTGTCTTGTAACTATTATTATTTATGGTCCTAAACTTATTCTAACTTTAACTTTACACTTTCTAGCTCAAACCTACAGTAGAAATTCAACAGTTACCTTGTAACTTGCTAACTACCGGAGTTTGTCGTTGAACGCGTTCGATGTCGCACCGGCAAGTTCCAATGAGGCCTGCGGTTCCTTTGTGGCCAGGGAGGCCAACAAGGCCAACTGGGCCAGGCGGACCGACAACGCTTGTGTTGGAACCTAGTCCCTGTACCTCTTCTATAGTCATGAAAATGTTATCGTCACATCGTATAAGAATAGACCGCTGTCTCAAAAGGAGTAGAAGCAATGTGGACCAGACACTTAATGCGGGCATAGGCATAATTGTTAAATATCTTGCAACATAGTGAGATACATCTTCTAAAATTGTTTAAATCATTTAATGTAGTGCACTTAAAATATAAATTTCGTTAATCTAACAAAACTAAAACGTAATACCTATAGGGCGACCTTTTATTATTTATTTTTTTTATTTTTTCGACTACTTTTTAGTAGTCTATTGCCAAAACTAATATCCTCCAAAAATGTTTACGCCTACTTGGAAAGCAAGATTGTACAGTAAGTACAGATTTACCATATAAAAAAATAAAGTTCAAACAACATTTTGCTCTGTCACATGTAGGCTTTCAAAGGGTTCATTGTATTAATTAATTTCGTTGTTTCAATCGTAAAAATACCTAAAACGTTCTTTAGACTTCTACATAATATCTCACTGTATTTCTGAACTCATTGTTTAATGAATCGAAAAAGCGGATGCCGATTATTATCAAGCGGAAAAAAGAATCATTGCTTCAAACAATTTTGACCAAATCAATGATTTCATTTATAAACGTTGTATATTTTTATGAAATTGTAGTGGTTTTTAAAACTATTTTTTTTACTTGTAAATAAAGTTACTCAATTGCTTCGTAAAAAAATAAACGTGAAGATCGCTATACTTATAGACCTTATCTTCTATTTTGAAAATATCGAAGGTTTACCTATATGCACTGGAACCAGGGTCCAGGAGGCGCATTCAGGATTTTTTCACAACCTTACGTCATATTGTGACGTTACACTACAGATAATTTTATAATAAAATTAACAACTGTTGACATTATTTTATACTGGACGAACTTTTCGAACCGAAAATATAGGATATCGATATCAGTGCATATATATGAAATATAAGGCATCGCTATGTTGTAGTGTCAACGCTTTTAAGGACTTGACTGAAAACAGATTCAAGTCGGAGCGGTTTCTTTTGTGAAACTTAGAGTTAGCAACTTAGAACAAACCTAAAAATAGGTTTACATTACAGGCGTGTTTTGTGCCTTGCGTCAGTCAGTTAACGTGTACCGCATTGCCTTACTAGTGTTCACTGCAAATTTCCACTCTCTTACCTGGAATGGTCAACGTTAAAATATTTCAACTTTTCGCGACCGGAAGCGTTTATACGCTTAAGTTGCTGACGTTTTCCGTTAACGCACAAAGTGTTTGTACGTGACACATTTGTTGAGAAATGAGGCGTTTCGTGGTGAACATAAACACGCCCCCTTGCAATTTTTGGTCTCCGCAATTTGTTTCGCGTAGTTAACCGCATCGTAATTTCGCGCCGTAATAATTCTGCGGCGACCACGACTGCTAGCACAGTGTTGATTACTTGGCCTTCAGACAAATAATAATATTATTAGATAAAACTAATTGGGAAGAACTTGTTCGACGTCATGCGCACAAGTGGTAATACAATTTAGATTTGAATAAGAACACGTTTATCTGAACAATTTAAAGATAAAGTTGCCTATGGAAGTGTTCATCACTAAAAACAAAAAAATCGAATTGCCGGTTATATGTCATTCGGCTCGATTTCGTTAACTTTACATATCAAGAAGTATTTCTTTAATATTTAAGTTTAATAAATGTGCGTCACCTGGACTAATAAATAATAGGCAAACTTGTTCACAAAATCCAAATACGTTGATTTGAATAAAACGCCTCATATAGATCGGTAATGAAAAGTCATTTCAAAAATATCTGCAGTCAGTATAAAAAGAAAAAAATACAAGGCAAATGTTTATCCCATAATGTGTAAAATGATGTTGAATTGTTGGTGTTAAGAAAGAATTAAAAATGGTTGAAAAGTACATTAGACTCATGGGATTGATTGTAAATATTTTGCTGTTGCCAACAAATAAACAAACTTGTTACGTCTAGTAACTATGAGGTTAATTACCTTTCAGATAACTTGCTAAATCATTTTAAACTGTCTAATAAATTATTATAACTCAATATGTAGACTAAAAAAATATTATAGGGGTTAATGCTTTACTATAGAGAGGCAAAAATACACGCATTTTTTTAACTCTCGGACACTCAAGGTTTCAGTGACCATTCATGTGTGACAACCTTCTTGGCAACGCGACGTATTTGTTCGTGCAAAAACTACAAATATTTCTTTCATTCATAAACTTATTGATTTTCTTGCGGATTATGGTTGAAATTATGGGAAACTGTTTACCGTGGCTCAATACAAAGGCAAAAAGAAAGTAAGAATTGGTCGTATTTTCGCAATACTGTTAAGTTATTGTAATTTACCAAGTATTGGGATTATGCTAGTTTTAATTTTTTTTATTTGATTTGTAAATTGTTTTAGTACTGTATACAATTCGGCAACAAAACGTAAAGTCTGATGAATTCAATCAGCTTACAACCAATTATCTATGTAGCTGTGCTCTGGGCTCAAATGATTTTGTAGTATGACGATAGAAAACCATCATTCAAGGATGTATTGTTGTATTTCAGAAAAGTGAGTATTTTGATGGTTGGTCTTGACAACGCCGGCAAAACAACAGCAGTGAAGGGAGTCCAGCGAAAACCACTTGAAGATGTTGCGCCTACTATCGGCTTTTCATCCGTCGATGTTAAAACTGGTACTTTGTAAACTTATGTTTAGTTATATATAGAAGAAATATTCTGATATTGGCAGCAGTCCAGTCTGCATTTTGTGCCAGGCACACTCCCAAGATTTTTCTGATCCAATTTGTGTGCACACCTGAATTAGTAAGCTAAATATATAAATTTGATTTTTATTAGTTTTTATCACTGCTTGAATTCCCAATTGCATTCGAGTCGCTTCCCTCCAGAGATCTTTGGCGTGAAATACTTGCCCAAAACTACGACAGTGACGTCATTTGGCATGGAAAATCGCAGCCTAGTGAATTTATTCAAAAAATTCGCTTTCGCGTATATAGTGTCCTATTTTGGTGTAGGATTTCAGCGATAAAAAATAATTTGGCGTGAATCTTTGGCGGCCACAAATTATGGAATGCAGTCAGGCTTGAATTATGGTCGAATTCTGAACCTCCACACCTAAAAGTGCCATGAATTGTTGGACTGCTAAGATACTAATGATTACTTCATCCACTGACCTAAATGCCTTCCTTAAAGTAATGAATCATATGTTAGTTTCACTTGTCCTAATTTGTAATACAATTCTTTTACATTATTTGTACCTTCTTTTAATATTAATGATAATGTTTTTTCATGAAAATGTGAGAATAACGTATTTGTTGTCTTTCGGGTCAATGTTTTTATCATCAGTTTGTCTTTTTTTAGGATTGTTTGACGTCATATTGATTGATCTCGGAGGTGGACACAAGATCCGTGACATTTGGAAGAATTACTTTGCTGAAGTTCACGCTGTGATTTTTATGGTCGACTCATCTGATGTTGCAAGAATGGATGAGTGCAAGGAAACCTTTGAGAAACTTTTAAATAATCCACTTATCCAAAGAAAACCAGTGTTATTGTAAGTTTGTATTGTTTATTTAAACTATTGGTAATAGAACACATTAAACCATAGCTGTCTTAACATGTAGAAAGTAAAAAATCCTGTCACGATAAAGAGTATTGTTTAGAATCTAAAGTGAGTAATGAGTGAAGTTTTTTTACTATTTTGTCTGGTAATCAAAAACTCACAGTTACCCAGTTATTTGTGTTAAAATTAAGTTTTAACCATAATTATTATGCCTGAGATGTACTTGTTTTTTAATTTAAGAAGATTTGGTGAAATTTCATTACGTTCATATTTAGTAAAGTCTTCAGATTTACATATTCTGCTCAATACTTTTGTTTAGAAAATTTGTTAAGAGCGTTTTCTACAATGAGATTAAAGTGCAAAATAATTCACTGTTAACTTTTTGACAAGGCTAACCAACACATTTAAGTTTACATACCCTAATTCTATAAGTTAACAGCAAATTGTTTTCCAGACTTGCCAACAAACAGGATAAAGAAGATGCCTTGGAGGAATATGAGATTTGTGAACGACTAAACGTCCAAGATGTCGTCAACGAAAACAAATGTTTGTGCAAAGTGGTGAGAGCAATATGTTTACAATATTAATTATTGATATACCAGTGATAGACAGGACAAACTGCTAACAAAACGTTTGAGATATTCATTTCCCTCAATCATAGTGCCAGAATTATCTTAAACACTTCGAACTGCTTTGATAGTTTAGCAATTATATTTTCTTCACATTATATAGTTTTTATATATTTATGTTGTGTTAACAATTATAAAATTCACACAACACAAGTGTTAATATTCACCTCATTGACTTTTTTCTTATATGTTTTGTAAGCTAGGTACAAATAAAAAAAAATGTGTATACTTGCTCCAACTTAAAAGCCAAACCTAGTATATCTAGACTTTTTACTGATAAATAAGTTAATAGGTGAAAATTGTAGCTGACTTTATGAAAACTATGTGAAAAATTAACTTCCCTGATTCTCAGTTTTGATCTGATTGTATGTTTTGCAAGTTCAACAGGTATGTTGTCTCTAGTGAATAAAACACTTGTCACTCACTACCTAATAGCTTTATTTTTGTATAAATATATTAATAACAAGGTTGTGTTACTTTAGCTGACTTGCTCAGTTATCACCAAGACCTCTGGTAAGAAGGGAATCAACGTGAACCTCAAGTCGGGTTTTGATTGGTTGCTACAAGTCGTCAACCAACAGTTCGACACGATCAACGAACGAGTAAAGTTGGATGTCAAGAAGCGAGATCTCATTCAAGAGGAAGAGAGAAAATTGAGGAATGAAAGAGTCCGAAAGATCAGAGAAGAAAGGTTTGAGCTTTTACAAAATATGTGTATTTTAATAAAAGTATGTTTTTGGTAGAGGACATTAAAAGTGCGCTGGAATTTGGAATAATTTTTTTACTATGAGTTATGCATCTGTTTAGTGAAAAATTTAGTAGCAAATAAATATGATTTTAACTAGTAATGATCACCTCTGGTCTTTAAAGTTTGATTTCATTGTTTTGTTGTTGAAGTTGAAATCTGCAGCCAGTTTTAAACAACATGTATCTTGTTATCCGATTCTACAAACGTTTCTTAAAGTAATGTTAAACTATTTTTTTTAATGTTCGACACATTTTGGGATTAAGTTGTATTAGTTTGACATTGGCATATAGACAGTCAGAAAGTGCAATTCATTTAGGTGTAACATTTAGTTCCTAAAACTTTTCATGCTGCTTGCCCAAACACTAAACAACCTAAAACATTTTTTCAGAGCTAAACAAGAAGAAGAAGAAGAAGCAAAAAAATTCCCCCAAGCCCCAGGTACCCCAAACGGGGAATCCCCTTCCAACCCCACTTCAAACACGTTGTTACCGGGGCAGGTTGCAGACAGCGGGAAACTTTCATCTCTTAGTGTACGCTCTGGCCTAGGGGATCAATTGCTTGACGAAGATAGTGAAAACTCCCCTGGTTTGCAACACCAGGATATGACAGGCTCCCCTGGTTTGCAGCACCGGGACGCGGAGGATTCTTGCACTGAGTCGCAGCAACGAAGTGGAAGTAGGATGAGTGAGATCGTTCGGGATTCCCCTATGCCGAGAACGGGGGCCTTTGGTTCCACTGACCTCGATACCCCTCGAGCGGTGGGGGCCAACGGTGCCGCTGAAACTCTCCAGGAACGTTCGGATGCAGAGCAACAAAATGACACAGGTTTGTAAAAGGTAGATGCATAGACATTCTATTCACATTTATAAAATAGGTTTTTGCCAAACTTTTTTGCTTTTTAATTCACTTCGACCATTTTTGTTTACAAAAAATTGGCGTTCATATTTAGTGTCTTTTAAAAAAAGTTTTTTGTTTGTTTGATTGTTCTGGTTTGAAAATACTAGTTAAGCATTTAGTAAAATATTGTCCTCATAGTAAGTCATTTTAAAATTCTTGTTTTGAAATGGTAAAAGTATGTGTAAAATATAAAAAAATGTTGACTATTTTATTAACATTTCTAAACCACGGTTTAATTTTGCAGAAACCAGCACACCAACGGTCAAAGAAAAAGGTAAGCAAGTTTAAAATTATGAAAGCTTGTGGCGCCAGTTTTGTACACAGTATTTTTGTTGATGTTGTGAGTGATTTTCTAGAAAATTAGTCAACCAATCACTCAAAAAACATCAAAAATACCTTCGCGCACTATTTTATATAAAAAAATTAGCTGTTGTTGTTAGCAATGTTTTGAGGCTTAGTACCTTGTTTTTAAAAGATAAATACCTTTAAGCGTTCTATCAACCAGCATGAGATATGTGTCAGGAAACTAGAAAGCTATCTAGTTTGATTTCTATTTAAACTTTTTTTGCAGCGAGTAAAAAGAAACGGAGGCGTCGCAAAGGCAACCAGGTGATTCCCCTGAGTAGCGATCAACTTCCCTTGAGTTCGGTTATTCTTCCTCCAATCCAGACCACCAGGGACAGCGACCTGTCCGAAAAACTGGGTAAGGGAAATCCCCATTTTTTTATTACAACTTTCTCAGCATATTTTAATCACAGAAATTTTAAATTATTGTGTAAATTTTTAAAATTTAAAAACTTATATTATTATTTTACAGGGCCAATAGGACATCACTTTACTGTTGTTTTACCCATGCCATACAATTTACAGGGTCTTCACGGTTGCCGCCTCTTCGACCGAACGTTGATTCTCAAGAAGAAATCTTGATGTGATGGTTGCCATAGCTACGGGAAGCTGATTGGTGCAATATTTTCACTGTGCACAGACCAAAGATTTATTTTTGTACATATTTATAAGTTTATAATAAAAACTTTGTACCAACTTTGTGTTGTTTTGATGTAAGCTACTCTCAAGCGAATTTGGTGTTTTATCTTATTTTTTTGTTGATTGTATTTCCAAACAGAAAAGAACTTCGCTTAATTGCGTTAGGTCTTGCAGGGCTTGAAATGAACAGCGGTGAGCGTTGACCCCTGCCATTTTGAGCTCTGCAGCGTCTTATTCAGTACATCAACAGAGTTGCAAATGATACTAAAGCGCCGCATATGTAGACATTTGTGTAAAGATTTTGATAGGTTTCTTGTCAAAAGCGACTTAAAAAACCTGTAAATTTGAAATCAATATATATATTTCTCAACCTATAGGTCACGACCAAAAATTAGGCCGCCGTTTATTTGTATTGGGTCGCAGACTACAGTGGTTAGATTTATTGAGTCGCCGTCAAAATAAGGTTGAAAAACACTGCATTAATGAGCAAGTCCACAGATGAATGTAGGCGAGAACTTCGCTATGAAAACAACACACACAAGATTTCACAAAACATGTTCAAGGCGCACATAAATAACACCACAAATTCGTGCTTTCCAAGGTGCGATACGTATCAGGAAAAGATAAAAACAGAGCCGAACTGGAGTCTGAACCGGTTTTGGGTTAATTTTCCTCAAACGTTTTTGGAAAAAAACAGAGTCGAACCTGAACTTAACGGGATATTTTTAAGTAACCTTAACCGAACCCAAACCGGTAAAAAACATTTAATTTCAACATGACGTTACATTCTATAATTATGACGCAGCAAAACAGTGGTGCAAACTTTTTTCGTTTCGAATTTTAAAAAATCCTCAGTGATTGCATTTTATTTTATTTTTTACGTTGCTTAACAATATTATAAATATATACATTTTCCAGACTTTCCATTATTTTTCATACCTTTTAAATTGTACTTAGAATATATTCAGGTTTAATTTAAACATATCTGCTATTAATATGTGTGCCATTAGTTTGAGCAAATTACAACCTGTGATTTTTTAAATTAAGATCACCTTTCTAAACCCACAGTGAAAGTTGATTTTGACTCAAAACTAGTTTCGAGAAATATTTTATCACAGACGATTCACTGTTGTGCACTTTCAGCAACACACAGCTTTTAACAAGTGACGCGCGACTCCATTGTTTACGTGAATGGAGTTGTTTTCTTTTCACAAAGTATCGTTTTACCTAGGGCTCCAACTTTTATGAACTGTACCTTGCTTGTTTCGTCTGCTTTAAAGTGAGTTGGTGAGGATATTAAAGGTTGTGACAGTCATTAAGTTGTTTAAGTCGGTTTAATATCGATGGGCTTATGTAAAGGGTAGGTAGTGTTTTAGTCCTTAAACAAATTTTTGTTTGGTGTCGGTTACATTAATAAACATTACACATTCTTGATAGAAGGCACAAATGTATGTGATGAAAGATTTGTTTGGCAATAAGTATTTATATGTTCAAACTAACGCAGTTATAAAGTAGACTTAGTACCGGCACTTGGTTAACATTTTGTGTTGAACAAATGGCTTTTCAAACTGGTGTGCATTGACAAATATATCAAAAAGGAATTATTATCTGATAGAAGAGATAAATCGTTTTTTTAAAATGCTTCAATTGTTTTTTTGAATGCTAATGTTGTTTATCGTTTTGTACAAGCATTAGTATTGCAAAAATACTTAGTGATGCTTTTCTATATATATTGGGTACTAAGATACAGAGAGATCGTTAGTAAAGTAACTTTGCCTAGTTTAATCAAACATGTCGGCATAGCGTCGAACAAAAGCAGGTTTACCGATCCACAGCTGCCTTAAAATAGGAATTATCAGCGGCCTTGTTTTGGGCAAGCGTTTGTGGAAGAGAGCAGATTTGAATAACCGTTAGACGACGCAGCTGAGTTATATTATTAACTCTATGAAAATGAAGACTTTTCCGGCATTAAAGTTTACTATTGCCGCAGCATTTAACATGCAATAATCTAGATTTTGCCTAATTTGACGTCACTATGCACGTGACCGTTGTCCACTGACGCGTGACCTAGCGCCGAACTGTGTGTTTTCAGCGTTTTGCAGGGGATTCTATTTTATGCATTCTATTATAAACGTCAGACTAGCGGATTGAATTCCCGCTTTACCTTTTCGTGTGTACTTCTGAGATTTGTGAATATAGGCTATAGCCTACTCAACGGCCAATACCTACTAAGTGAAGTGACTTTGTCTAGAGTACAAGAAGTGGTTAAGAATAAGTTATTTAGCGCTTATTCTTTGGAGCCAGTAGTTGACAAGGGACGTGTAACATACCATAGGCAGCCGTCGGCTCTCGTCTTAAGAGCCAGCGCCGTTTTACTACAGCCCTACATTCGCTAAAATTGCAATTGTCTTAGTTGGTAGACTTTGTAGACGACTTTATGTACATTGTACAATGACGCCGTGGATAAATATTATTTGTTTTAAGATACAAAATACTTTTGCTAACTGCTGTAAATTTACCTAACCTATTGACAGTTACCTCAGACCAAAAATGTCGGACAGTGAGACCGAAGAAGGAAACAATGGCGTGGAAGCGGTAAATATAATTTTTACTTTTGTTGCGTGATAAAGGCAATATTATGACGTAAATTAAGAAACTTGGTTTTTGTCACATGCTAAGAATCCGAAACGAATGATCAGTTGATTTTTTCGTCCGTAGACTCAGCTTCGCAGCGACATCTCTCTATGGGTAAATGATTAAGTTCAATAAATCTCAGGTCCCCATCAAGAAATATCGCCTGAGATACACAAACAAAACTGAACATGACCGCCATTCACTCGTATTCTTTTGATGCTGCGAATGCTTCTTTTAAAGAAACAGATATAAGGCAATTAGTGTACCAACTAAATGCGTTCAATAAATTTTGTTTTTATTTCTAATCAATTAACATTGTAACGACTAATTCCATTTACAAACATCAGATATAATTTAGCACGGTTTGAGGTACAGCACCAATATTATCAAAATGTGACCTGTAGCTTTACTTGGAGTTCGTCCTTAAGGTTCTTGTTTCCTTATTATAATACCTTACTGCACCAAAAAATAAAACTTCCAAACCATTATCTTACTTTATGATCTACCAACTTCGATCCGTGTTCAATGACCAGTCAAAGTATAATATTGTAATTTAGTGGAAAGTTATAAAGTGTTTATAAATTTACTTTTCTCACAGGACCCTATACCAGGCCCCATCCCCATAGTTGCGCAGAATGCATATTTCGGTGAGGTGCATCTTCATGAAGCCCAACCAAACCGAAGAAACCAACCAAATCGTATTTGGATGGTTCCTGTTGCTGTTGCCATCTTAGCAATCCTTGCAAGCGTTTGGTTCAACTATCCTAAACTGGATACATTCGACCATGGTAAGTGTGTTGCTTGGTGAAGTATGTGAAGCAACACACGGATTTAGATGCGTATGTGAGGGTGGAGCTTATTTGGAGACATCGAAGTTTCCACTAACACAGTGAAGGTTGATACTTTAAACCAGGGGTCCTTTAATTTTGATTAATTTTAAAGATTGCAGTTTAAATTGAGTTCTGTTTTAAACAAATAAATTTACATTATTACCAAATTTATTGCATCAGGTTTGCAAATTAATTGTGGGGAAATTAAGCGAGCAAATTATTTAATTTCTCGAAAGGCTGTGGGTATTCCGGCCTTGTTGTTGTAAGTTCTTTTTTCACTAACACAGACGTTTTGTGTGATTTGTTGTTTTCAGATTTATTTTTGCGAGAATCGTTGAACAGAAAAGCTGACGTCATCATTGAATCTCTGCCAACTGAACCGGTACCTCTTGACGTCATCAAAGAGGCCCTACAAACGTTGGAGAAGTTTGGGACAAAAGAGATGTTTTTTAAGAAAACAAATACCATTTCTTTGAAGAATCTGTTTCTTGAAGCAAAATACAACTCGATTCAAGAAGCAAAATCAAAATATCCTGGTCAAGCAAGTTTTAATGAATATGTTGAGAAATATGGCAACACAGTTGGTGTGGTTGGTGATGCTGGTATCGGCAAAACCACACTTGCCAAGCAGTTTCTTAAGCATATTAGAAATAAATCATTTTGGGGTTTCTTAAGAAACATGTTTTTTGCAGAGGACAAATCCTATTTGTTTTTTATCGATCTAAAGAAGTTAGATAAGAATGAAAAGATAAATGTTCTGGAGTTCCTAGTCAAGTCAATCATTCCACACTGGCAGTTTGAAAAGGACAACGATAAACTACTTCTGGCTGAACTTTCAAAATCATCCAATGGCTACATCTTGATGGATGGTTTGGATGAAGCTAGATTCAAGGATCTTTTAACTGAAGCCCCAGTAATTGGTTTGTACGATCGTGCTAAGCCAGTTGTCATTCTCGAGAACCTTCTACGAGGCGACATTCTTCCAAATGCTCACAAGCTGCTTGCTTCACGACCGGGAGCTTATCACAAGCTACACCCAAGTTGCAAGCCCCACTTTATAGTCCGGGTAATCGGCTTTAACGAAATCTCCCAAGAATTGTTCTTCAAACAACTTTATCCAAACCAAGAGGATTATGACAAGATTAAAAAGTCACTCGAACAAAACCCATCAGCCAAGGCTTTGTGTTATATTCCAATTTTTGCCAAAACTCTTTCATCTTATATTGTGAAACATGGTTCAGCTGATGTTTTATTCACAGTTACTGATGTTTTTGTATCTTTTGTGGATTTTACTATTCGCTCTACTAAGTTTACATCTAACCCTGATGTTTTGCGAGACCTTTCGCACTTGGCTTTAACCGGAATGCTTCAAGATAAATTCATCTTCGAAACGGAAAATTTAAGTGGAGTTGGACTTAATGTGACTCAATTGGAAGACTTTATTAAATTTCAAGCTTTTTCAGACAACAAAGAGCTAAAACTATTGGAAGGAGACAAAGTTTACTACTTTGTACACCTCCTCTGGCAGGAATTCTTCGCAGCCCTCAAGCTCATGTTTGACACTGATATCGGGGAATTCTCACAATTGATTCAACGCATGGAAAGTGATCAATGGGAAATGATTTCAAGATTTCTATTCGGCTTGCTCAATCCGGACCTACACGGTAAACTACGGCCGATTTTTCAGATTTCTCAAACTGAAGTTGCTAAAAAGAAAGAGCTTCTCACAAACCTCGTTACTTCACTTGCTTCACGACTGCCAGTCGATCAAAAGTGGGTGGAGAGTGACACAGCCACGTTTTTCAAGGTTTGCACTTTCGCTTGTGAATCAGGTGATAATGACATCATCAACTCGATGGGGAATTCCCTTCCTAGAGAGTTACCCTTAGATGGCACAATCTTTTCAAGTCACGTGACAAGTCTCAGTCACGTGCTTCAAGCAACTAAAAGGAAGCTTATCATCAACATCGGAGGAATTACCAATAAACGTGCATCCATATTCAACGGCAACGCTTTAGAAATGTTGATGAACACAATGAAGCATAACGACCATAAGGTTTGAGAATGTTTTTTTTTTAATTCTATTTTTTTAATAAGAGTTTCGCGAGAATTACTTATTTTTGTTGCGTTTAAACTCATGCTGCTTTTATAGGAATGTCCAAAACTTCATATTTTTTTCCTTAACAAAAATGTAAGGTTATGGGGAAAAGCGGAAGAGTAGGGATACTACCGCTTGGTATTGGTTATCGTCCACGAGGTTTGTGGGGTTGTCTCTATTCCACTTTAACAAAGGTTTTTGCGCAAATTACATATTTTTGCGTTGCTTTCAATGCTTTGGTAGGATTCTAGATCTGCGCTGTGCTGTTTAGTATAGAATTATGTTAAGCACAAAACTAAAATTGATTTTTGAATGTTTTATTACGATACCAGAATGTTATATTATGCGAAAAAGCGAACAAGTAGCGATTCTACCACTTGGTATCGGGTATCGTGTACGATCTGATATTATCGAACATTCCTAGTTGCAAACTTTAAAGTGGAAAAAAATCAAAGTGGTGAAGGATATTTGTTCGAGTGTGGATGATTAATACAAATTTAATGACAATAGTTGAAGAGGTTAGCAAAAATACCACAACTACGAACTGAGAAAAACCATGATGTGGAATAAGTTCCAAAACACCGGCAAAATACAGAAAGTATACTGGTCGAATGACCTTTCATGTTCACGTTTATATAACTTTAACAGATGGGAGAAGTATATATTACTACCAACAAAGCGAGTGACTTCACTGCTCTGTTCTCCTGTGCTCATAAAATCGACAATCTGTCGTTAAGTTGCCCAAACATCGCTCTGCCCGATCTGAGAGTTCTTACTGATGGAATTAACAATTTGGCAAAACCGGTAATTAACGTTGGTTTGTAAATAATCGTAATTTGCTTATTATAGATGTTGGGATGCCTGATACTTGATATTTTATTCTGATGCCGATATTTTGGAAACAAAGTAAAACAAAATCGATTAAATTAAAAAATGGCCTAATATAGTTATTTTAGCTATGATTTGCCACCTATAATGCAGCAATTTCAACCTTAAAAGATACATTCACCAAAAACTAGTAAAGGTTAACAACTGAGGTAATTAGACGTTTTTTACGCTACAGCAAAAATTGGCCTAACGACTTTTAAAGGCTAAGGTGCGAAGATGTACACAAATGAAATATAATCGCCCGAAACCATTATTGTTAATATTTTGCGAACATGAAAAAAGGGGAATTTGAGTTCAAGAGTTCAAGAATTTGAGTTTTCTTTCATTGTTACACATTACACAAAAATACAAAAAAGAAAAAAGTAACTTAACCTTCATAAAAAAACATCTAAGTTAAAGTTTTTTCTATGTGAGCCGCTTTATTGAAAAGAAAAACACCCTTTTAACGTTTTGATTGAATCTATTTTATTTGTTGGGGCATTGCAACGACGTCGCTGCTATCGGATCAGATCGCGATAATTTTTCCAGGTTATTGGACAAAATTCGTTTTGGCGCGAAAAATTTTAATTACCAACCTTTTATTCTATTTTTTGAGAATTTACCTTTCAAGATAGAAATTGCTGCATTAGGTGGAAATTCATGTTTATAAAAACCCTACTTATTGATATGGGATCGGCCAAGATCCGGTATTACCAGACATCCCTTATTAAAGTTTTTCAACCAGTGAAACAACGCATAACGCTTGTCTACCACTGCATGGTGCGTAACATCGCTTCATAAAAATAAAAATTATTTTATTAATGCCGCGTCACTGCAGCAATTATTTTAGCGAACACCGTTCTGTACCGTTACTTTTATCCTATGAAATTAAGCACAAGCTACCATCAGAAACGCTAATTGAGATGACTGGAAGCCGCTTATACCAAGTATCAACTAACAACTTGTTTATGTAGATGGAAGGATTGGTCCTGTATAACACCAAGCTTGGATCACATGAACTTGCTCTGCTGGCAAAATCTATTCACAAAGTAAAACGGCTGGATTTGCTTCACTGCGACATTTATGGATCCGATTTACGACCTCTAACCGATGCCATATCTCGCTTGGATCGCCCTGTAAGTTTACCACCACACAGTGCTCAAGTAACATTAGCTCCAAAACTGAGGGTGCACATTTTGTGGGCGGGTGTCACCAACGGCGAGCAGTGAATAATTATGTTTTTTAACTTGTTATTGTTGTGATGTCACCACTAGCTGTCGCCCGAGTGTGTTTATGGGGAAAAAATGTCACGTTTATTTGATTGTTTGTGATGTGCTGTCTATACTTGGAGTAGTTAAAGTTAATATTAAGCTATCTCCTTTTAAGCACCGACTGCATGAAATGATTGGAGGCAACCTGTAACAATATTAACCTAACAAACACTGGCTTATGTAGATGGAACAATTGTTCCTGTATAGCATCAAGCTTGGATCAGATGAACTTGCTCTATTGGCAAAATCTATTCACAACGTTAAGATTCTGAGTTTGTGGAACTGTGACTTCTATGGACCAGATTTACGACCTCTAACCGATGCCATATCTCGCTTGGATCGGCCTGTAAGTTTACGTCCACACAGTGCTCAAGTAACATTAGCTCCAAAACTGAGGGTGCATATTTTGTGGGCGAGCAGTGAATAATTATGTTTTTTAACTTGTTATTGTTGTGATGTCACCACTAGCTGTCGCCCCTGTTTATGGGGAAAAAATGTCACGTTTATTTCATTGTTTGTGATGTGCTGTCTATTCTTGGAGTAGTTAAAGTTAATATTAAGCTATCTCCTTTTAAACACCGACTGCATGAAATGATTGGAGGCAACCTGTAACAATATTAACCTAACAAACACTGGCTTATGTAGATGGAAGGATTGGCCCTGTATAGCATCAAGCTTGGATCAGATGAACTTGCTCTACTGGCAAAATCTATTCACAACCTAAAGATTCTGAGTTTGTGGAACTGTGACTTCTATGGACCAGATTTACGACCTCTAACCGATGCCATATCTCGCTTGGATCGCCCTGTAAGTTTACGTCCACACAGTGCTCAAGTAACATTAGCTCCAAAACTGAGGGTGCACATTTTGTGGGCGAGCAGTGAATAATTATGTTTTTTAACTTGTTATTGTTGTGATGTCACCACTAGCTGTCGCCCGAGTGTGTTTATGGGGAAAAAATGTCACGTTTATTTCATTGTTTGTGATGTGCTGTCTATTCTTGGAGTAGTTAAAGTTAATATTAAGCTATCTCCTTTTAAACACCGACTGCATGAAATGATTGGAGGCAACCTGTAACAATATTAACCTAACAAACACTGGCTTATGTAGATGGAAGGATTGGTCCTGTATGGCACCAAGCTTGGATCACATGAACTTGCTCTACTGGCAAAATCTATTCACAACGTTAAGAACCTATGTTTAAGGAACTGCTACATTAAAGAAACCGATCTACAACCTCTAACCGATGCCATATCTCGCTTGGATCAACCTGTAAGTTTGGCCTATGTATATTAACGACCACTAGGTGCGCTGCATGCGGACTACCCACACTGACCCCCTAAAACCGGGGGTGCACATTTTGAAACAGGGAATTCCCCATAGACACACAAAACCTAGTTTGTGATTCACAAAAATATCGGACGCAAAACTGCAATAATCTTACAACATCAGACTTTTTACTGTTAGCTTGCGGATCGCGAGGGGCGCTGCAGGATTTTGTTTAATGGGCCAGTAGACATGACGTCACACAACAGCGTTATAACGTGGCGTCGTGTTAATTGAACAAACAAGTTGTGCCAAGCTGAACAAATGTACAACCTAATTATTTTTTAAATAAACCTGAGTTATTTGCCCAAAATAATTCTGCAAACTTCTTCATAGCCACGATAGACGCTATGTAGCTTACACTTCTAGCGTCGTAGATGAACTAACACGTGTTTATGTAGATGGGGATTTTGGATCTGAGAGGCAACAATATTGGAAGTGAAGGGGCGACTTTGCTTAGAAGTTGCGCTCATAAAGTGGAGGAAATGTGGTTAACTAAAAAAGATATCGGCGAAGTTGATTTGGAATATTTACGCAAGGTAAGTTCGCAAATTTTATAATAAGTAACAGACTCACAAATGAAAAGCCTCGTTTAATGCGAACATAAGTCCCGCAAACACACTAATTTCATAGAATTTGTAGCTTTTAGTTGGCGATGATATACTTGTTTTTTATATTTGAGGCTGTGAAACACTCTTGTATGTTTTACAGCTAACAACAGTGGAATTAAAGGAATACTAACAACCTTGACATCTAAATGAACTTCGTTTTATCTTCCACCAACTGGTTTCGCCGCCTTATACTTGTTTACTTATTTAGGAACCCTAAACGTTTTTAAGTTTCAACAGATTTGCGATAATTTGCTCTCACCACCAATCGGCATTTCTGTATTTACCTTATTGCCACAATCTAAACCCGGGTTGTTTAAACTTGGTGTTAAGTGTATAATTTTTAGGGGGTCCATGAAAGCCTAATTCAAATATTAGTGTATGTTTAAAAAGTAATCAATTTTTCAAAAAAAAGTTGAATTAAATAAAACGATTTTGCACTGAATGTATTTAGACTCCATTTTTGTGTTGTGATGTGAACTTATGACGTCATCTGTAAAATTCCCTTCCACGGTGGTCCATGGGAAGCAAAAACAAATTTTAGATATATCCGCAAAGAAAAAGTTTAAGAACGCCTGATTTAAAACTGTAAGGTTCAGCAAAAAACTTTTCGCATATAACCTCTGATAAACCCTCTTAGTGTGGCACGAAGTTTAACTTTTTTTGTTTTAACCTGATTGCTCTTTAATGTAATTTATGGCGCTCATGATATCCACGATACAGTTGACATATAGTCTAAATTAATTTGTCAATATAAAAAAAATATTTTGGCAAAATTTAACAAATCCTAATTTGTTCCTTTTATTGTAGATTTATATTGAGCCTTATTTTTATTTTGTAGTGCTTGTTTGTTGTGTGTGTAAAAAAAGGCGATTGTAAAAATAATGTAGAACAATTGAGTCCTTTATACATATTTCTGCACGCTTATTTTGTTGATTTTGAGTAGTAAGGCGTGGTATAGAGTTGGAGAAGTTGCTTAGATTAACTCAAAAATCAACAAATTATTTCATTAAGTGCCGAATAACTGTACGGATTAATGATTGCGGGTAGGGTTTAAAAGTCTGTGCTAATAACTTTAATAATATTAAACGAAAGAAACATAAAAATTATCGAATAAAATATATAGACTTAGCTTTAAAAAATCAGTTTGGATTCCGGTGTTGTAATGACTGAAGCCAATGACTTGACTCAAGTGTATGTCACTGTTTTTAATTGACTTGAATTAAGTCGTTTTGGTAAAATTACTTGACTTAAGTCTTTAACAAATGACTTGACTTGGACTTAAGTTATTTCACAAATATTTTTCACAAATATGTGTGTTTACTTTTGTGTTTGTTGTCTGTTGCAAATGGTTTACAAATCCATTTCGAACAGCACAAAACTTAACATGTTTCAGGAACTCTGAAAATTCTTATTTTAAACATTTTAAAACTTGACAAATTGGAAAGATCATATTTAATAAAAAACATTTTTTTTTAAATCATCAAAAGTCGAAAGCACGTCAAGGCTTTGCCAAATTTTCATTTAAAACCGAAAAAAAAATTAAATACAGAAGTATTACACAACTCATTTACTCTTAAGCCCCTTAAGAATAAAATTAAGCTATTGCTTAAAGGCAGTTTATCAGAAAATAATTAAGGCGCGGCGCAAAATTCCTGCGTTGATTGATTGCGCAACTGACTCGTCCAAACACGTGCGCGAGAAAAAGTTTGCCATTTGCCAAGTTGGATGTGAAGGAGCAACAGTCTGGAGGAATGATGTTGTACGTTTGTTGGGAAAATCTCGTTTTAACGCCACTGGGGCGTACAACTATTATGAGGTGCTGTAACAACTAGTGGCTGTCACGCGCGTCAATCTCGGCTGTGGGAGATAGGCTTTAGTATTAACCTCTTTTGACGCACGGAAACCGCTTGGGTCAAAGCAAGGTTCGGGCAGGGAACCTTGCTTGATCTTGGCGGTGCAAGGTAGTTCTGGTGCCACAAGAAGGTTAGGGTGCGTTGTAGGTGGCCCATAGATGAGGTCGTGGCACCGTGTTGAATAAATAGGTTGCATTTAGCCTCGCCTTAAATAGTGGGATATTCCGCCATTTAAATTCGTAGGATATAGCTAGTATGGCGGTTATAACTAAGGATTAGGGTTAGATTCCGACGGTTGTGTTGACGGGCTTGTCTTGTGTCCGTGTAACGCAAGTCAATACAAACCGGTATTGGCACCAAACCTCGCGTAGGGCATAAGATCCCCCAACCCCTGGCTTTAGATTTTAAATGCAGATTTAATGCCCATTTATAGGTTGGGTTTGGGTAAACAAGGTTTGCAAAAAGAGCGGTGCTGTGTGGCTGCGCTGTTTTGCACCGTTCATAAAACCAATCGTGATAACTAAGTATTGCATTTTAGTTCTCTTTTTCTTTGGAGCTAAATGACCGAATCCCGTAGGCACTGGTTTTCAAGATAGCTTAATGTCCTGGAGCAGCAGTAGTAGTACCACTTGAAACCAGTGATTTTGGCATTAGTTTGCACTAAAATGGCAAACCACAAAAACTTCGTAAAATCGCATTTTGGCGAGATGTTTTCTGCAAAACCTCTCGTCCGGTCTTTAGCTCAATTTTTTTGCCTCTGACATTTTGTGCATGTTTTTTACAGATATAAATATAATATACAAACTTCACACCCCACAGTCGTTAATGACGTTGCTAAATGCGGTAAATTTTACAAAGAATATTAAAAAAGTATGTTTCTTGTTTATACCGATATATACCGCAACTGGCAAATTCACGTGAGAGCCACGCCTTCTATTGTAGGTGTTTTGCACTTTTATTATTGTATTTCTGAAAGCAGATAGTGTCCGGATTGTCTTTCAGAGCTTTTTCACTTAAATCTGCCCTTTATACTTGAGCACACTGCACAGCTCTGAACCAATTTAGTGAGGTTATCGGCAACAACACATTTTATGTAAATTTTTATGCTTCCAAAATTAGAAGTGAACTCTTAACCTAAAAATGAAAAAAAAAATAAAAAAAAAAAAAAAAACGAACTCAATTTGGACAAAATTTGTTCAAACTAGTTGTTGTGCTTAACACTTCAATGCGATGAGACGATGGAATTCTTCCCCGACGAAAGAACTGTGTGTTGTGTTTGCACTTATTTAGTCTGCCACATAATAAAACAAAATTCCGCACGAACATTTGAGTCAGTTGCATTAATTTAAATGTGTTGCTGATATAGATTGTGGAAAGGGGAGGTCTTAGAAGTTCAGAAAGTTCGGTTGACTGTTTTGTCTTTTTTAATGTCGACTTGATCGTCGACAAATGACTTTTAATGTAGCGATTTTTTGCAGTTTCTTATTAACCATTTTTCCTACAGGCTTTTGATTTTCAGTTTTTCGCAAACACGCACATTCACCCAACAAACAGGCCACTACACGTTTCCGTAACATTTTCCCGCATTGTGGTTGGGTTCTCGGTTTAATGTGTCAGTGATAGGAAATAGGGTTATAGGAATGTTCGTGAAAAAACAGTCACTCATCCGTTGAAACTAGGGGGCTGTTCCCCCATATAGGGCCTTAAGGCTAAGAGTTTTAAGGTTTGTATAGGTTTTCATCGCAACATTTTTCCACATAGGGCTTAAACAGTCTTTAGGGAATAGGTATGTTCTCGATTGCTCACTGTAGTACGAAACCAGCGGACAGTTGCCCCCATGTATATAGGCTTAAGGAATAGGAGTAGCAATAGGTTGTGAACAAAAACCTCAACTGCTATAGGAATAGGATAAGCAAGGTTTAAGGCCCCCCATATAGGGCTTAAGGAGTAGCAATAGGTTGTGAAGCAACACCACAGCGCCTAGGGTTTAAGGTTTAGGGATAAGGATAGGCGCAATAAACAAAGCCACTGAATAGTAGAAGATGATATTTTAACCTTTTTTCTGTATTTTCATGAAACACCCGTCAAGTAAGATCGGAAAAGGACCACGTGACCGGTTGACATTATGACGAACAAACCAGATTATGACGTCAAAATGACTCATCTCCGGGAGTCCACGACGATCGACCTGACCACATCAACGTCAAGTTTGAACTTCAATCACGTCACATGTCATCTCTGTGTGATGACATCACTGATACGTAATCAGCGCACAACCACTAAGCGGGAATGAAGTCAACACCGCCTCTACTTGACGTCACTTGCTTCCAACAACTGACGTCATATTGTTGGGATAATGCTCGATGAAAGGGTTATGATGTCATATACTGACGTCACTCATCCCAAAACGTCACATTTGACGTTTAAACATTTATCGAGTTTTTGTTTTCCTTTGTCGCTGTATGTTTGCTGTGTCATTTATCGTCGCTTTTTTGTGGAAGTGTTTACGCGTAACCTATTGCGCTTAATATGGAAGCAATTTTCAAAAATAAATTTGTTCTTTTCTGCAGACCTGGCTTGAAAAAAAATAATGAATTAACAAGCTAAAAATAGTGGCAAATAAGCTATTAAACCAGTAAATTCCCCATGAAATACGTTTTTTTTAAATCGTCAAAAATGGAAAAAACACCAAGATAGCCTTGCCAAATTTTTTTACCGAAAAATCATTTTGCTTCAAATTGCCCCAAAATCTTGATTAAACCAGTTTGAGGCGGTTCTAACCGGTTTTTGTTGAAAAATCCGGTAATTTCCTATGAAATATGTATATTTTTAAAATCGTCAAAAATGGAAAAAACACCAAGGCTATAGCTTTGCCAAATTTTCAAATTTTACCGAAAGTCATTTTGCTTCAAATTGCCCCACAACAATCTACAAATAAAAAGCCTCGTTTAATGGGAACGGGGGTGAACTGGAGTCCACACTGGTTTCATAGAAGTTGTAGCATTTAGTTGCCGGTGGACTTCTAGTCCGTAATATACTTTGGGATGTTACTTTTCCAAATTCCGTTGCGCTATGTATGATGTTATGTTTTTTTTTTAACAAATGGATATCAAATCTCCTGCATGAAGCGAGAGGCTTTAACATTAGACAATATTCCACTTTAATGGTCGGGTAGACGTTTTTAATTTTGTCTTTTTACCTGAAGGCAGTGTAACAAGTTGCATTCCATTCATTTTCATGTTTCAAAGCACCAAGTTGATATTTGTGATCGTAATAAAATGTTGTTTGCTTTTCAGATAACAAGGGTGAAAACATTTTAAGATCATCGTTGGAACTAAACGACAATTGAAACAGCTTTGCTCAAACTTTTCTTCACAACTTTTTCAAGCTACAACCATTTGTAACAAACTTCTCTCACTAAAACCTGCTTTTGTTAAATTACCTTTATACACTCCAGCCAACAACAATGGTCGTTTATGGACGTTTTTGTTTTCTCTTTGTACCTGAAGGCAGCTAACAAGTTGCATTCCATATAACTTCATGTTTCAAGCACCTATTTCTCACCAAAACTGTTGTTTGTTTCATAGATAACATGGGTGACACTAAGGCAGGGATGGCGGATCTTTTCAACGCGCGGGTCACAAACGCATTCTCAATCCTTGCAAAATGCACAAGAGAGTCATATATTGTAAGATATGTTAATTTTATGCGAAGCTTTGCTGCTGCGTCGTTGTAAGTGTATTTGTCTTACGTTGGTAATGCAAGGTTTTTTGTTTTTTTTTAGGCTGCGAGCTCTTAATTTCCCTAAAATTATCGCCACCTACGTTTTACAGCGATAAACAAAATGCGTTTTGGTTGTTCTGCACACATTTTTGATTTTTTTACATTGACAAAATTTCGATGTTTCTAGAGAGGCAAGTGGGTCATTAAAAATGTGTGGTGGGTCATTTTGTGACCCGCGGGTCTGTGGTTCGCCATCCCTGCACTAAGGGAACATTAACAAGCCATCGTTGGAATAAATTAAACGATCTTCTCTGCAACTTATCTTTCACAAAATATTTTTTCGCTTAAAACCAGATTCTTTATTAGGAGATTTCAACTTTTTCAAACTCAACAACTTCCTCACACTGTAGTTTAGCAACAACCTTCTCACATCAAACCCGTGACAAACCATCTTAGTGTGGTATGTTGTGCTTATGTATTACTATAGGTATTTTTTTAGTGATTTGTGTGGTTGGTACTGTAGCATTTTAAGTTGTTTTTTTATTTTGTTTGTTTTTATTGCTTTTTATTACTTTGCCCATCCTAACAATGCAAAATCGCGGGTTCTATCATACGATTACGATGTTACAATTAACTTTACCCGGTTATCGCATTTATTTCTATCTATTTAGGCCTTAACATTGGAAGTAACACCTATTGAAACAAGATAAACATACTCTATGCCTTTTTGTGCTTTGTGGGGTCAATATCTCTCACAAGTTATTTGCCCAAACATTCTTTATAGTTGCAATAACATCGGTCAATGCGTGCTTTATGTTCCCAAAGCGTCACGTCTTTTTTGAAATTAACTCTCTAAATAAACGAAACAACATTTTTTGCGTTATCGTTCTCACCATCTTCTTTAATATATTCAGACCAAATTTTTTCAGCACTTTTGTGGACGAGTTTGCTTGGGAACAGCAAGTTTTTTAATACTCAACTTATGACGTAGATTTGTGACGTAGTTTCCGAAATTTTTTTCACCAGAAACAAAACCCTAGATGCGCCCCTGATCCACGTGTAGTCGTGTATATTTGTCCCTTTATTGTAGATTTAGAGTGGAGTTTAATCAGCTGTATTTTGCTGTGCTTGTTTTTCAAGTGTTTTAATAAAAAGATTTAAAATTTGTTGTAGAAGACTGGAAACAGTTTACAGATCACCTCCAAAGCCTAAATGACAATAAATGAATCGATTATATATTATTTTTTACATTGGTTTTATATTCAGGGTGAAATTCATAAATTCGGATATCATGGATCTAACGATTTTGCACATTAACCGCGACACGAACATATAGGCTACGTTTTCTTTAGCGACAAGGAAAAGAGCAATTCACGATTAAAAAAAACTAATTGAATGTAAAGGTAAATTTCAGCTTCCAGTTAATCAACAAATGTCAGCAAACAGCAAGAGTAAATTTGAACAACTTACTAAACCCACAGCGAATACCGGACACAGAAATCTGGTTTACAGTTAAGGTGTTGCGCAGTTACAGTTTAAACTTAAGTTGAAGAACTTACGCCCTTGGCGAGCAAATAAGCTAAAATGGATAGAAAACAGTGACAATAGTACGTCATAATATTAAAAATCACGTTTCTCGCTGTAACATATACTTAGGCTAGGACTTAATTTGTTATTCGTTAAAAAGCCTAACTTTAACTTAATTATTTTGCAAATGACTCCGTTGGGCCTTTTAAAATCATTTTCAAACTGCCAGAAGAAGAAATGACCAATATTATGGACGAAAAAATGGACAAGCCAACGTGCTACGCATCATGCCAAAACTATACAAAGAGAAAAAGAAAACAAATTATTAAGAAAAAAGCTCGCTTTTTAAACACACACACATAGTTGAGACCATTCTTTAAACTTACAAATTTCTCGCCGTATTTTTTAATTTAACATCAGCTATAATAAAATTATTCCTTGTAAATGCGCCGCTAGCGGCAATTGTCAAGACAACTTAAACAAAATTTCTCGATTCCAAACGTATGATAAAAAAATGTAATGTTGATGTTGGATAATTTTTCATTTTGTATGCTTATTTTATAATTTTTAATTATATGGCCTCGTAATGTTGTCTATTATAAGTATAATAACAGTGGATTCGTATCAGTGATTCTGAAAATGTAATTGTAATACCAAAGATTGTTTGTGACACTTAAAATAAAATAGTGTTGTGATAAATTCTCACTTTTTTGTTTTTTTACCATTTGTTTATTAAAACAGTACGTCTTTTGTGAAGCCCTTGGCACTGGTCTATAATCCTACCACATCTTCGTCCTTGTTTTTTTAAATTACTTGTAATATTTAGGTTAGGGTGCGAGTTAGCGTTTGGGTGGTTAAAGTTTTATTAGTATCTTTATTCTTACATATTTATGCCTTTTCTTTTAATTTCAACTTTGACAACATTGTGTTGCTGTTAAAATAAATGTGGTAGGATTCTAGATCAGTGCCTAGCTCTTTGTAATATCTGTTTTGAACCCTAAGTAAACTAACAAAAAATAATTAAAATATGACAAAAGAAGATGATCAAAAATCAAATCCAAGAGAAGAAGAAACAAGAGATTATTTAGAAAAACACAGAATATTGGAACTCTTGGATAATATGACCTCAATGCTGATCTATGCAAGACCAGGTACTAATTTTTTCACTTAAAGTGGATTTGAACATAAAATGCGCTTTTGGGAGAAATTTTGCCAACCAGCATTTACTAAACTAGAATTGTTGTTTTTTACAAGTTTAAATTTAGTATTAAAAGCGAGAATCATAATTCATGTCCACAATATTGTTATAAAATTCTATCAGAAAGAATGACTTTATAGTAGATAATTCCAATCATGATCGTACAGTTAAAATTCCTAATATTATGTATATACCCATTAAAAATATGCTTTTTTAGATGAACCGAAGGCATATTTAGTTCAACAATTAGAAAAGTTAAAGATTGCAAAGCAAAGTGGAATGTACCACCCTTGTCTGTTTGACGACAGTAATCTGATTTCTATTTTTGGAATGCTTGATCCAACCAAAAGAGGATATATCACCAGAGATCAGTTTGTGTCTGGTATGTGGCTCTACATATTAAGTTGAGTTATAAACTACTGCTACTCATCATTTACCAGGGTGAGCCTTTATGGTGCTTATTTATTAAATGTTTTTTCCTCATAATTGGGTTTTTGCTTTCAAATACACCTTCGTTAAGCTGTATGTTAAGTCTGAAGACTAAATGAAAACAAAAATGTAATTGTTTTTTGATTGACACCTAAATATGGCTAACCTTGTGTTATGAATCTAAAATCTTTTGAGAATAAGTATTTTGAACACGGGCTTCCCTTAAAAAAAACGTGAAAACCATTTTTCTTGTAGGATTGTCAACAATTGGAATTTCAAATTTTGACGAATACCCCCCTGGGTCTGAACTCAATAAAATCACCATGGACACATTTTTAAGGGAAGCGTAAGTAAACGTTTGTTGGCTAACCAAGTCTTTGTCCAATAAATCCGTGTGATTTACATGTAGTCAGTGGTGGGATTATTCATACTGCCTCACAAAAACTGCTTTCCAAAGTAAAAAGGTTTGCAGAATCGGTTTCTGCACAATTCTAGAGTAGACCAAACTTTCCTTATATAGACAGTTGATAACTTTGTGTAGGGTTTCTAGTTGTGGTTAGTTTTAACTTAAGGGGGTCTATTCCAAATGCAGAGATCATTACATAAAAATATCTTTCAGTTTTTAATCTGCATACAAAGAATTGGGAACATTGAAGAATGTGTAAGTGGGCGAACTGGTTATTAAATAGAGTAGTCCAACCACAGAAAATATATGTGGTTGAAATATGCTAGAGCAGCGGTTCAAAAACTGGGGTCCGCGGACCGCCAGTGTACTACAAAAAAACATGGGTCAACTGACCCTTGAATTTTTATAGGACAGTGAAATATCAAAATCATTGCAAAGGGGCAACAGGGCAAAATTTTTAGAAAAGTTTGGGAACCGCTGTGCTAGAGAGAGGCCTACAATCAATATGGGCCTAAAAAGTAAATCATAATTTTTTTTGGATATACTTGAACCTTTAATTCATTTTTATTGTTTAGAAAACAAGGATTGACAAAAGCTTCCTCTACTTTCAAGAAATGATGAGCTATGAAAAAAAAAAACTTTTGCTTTTTTCACTGTGATGGGATCGTCTCCAAGCTTTTCAGGCTATATTGTGTGAAATGTTGCACTGTTCGGTTTTATAAAAAACGGATTTATAATTTATTTTTCCTTATATTGATAGCCAGCTTTCGAAATTTTTTCTTTACCTTAGTAAAACATAACATCAACTCTTCCGAGATGTTCAAATATTTAGATGATATACACCAACTAAATAAACACATTTAGCCATATAATGACCTTAAACTTTCTTTAAAATAATAACATCTGCTTTACATGCGCAGTCACTTTCTTGTTGCTTCCCCACTAATTATTTAAAATGTATAGTTTTTGGGTGGGGGTGTTATTTTTTTTTCTACTTTATATCAGAGTTCAAAAAACAGTATTTTCTCAAAAAAGTTTGGTTGTATAAAACCAAGCTAGTGGCAGATTGTTTCCAATGGACACAAACGTTGTGATTTATGGAACCGCAATACATAACAGAGCATCACCAGACTTTTTGTATTTTGTTTATTTTGAATGCAACATTCAAAACTTAAGAGCGAGGACGTTCTTTCTTGCCTGTGAAAAGAGCGTGAAGTGAAACGTTTGCCACTTTTACGATCTTAAATCGGACACCGGGGATATCTCCTACAGCGTGACCACTTCGACCGAATCCAGCCACCAAAACTTCATCGTTTTCCTAAAAATACAAAATGAAACATAGTACAATGTTTGAGAATCAAATTGAATCCAGTTTCCACACAATGTCTTGCCTACGATATTTTATAGTTGTTCGAGAAGTTAAATCATACTTTTTAAATGTTTTAACATATTCTTCTTATACTGTGTAGTTTGTAAAAGTATAATGTAAAGCAGGGGTTCTCAACCTTTTTTACACCTTGGCCACTTTGAAAATTTTAATAAATCAATGGACCCCATTTTTTCAAACTTTTGAAAAAGTTAGAAAACATGATTTTAATTCAAAAGTGGTTTATGCAGTAATCAGTGGTTAGAATGATATAAATGCAATATCTGTATTATTTTCCAAATGTTTTTATCTCCTGCCATGAATTTTTTAGAATTTTATTCGATCTCCTACTTGTAAAACAAAGGGAATGTGGGGAACCACACAATACTGTTTATTAGCCTACTAATATTATTTTGGTATTGGTCCATTATCTTCCGACTTCATGAAAATAATTGTCCTAAATATTAAATTAGGAAGTGTGCCACAATAAGGTCATGCACACTTGTTTGGCCAGCCCCTGTAGGAGGTGGTAGTCCATGGTATGGTCCCCACGCAATTAACACATGCAGGCAGCATTGCAGTTATCAGCTAAGTCCCACTTAAACATATTAGCATTGGGACAACAAACACAAGTACAGAGCTTATTCAGAAAAATGGATTACTACATGATGTTGAAAAGATAGAAAGTTAAGTCTCCCTTGTCATGCAAAACTTTTGGAATTATGTGAACAAATGAGCCAAAATCATAAGCATCAGCAGAAATATGAAGTGCATGGAGATATATGATTGTATCACCCAAACCTAGCCTCCATGGTATCAAAACTATGTGTTTGACATCCTTAATAAGCAAACCACTATGTCGAGTAAATCACATATTTCTGTCAATATGTTTTGTATGTTTAATAAGTGGTTGGCTTAACAGTGTTACAATAGGGCTGCTATGTTTCATTGACTCCTCGTATATTTATGGTAACAGTCAAATTGTCGTACATTATGTAATAAATCCCCAGTTTACCTCAATGTAGTTGAGACAACCATCGTTGGGGACGAAAGCGGTGATCTTCTTTCCGTTCTTGATCAGTTGAACCCTGACACATTTTCGGATGGCAGAGTTTGGCTGTTTGGCCTCAACTCCACTAAAACAACACAAGCATGAAAGTTACAAATAGTGGAGATTATAGGAAGGGTTTTCAGATATTTTCTGTGAAAGCTATTAATACAAAATGTAAATAATGAACCATTTAAACAATTTCTAAGAATTTGTTTTGTGAAGCAACATTCATTTAACTGGGAAAACATGTTTTACCAGTTTTTAAAAACAAAATGTTAAACATTAGCTAAAGAAATAAAGGAAAAGCAGGTACAATTCACACTTAATGACTACATGGCGTGGTTTTGGATTCAACACAAAGATCTTTGGTGTAAATAACTAAAATATAATCGGGTAACGAATGATACATAGCAGACCAGAATGAAGAGTTTGGGTTTTTTTGGTTTAGTTGTAAACTCCGCTGTGGTTGCAGCAACCTATTTTGTGATAAATCGGCGTAAAATTCAGTCAGCCGTGCTTGAGTAAAACTTGAGTAAGCAAATGTAAAAAACAAAAGTTGTGCTTAACACCACTTTAGCAAAAACTTTTACAGCCACACAATTTCATGTTGCTTAAACATTTCCCAATGCAGTATTCAAGAGTTTTTAGCAGGAGTTTAGTTTAATATAAAATAGACTCTCAGATCTGCAATTGCATTCCAATAACTTTCCAAAGATCTTTGGGTGGACTGCTACCAAAACAATGCCAATGACGCCATTCGGTACCAAATATCGCCAACTAGTATTTAACAAAATAAATATCTGTTTTTGGCATATATATCGACCTATTTTGGCGACCACAAATTATGAGGTAAGATCATGTTTCCACAGACGCATAAGTAAGGTTAAACGACTCACATTTTTTCCAGCACAATTCCCTTAGCGTGAGAAGCACCCCCGAATGGGTTGGCCTTTAAGGCAGTTCCCAAGTGGGACTTCTTGTAATCCTTATCGTGCCATTTCTGTTCCCTTCTTCGGTTCTTTAGCTTTCGAGCACAACGAAGACCACTTGGTTTTCCTGGAATCAAACATAATAAACATGAAAAGCTTGTCGTTCTATTGCTTAACAACATATATATAACCCATTGTGGAAAGTATGGCAAGTGCACCAACGAGTTTTTTGGAACCTTTTAAAATGGCACCTTGAAAAAATCTTAACTGCATCCCAAATATGAAGAACGCTTGTGCGACAAACGTTTACAGTGCAATGTATGCCATACAGAGTGCATCGGAAATCATGAAAGGTGCACTTTTTCGACCTTTGTTGCACATTTTTTTGGCTGTACACCCGAGATCTGCCATTCTTTTCAGACTGGTATATAATTACATGCCCATCTGGAAAGTATGGGATCGCGCAGGTGCACGGCCTCAAAAAAATGGGTTGACATGGTGCAACAAAGGTCAAAAATAAACCCTCCCTACTAATAACGTATGGAAAAATTGAGTGCATATTCATTATTTAAGGGTGCAGGTCTGGTCTGTTGAAATAATATAACTTGCCATACTTTTCACACTGAACTACGTTACTGAAGTTTGTTATAGTTTTATATGCTTGTATTACTTTAATTTAAAATACTTGTGACCAAATTAAAAAAATAGATATACACATTTTGTTTGTTTGTCTGCATTTATCCTAAAAACTTACGATTTAATTTAAATGAATTTGCTAGCCCAATTTACTACAAAATTGGGGTAAAAAGGCTGCATTTGGGCGCTGGTCTAGAATCCTACCACAGTTATGAAATCAACGCACAAAACTGGGCGCCGGTCTAGAACAAAAATAAACCCTCCCTACTAATAACGTATGGAAAAATTGAGTGCATATTCATTATTTAAGGGTGCAGGTCTGGTCTGTTGAAATAATATAACTTGCCATACTTTTCACACTGAACTACGTTACTGAAGTTTGTTATAGTTTTATATGCTTGTATTACTTTAATTTAAAATACTTGTGACCAAATTAAAAAAATAGATATACACATTTTGTTTGTTTGTCTGCATTTATCCTAAAAACTTACGATTTAATTTAAATGAATTTGCTAGCCCAATTTACTACAAAATTGGGGTAAAAAGGCTGCATTTGGGCGCTGGTCCCAGGTTGGAAAGTTTGGCCTGCGCGGGGGATTTATCCCCCGCGCAGTAGCACTTTCAGCCGCGGTCACAGCCGCGCATTTTATAGAAAATGTGTTCAGCCGCGCAAATCTGACTCGAGCAAACGCGCAAAACTTCAGCCGCGCAAACTTCTGTATGAAACTTAACAAGCACAAAAAAAATTGGCGGGCCGCATACTGAAGTTGCATAACATTTTTTAACGCTAGTTTATAAGACGTATATCATATAATACATCATATAGAATCACTTGCGAAACGCTGAAAACGCACAGTTAGGCGATTTGGTCACGCATCAGTGGACAACGGTCACGTGTTTAGTGACGTCAAATTAGGCAATTTCGAGTAATATTGTATATTAAATGCTATACTATCCATCTTTTTAAATATTTACCTGCGCACTGCGCCCGCACACCAACCAAAAATTGCGCAGTGATTCAAGTATTCTATGAACGCTGTAAGTTTAATATAAATTCGCAATTTACAACTTTCGGTAGCCTGATGGTTTATTTTTAGCCGCGCAAGTTCAAGTCGAAATTTTATTTTCAGCCGCGCATTTTTTCAGCTGCAAAACATCTCCCCCGCGCAATATCCAAAGTTTCCAATCTGGCGCTGGTCTAGAATCCTACCACAGTTATGAAATCAACGCACAAAACTGGGCGCCGGTCTAGAACAAAAATAAACCCTCCCTACTAATAACGTATGGAAAAATTGAGTGCATATTCATTATTTAAGGGTGCAGGTCTGGTCTGTTGAAATAATATAACTTGCCATACTTTTCACACTGAACTACGTTACTGAAGTTTGTTATAGTTTTATATGCTTGTATTACTTTAATTTAAAATACTTGTGACCAAATTAAAAAAATAGATATACACATTTTGTTTGTTTGTCTGCATTTATCCTAAAAACTTACGATTTAATTTAAATGAATTTGCTAGCCCAATTTACTACAAAATTGGGGTAAAAAGGCTGCATTTGGGCGCTGGTCCCAGGTTGGAAAGTTTGGCCTGCGCGGGGGATTTATCCCCCGCGCAGTAGCACTTTCAGCCGCGGTCACAGCCGCGCATTTTATAGAAAATGTGTTCAGCCGCGCAAATCTGACTCGAGCAAACGCGCAAAACTTCAGCCGCGCAAACTTCTGTATGAAACTTAACAAGCACAAAAAAAATTGGCGGGCCGCATACTGAAGTTGCATAACATTTTTTAACGCTAGTTTATAAGACGTATATCATATAATACATCATATAGAATCACTTGCGAAACGCTGAAAACGCACAGTTAGGCGATTTGGTCACGCATCAGTGGACAACGGTCACGTGTTTAGTGACGTCAAATTAGGCAATTTCGAGTAATATTGTATATTAAATGCTATACTATCCATCTTTTTAAATATTTACCTGCGCACTGCGCCCGCACACCAACCAAAAATTGCGCAGTGATTCAAGTATTCTATGAACGCTGTAAGTTTAATATAAATTCGCAATTTACAACTTTCGGTAGCCTGATGGTTTATTTTTAGCCGCGCAAGTTCAAGTCGAAATTTTATTTTCAGCCGCGCATTTTTTCAGCTGCAAAACATCTCCCCCGCGCAATATCCAAAGTTTCCAATCTGGCGCTGGTCTAGAATCCTACCACAGTTATGAAATCAACGCACAAAACTGGGCGCCGGTCTAGAATCCTACCACAACGTTGAAATGATTATTAAGCAATGCATAATGTGGGTTAGGGTGTCGGTTAGTGTTTGGGTGTGGGTAGGTCAAGTAATATTGTTTAACACTATTACTGGACTCACCCAAACCCAAACCGGCACCCTAACCCAAATGGTGTTTCGTTGTGGTAGGATTCTAGACCAGCGCCTGCATTTGTGCTACTAAATTCAGTTATAAGTTGTTGAAGCCAAAACTGTGAAGAGCAATCACTTTTAACTATTTTTACACTTATTACACATTAAAAATACGGTCTAGTTGTTTTTTTTATCACAAAACTTGATTCAAAGACTGTAATTTCCGCGTATATATCCCTTAAAAAAACTCAAAACCTAACTTACCCATTTTGATTTCAGGGTTTCGTGAAAAAGAACGAATCCACGATGTTTCTCGTCTCGGCCACTTTTCGTGACGTCATACATTTTATTTCACCAAAAGGGGAGTAACGCTTAGTTGTCAAACTTTGGTTATTTATACAGCCCATATAAATTGATTGAAAAGAGAGTTTCTTGAACGGTATTTATTCTTATTAAATGTTTTCAAGTAAAACAGACACATTTTAATCACTTATTAGAGTGTTTTTTTTCCTACACACGGCGAAATACAAATAAACTAAAGTTACTAAGTATTGCGGAAAGTTGCTTTTATTGTGTTTCTTGCAATGGTTGAATAAAAATCACTGCATTTTTTCTTTATGTTAGTATTTGAAAGTTAAATTTTTACAATGTACGACATAGTAGACTACTTCAAAGATAACAAATAGCTTGGCCATCAATGTGTTATGTGAAAATTTTGAACAGTTTCATGTTTTTCATAAAACTTTCGAAGAATTGAGCAAATTAAATTAAACAAACAAATGACATACACTTTCTTTAACAACTAGTGTGTTGTACTTTATGAGCCAACCATATAAAATACTTCTTATTGATTATTTGAGAACGAAAACTAGGCTGATCTGGTCCAGGGTTTCCATGTAACGAAAATAAGATATAACTGATGAAAACATATAAAATGCTGAGTTAATCTATTTTATTTGACGCATGCTCATGTAATATTTGTATAACAACGGTTTGTTAGTTTTATTGTTTAGTCTTCATAAAATTCAGATAACGCCCAACAAAACAATGCAACGGTATATGTGTTTTAAGAGTTCTATAATAACAACTATTATGCTGATTTCGATAAAGTAACAATAAATTAGATTAAGTGGAACGCATGGTATATGATATCATCGAATAGAGGACGAGACCCTATACCAACAATAAACACATGTTTCCAAGAAAATAAACTTTGTTTTGTCGAAATTAGTTGCATAGGTGATAAATACATAGACAAGCAATAAAATGCAAAACTTAAGATAAATTTGTCTGAAATGTTGTTTGATTAGCTTTGACTTCAGGAGACTGGCCTGGACGCTCAATTTATTAATTTCCTTGAACAAGACAATCAGTTGGAGGAGAATTCAAAATCGGCCATGAATGGGCCAAAAGATGCAGACAGTGTCGAGTTATCAGCTTAGCCCCACTTAACCATACTAGCATTGGAGCGGCCAACACCAGTTCAATATCAGTTGCATAGATAAAAGAATTACAAAACGTGAGATAAAATAGGAAACTTTAGTTTTAGCAACCTACTCAGTTCCATAAACAAAACACTCAATCTGTTGGGGGAGAATTTAAAATGGGCCAAGAATGCGTTAAGTTCTGGAATGTCTTGTTCATTGTTTGCTCCAGTGTTCCGTCATAAACGCCAAATATCCCACCTGTAAGAAACAATGGCGATATACGCTTAACATCGGTGCCATTATAATCAAAAGGAAATCATTCAGACTGAACGTTCAAGTCTAATATCTCCGAAAGAACGTACGTTATTGTCGGAAATTTTTACACGCTAGCAACCAAATCTATCCAGCAATCAACTTAATATATAATCTATGTTTTTCTTTGGTTGAATTTTGGTTAAAGTAAATTGGAAGTATGTTGACTGGGGTTGTACGATACGATGGTATTTTGGATGAAAAGATCCGATACAAATACCAAATGACGTCATTAATCATAACTATACTTAAACAAGCAAAATATAACCCTAGTTGTGAAGCTGTATATTAAAATATAAAGACTAATAAACATAAAAAAGTTTTTGGAGGTCTGTCAAGTCAAATCTTTCAAATGTATAAAGCTCTATGTAAGGTAATTATGATTTTTAAAACACACATAACCTCACCAGTATGTATGAACATGAGCCTCCTCCCCTTGAAGCAGCCAGGGTTGTTTTTCATTTCCTTCAACATTCCACGAACTGCCTTTCCAGTGTACACAGTGTCGCATATCACACCACTAGATGACGCTAGATTGTGGAGAAACTCTAAACAAACAAGTTTATAAACAAATGGTCGACTTTCACTTTTGCCATAATTATAACTTGGTGTTGTAATGATTTTGGTGCCTTTGGTAACCTAAATTTTTAATACTTTTTTCAAATATTTTAGAATTCATAAAACCATCGTTGTATTGTTGCATCCCTATTTGGGTAACTCTGTCAAGTCCACCAGATAAGAGCAAAAAACTAATATTTTTTCACAAATTACAGCGAAAATGCGAAAAAGCAAAATTCCTATGAATACAACTTGCTTTATTGGAAAGAAACAACCTCGGTGGTTTAATAATGCCCGACAACAGAGGAGCATTTTATAAGAAAGTCTGTAGACCCCTTCAATAAACAATTTATTTAGATAGGCCACTCGAAAACCTTAGAGAGTCATTAATTCCAGTAAAAAGTTCTTCAAGTTAACAAAATACACACTTGACTTTCCGTGCTGAAAATTTATGATATTGTCTGATTGGCTTTTTATGTTATTTACTTGTTTTTTATTATATTTAAAAAAATGTTGTTTAGCTACATCAAGTTTTTACCGTGGTCTTCTACTGTGCTCTTTCCATATCCGTCCCCCTTGTGGCCATCGATAATGTTAACCAATTCTTCCGATGTTGTTTGAGTGATACCGACTGCTGCCAACATTTCGTTGATGTGTTGGTGAAAATAGTATTTATCGTCACTTACGCATATTGCATGTAATCTAAGCATAAAAAATATCAATGTACAAGTACACTAAGTAGGCTATTTAAAAGTTATTTAGGTTTTAAACTAAGATTCTCAAAGTGTGTGTTGTAAAACTTGGGTCATTGTAATACCCCAATTACAGATTATAGCTAGAACAAGGCACCTTTTTTTGGTCATTTAAAACAAGTCATTGCGACTCAGTCACAGAAACATCTCATGAAACAAATATTAAATTTAATATAAATAATTTGAAGAATCTTATGTAAAAAAATAATCAAAACATTTATGTTTGAAATTAAATAAATTAATTCTTCGTCTAAATTTTAAGCCGAACCTTATTTTGCTTCCTGTGAGGAAATTTCCGATCGCCAAACCAGCGATGGTCCCCCCACTTCCGCAAGTCACAACTATGTCATCAATGATGTCATCAACATTCTGTGACATCATTTCATTCCAAGCTTCAATGAAACCGAAAACTCCAATTTGATTTGAACCTCCAACTGGGATTGGATAGGAAGGGTGTCCTGTTGATTTTCTAAACATTACAAAATAAAAACAAAATTAAACAACTACAAACGTTAAATAAATCAAAAAATAAATGTCAAATATTATACTTTAACGACAAATAAATGTTTTATAATCAAAAATGACATTAAAGTTTTTAAAAATTAGCTCAAAATGAAAAAAGTCCATCTAAATATTGTTTTCGAAGTAACAGATTTTATGTCACGAAACTTACAATATTTTATCAGCCAGGATTTCCTGCCTTGGTTTAATATCATCAGCGTATCGTGATTTTAGTGGAATAAAATAAATTTGACTTCGGCATAAAATAGAAGGCAAGAGGTTTCCAGGACTGGGCAGTTCTTCAACATTCTACAAAAATACATAATATCATAAAAATTAATTTTGATAAACTAATTGTCAACAATTTATTAACACAACTAATTATTACTAACAGCTTTATATGTAATATATACCTCAACATAGGTACAATTAAAACTATAATGTTGAAACTGGTATTTATAGAAATCAATATTAAACAAAGGTTCTCAAAAATAAATGAACATTAATAATAATCAAGTAACTATGCCTGTAATAAAACAAACCACAATAAAAGCAGCCAAACCAGGTTTTCACTTCGTAGAAGAAGGTGACAATCCATTCCGAGTTCTTTAGCTGCAACAGCGGTGGCTCTGCAGTGATTCGATTGAACGCTTCCGCAAGTGATCACCGACCTACAACCTTTCGACATCGCATCAGCCAACAAAAACTCCAACTTTCTCACCTTAAAAGTATACAGAAAGTGTTTATAGAATTAAAAATTCAAACTAGTTGATAGATAAAATTTAAGTTCTAACTAATTTAGTTTCACACTTAAAAATAACTTAATAGAATATAAATTACCAGTATGAGTCTTTAACTTAATTAACATTGATATTAAAAGTCGTTTATTAAAATGTAAAATTAGTTTTTTACCTTATTCCCACTTAAGGCACATCCAGTCATATCATCTCTTTTAATAAAGATTTCAAAATCTTTTGGTGCTCCAGGTAATTTCCATTTATGGATTGGTGTTGGTAACATTGCCAGCTGATTGAAAAGTAAACAAAAAAAAGTAAAAATACAAAAGAAAAACAGTAGGCTACATGGTAATTGGTATGAAACCTAAAGTTACAGATTAGTGTTTCTCAAACTTTTGTGACCCAATTACTAAGGGGTAATTTGACGAAGGCTTGCCGTATAGTAAGCCGAAACGTTGGTTGAAGAAATATATGCCAGACAAACCTATTTTAAATATACTATGCCTGGTAGCAACAGCATATTTACTTAAGGGTTAAGTTCAACAGCAAAGCTTTGGCAGCCTAAAACTATTTACTGAAATCTTTGTTACCAAAAAAAACATAAGACATTAACATCAGGAAGTTAGAATTTTATTAACATGATCAATGTTTTTCTATTGTTTCTACAAGCTTCTTAAACTTTTCAAGAAATCATGCTCTGAACCAATCTGAATTAACCTAACAATCTGACCTATTGTAGTAACCCAACCAAATCAAACAGGGACCAAATTTTGGGTGGCAGCTCATGGGTAGAGAAACACTTATATAGATACATTGAACCACTCTATTTCCTTAACAAAAATAAATTTTCATTTATTTCCTTACCCTAACACGTTGTTTTGGAATTCCATTAAGAGAAGCAGCAAATTCTGGGGCTTGGTAAGATTCAATTTGGTGAAAATTCATGACAAAAATTTTTGAGAAATTACAACTTTGTAATTTTCTTCCACTTTTTAATAGTTTAAACATTACTTAACTTGTATTTGCAAAGTATTTTCTTGGAAATAGAAGGAAATCAAATAAATGTTAAATATACAACCAGCAATATGCAGATTTATTTAGGCATAGTGTAGAGCATTTGAATGGTTAATTTTGCTTACTTATAAAATTATGTATGTCAAAAAATGGAATTCTTAAATGTGACAAAAACAATCCATATACACAATAAAACTGATGTGTTTTGCAAAACCCTATAAGGGTCCGCCATGCTTTTAGCAAAAATCTACAATAATGCAATTATTTTCTGTCTGCATGATAACTACCCTCACAATTTAAACCACAGTTAGCGTAAATATATTGCAACAACCAGAATAAAAAAAATTTAGATTAAACTAATGGAAATTGAATATAAACGATGGCTCTTTTTGAAGAGTTTGCCGAGTAGTTTATATTGTTGAAATTTCAGCAAAAATATTGACAATTAGATGATAACATGGCTGTATATTTACATTCATCAACATCAATATATTTTATCAATGTTTTTTGCTAAAAGTGTGATTGCTGGATGGGTAAAGCTAACACCAGGTCTAAAATTTCAGTTTATTAGCGACACAAAAAATATTTGAGAGCCTGGTTTGCCAAGGTTTTGAAAATGGAATAAAAGTTTTTCTTGATATTAACGGCAATACTCTGGGAATATTATTCAAAAGATTTATTAAATTCAACAACATTTGTTTACTTTGCACAACCCGGAAGTATTTTATACTTTTTCCCACGGTTCATTATTGAACAATACTGATACTTCTTAAAAATGCGTAATTGGTTAAAGTTTTTAATCAAACGTGTGTTTTGTCGTTCACAGATATTTTTAAAAATTTGAAATAGCAATAGTGACAAGTTAAAAAAGTTAGGGACCAAAAACGACCCCGGAAAGGCCTGTGATTTTGCTGCGTCATGTCCGCCTTACCGCTTTGGTGATTAGGATAGGCAGGGTTTCTCAAACTGTGACCTTCGCCTTGATATGTTGTAAATTGTTTGTGATGTAAACTCATCGCTGTCTTCATTATATCTTCAGGTAACTATTTGTGACCAATTTGTCGCTGCTCAACGAAAAGTGTTAGCACCAAACCACCAATTCACAGCCTATAGAATATAGATAGATAGGTAGATATATTTTATTTGCACGTTTGTAATCGTTTTATAAAACAGAATGCAAAGAAACGAATAAATTAACGTGCAGGGTGACGAAAGAACCGAAGGTCACCAAGTCTGCCACCCTATATAATAATTCCTTGTCTCATCGGCGTTAATATTGCAACTCTTAAAATCGTTTTATTGCAAGAATGCTGGGATATTTATTTCCAAAATGGTTTATTTTGTTTAAACTTTAAATAATACCAAAATAATGTGATACTTTTTGCGTTTTTTTTTAATTCAAAATTTATTCAATTGATTTTTTTAAACACTGGACTGGATAAAATTTTAGTTTTTTAGTCGCTGTTTATTTTATTCTCATAAAATAAATAATTAGTTACGTAAAATAAAATAGGACATTTTTTATTTTTATTTTTCCCTGTATTTCAGCAATTCGATAAGACATGTGTGTAGCGTTTATGTGCAATGAAAAGGCATTTTTAAACTGGTAGTAAAATATGAAAAAAATTAAATTAGTGAATTGTTAAGCCCTTAAAATCTAAAAGCCAGACTTTTGATCCTTTGTATGCCTGAATTGTCGTAGATCTTTTTGCTTTAGAATTGCACTAATTTCTAACGGATCGGGTGCATTTATAACGCATAGATTATTATCTTAGTTAGTATGGTTTTACAAAATCTAGGTGACTAGCACAAGTGCGTGATAAGAAAATTGTTTACACTAATGTTCTGTCGTTTCCGCGCAGTTGTACACCTTAATAAGGACTTTTTCAGGAAGTTTAACAAAATGACTCCATACTTTTTCGGGTCTCTGTATTTTTTAAAACGAAAAACTGGCGCAATTAAACTGCATTTTTTTAATAGTAATATGAAATCTAAAGATCTAACGACTGAATTCGGTCTGATTCATGTCAATTTTAGAGAGGAAAGTTTGAATACATAGTACAAAAAGGAAAACAAACGTTAAAAATGTGTAAATTTTATAAAATATATTTGTTTACTACCAAAGGAATTTTTTTTGATTTAGCTTAATTTGAGTACATGAACTGGTCATATCAGCAAAATCAAAACGTTTCAAAACTAAAATAAATTAAGTTGCACTGAGGGGGTAAGGCAATACAACAATGGTATTTAATGCATAGATATTTGACAGGGTAAACTTTGAACCACGCTGAAGTAAATTGCGATTCTATATAATCAAAATGTAGCATACTATTTTTGCTGTAAAAACATAGTATTTTGAATTGTTACATAATAATGCACCTCTGTTTAAAGATATCAGTTGCATGGATGAAGCAAACAGAGCACATGCGATAAAATGCCTCATTTAAACTGTAAACCTACACTCAGTTTGTTTAACAGGAGAGTCAAACAGAAATCAAGGCAGTTTACGGCGCAAACTTTACGCTATTTCATGAACAGAATATCAATAAAACTAAAGAAAGTGTGAAAAAATGCCTAATTTGAACTATAAAGCTACACTTGATTCGTTTAACAGAATAATCAATCTGTTGGAGGAGAATTTAAAATTGGCCAAGAATGCGTCAAGTTCTGGAACGTCTTGTTCATTGTGTGCTGCATTGTTCCGTCATAATCTCCAAATATTCCACCTGTAAACAATGAACATGGCAATAACTTTCACAGTAAAATCAAATGAAGTTTATGAGAAACAGATAATTTTAATTTGTCTATCATTTGAAACTAATGAAACGTGTTGTTTCTGTACTCGACATGTCTAAGCTACACAAGGAAATATCAGTTTTGACAACCCTTATCAAATAATCCTTAATTTAATTGGGTTTTTAGCAATATGGCTGTTGTAAAAATAAAAATTTTGAAAATTCGTCATTATAGAATACATTCTTATTACTTAAGCATCATTGCGGAACCTGTCTTGATGGTCAGTAGAAGTGCAAAGAAATATGTTATCCTGTGAAAAGCTAAGTGTAAAAAGATCGTTAAATCTTTGTAATTTTTAAAATGTAACATGCTGTACAATATCATTGGGCCCTTAAAAAGAACTACATGTATCAATTTTTAACTTTTGTAATTCGGACGAAGATTCTGTTAAAAAACGAGTCCTAAAAGTAAAAGTTGCTTATTAAAATACACATAACCTCACCAGTATGTACAAACATTAGCCTCCTCCCCTTAAAGCAGCCGGGGTTGTTTTTCATTTCCTTCAACATTCCACGAACTGCCTTTCCAGTGTACACAGCGTCGCATATCACACCACTAGATGACGCTAGATTTTGAAGAAACTCTAAACAAACAAGTTTATAAGAAAAAAGTTGAATTTTAACCTTAGTTTATTTGAATTTATATTACAATAATAACAAAGAAAAAATTAGGATTTTTTAGGTTGACTAACCAATAAGATTTATATTTTTTTTTATACCTATTTTTTGGTGGGCCTGGGGCTGCAGCCCCCTCAGCCTCCGCATTAATCCGCCCCTGAACACAGTCACAATTAAATCATTCAGTCATAGTTGGAAACTAAGCGTTTTGAACGTGTGGATTTAATTCATGTTATATTTGCATTTTCTCCTGCCTTTCAATTAGAGTTTTGTATTAAATTACTTCCATAAAGGGGTAATATCCAAAATAATTATGCAAATCCTAAAAACAATTAGCTAAATTTAACAAGTTTTTACCGTGGTCTTCAATTGTGCTCTTTCCATATCCGTCCCCCTTGTGGCCATCGATGATGTTAACCAATTCTTCCGATGTTGTTTGAGTGATGCCGACCGCTGCCAACATTTCGTTGATGTGTTGGTGAAAGTAATTCTCATCACGATTTACACAGATCGCATGCAATCTGAAAAATTTAAGCTTTTTTAATTTTCCTATGTTACATTGAAACATCTTGTCAGTTGAATAATTGTTCTAGTATGGCAACCAGGTTAACTAATAATGCAGAGCCATGATGGTTGACATTGTGACTTTCCAAGATACAACATTTACAAGTTTATTATAGTTATTAACTATTATGACAAGCAGAGAAAAAATGAGTTTTCTGATAGAATTTTTATTTCAACTGACAATGTTTTGATTATTATCTATTCGGGAATTTTTTTTACAGCAATAGATAGCACAACCATTTTTATTTGTGGTCATGCTTCCACAGTATATTCATAATTATACCAATCCTAGTCCACCTAAGGATTCACCTTATTTTGCTTCCTGTGAGGAAATTCCCGATCGCCAAACCAGCAATAGTCCCCCCACTTCCACAAGTCACAACTATGTCATGGAGGATGTCATCAACATTCTGTGACATCATTTCGTTCCAAGCTTCAATGAAACCGAAAACTCCAATTTCATTTGAACCTCCAACTGGGATTATGTAAGAAGGGTGTCCCGTTGATTTTCTGTGCGATAAAAATAAAAACAAACTATTCCCTGAATCACAAAAAAAATAAATAAATATGAATTAAACAGATTCTCAATAAAATCACATCTTAAATTAAAGAAAATCTAATTTTAAATTGAATCAAAAATACCTTAGTAAAATAACAAACTAAAAACTGAAAAAATATACTTACAATATTTTATCAGCCAGGATTTCCTGCCTCGGTTTAATATCATCAGCATATGTTGAGTTTTTGGGAATAAAATAAATTTGACTTCCGCACAAAATAGAAGGCAAGAGGTTTCCAGGGTTGGACAGAGTTTCTACATTCTAGAAATACAAAGCAACACAAATTTGTAAATCATATGTAAAAAGAATTACAAATAGTACATTATCATATAACTAACTTTTTTTTTAGATTTGTATGGCATTATCGTTAATTTGTAAAATAACAAGAATATTTTGTCACCAAGTTTTTTTATCAAAAATGTTAATAAACATAATATTATCTAATATCCAATAGCTTATGGAAATTTTAAAAAGACATAAGTCTAAGACAAAAGAAAAATACACCCAAGGAATTCATTTATGTCAGTGGGTGAAAACTTATTTACATATATATATATTTTAAAGTAGTAATAATTAAATTAAACAATTATAACTTTCCTATAGTTGTACGATGTGAACAGACAATAAAATGTATCAAGTAAAAGTCAATAAAAATAAACAGATGTTGTTAACCATATTTTCACTTCGTAGAAGAAGGTGACAATCCATTCCGAGTTCTTTAGCTGCAACAGCGGTCGCTCTACAGTGATTCGATTGAACGCTTCCGCAAGTGATCACCGACCTACAACCTTTCGACATCGCATCAGCCAACAAAAACTCCAACTTTCGCACCTTAATAAATAAATTGTTTCTAGAAATTTACTTAATTTTTTGCAAATCTTGGTTGACTCAGTTGGTATTTAAGCATTTTAATACAAAAAGCCTTTTAAAAACTTCATAAATATTTTCTTACCTTAATCAAATTAAACAAAATATTTATAAAGTGTTTAAAAGTTAGCTAAAATGGACAGAAATTAAATTTCAAACAGTCAAACACTACTAATAATTAACAATTTATAAAAAAATCATTTACGTTGGCAACTTAAAGTAAATAAATAAAAAATCTTCAGTTTACCTTATTCCCACTTAAGGCACATCCAGTCATGTCATCTCTTTTAATAAAGATTTCAAAATCTTTTGGAGCTTCAGGTATTTTCCATTTATGGATTGGTGTTGGTAACATTGCCAGCTGATTGAAAAGTAAAAAAATTGTTTATAGTAAAAAAATATGGTCACATAAACATTTTTTTTAATAAATAAAAGCCTAAAAAAATAAAATTTAGCCAAACAAAGTAAGTATTTTAATGATAATTAGCAACATATATATGAAATATTGGCAAATTTATTACTTTGTTGCATAAAGAAAAGTTTTTTTTTTAACTGAGGGAATAATAATATGGTAAGACTCTAAGTGTATAGCCTACTTTGACACGTTTCTTTGGAACTCCATTAAGACCAGCAGTGAATTTTGGAGCTTCGTAAGATTCCAATTCATGAAATAACATCGCAACAGTCTTGAAAAAGTTGCTACTTTATTATGTAAAGTTACACAGAATACTTTCTATATTTAGGACAAAATTGCTTTCATTTGTTTACTTTTGTTCAAACCCGGAAATGGTTTTATTACACACGGAAATTATATTTTTTATTCTCACCGCTTTGCTAAATAAAAAAAATAACTATTTTTACGTTTGTGGAAAGTTAAACATCTGATAAATTGTATAAAAGTATTATCTATTTAATAGTTGTACAATTTGTTTGGTGAAACGTTACAAAAACTCATTTTTTTACAAATATTAAAGTTTACTTTGACTTTCATAGAAATCAAACTTTCTCTCACCCGGCGATTTTGCTGAGTCATCCAAGCGTGTCGGTCGCCATTCATGCGTTTCGAGTAAAGCAAACATAAAAATACTTTCTCTGACCAAAGTCGAACTTCTCAGGTTAAATGATAAACAGATTTATTGGTGCCAGAGGGCACTATTTTGACCTTTACGGTCGTTTTCGTTTGGACATACGCATATTAAGGTTATTAAATAGGCGCAAAAAGAGTTTCCTGTTATTTTTTTTGTGTTATTCTATTAATAAATCAAGAAGCTGGTTCAACTCACGATTTGTGTATTTTTTATGACTGCTAAGATTAATCGTGGTAATAGGTTTGTGTGGGCAGATGTCTAAAACAAAACTAAAAAAGGCTCTTAAGTGGGAATTATTGCCGATTGAAGACCCCTGACTTTTTTAAATGTTTTAATGCAATGCCTGGTAAATTTTTTTCTTAAAAAATCGTGAACCAATCTAAACCACTAGAAAAAGGTACACAAAATTATTTTTTTTTATTTATCTTGAAACAATTAATGTTTTTTTGCAATAATAGACGCAATAAAATACCAAGCAAAGTAATAGCAATGTAGAACAACAACATGTTGACTTCAACAAGGTTTTATTGTGAGGGTGAAAATCAGGAGTGCAATAACAACTTGGTCATAAACCCACCTTGAGCATTTATAAGACATGTGCTCTGTTAATTTACGATAAATGCACCCATTGGTAATTGGTGTGCGCCAGTTATATTAAGCTTTGAACATATTTTAATTGACAGATAACAGTAGTTAAGGTTGAGAAAAGCGAGATAAAAAGTTATAGAGATAATATTTCATCGTTTTTTTAAAGATTACAAGTTATAGGTTTTCATGTTTCTTATTTTTATGGTTTAACCCTAGTTTTGAGCTTTTTCTTCTAATATCTAAATATTTAAAACCTAAACTCTGAAACACTTTTGAAAGTAAGAAATCCCTCGCAGACTATATAATGTAAAAAAAAAGATTCTTGCTTTCGTACCAGATGATATTTATACTGTTTATATAAACAGATGTAAAATATAAAATTGTTTCTTCAAAAATTTACAGAAATTTATTATTATTTTAAATGTTTAATACCTGTTTTATAAACAGTCTAAATATCGTTATCATTATTTAAAAACCTAATTGTTTTTTTCAGGTTGTTATAACACATAACTTTTTTAATTTTATACAAACTTCATAAAATGGGTTTTAAGGACAACTTTATTGTCCACATTTTCCTCGCTTATATTTACCTGTCTAGTGGATTGGTGGTCAACTTGTTCCAATGCCTTTCTATTCCACTTTGGTACGTCGGATTTAAGGACCTTTATCGAAAAATTATCCGCAACCTTAACTACCTCAACTGGTGCTGTAAGTATTTTTTAATTCTTGCCAAGTTGCCAAAAAATTACCTGTAATGGGAAATATATATTTTATATGGCAATACTACTGTCACTTTTCCTCTCTGCTGGAATAGGTTGGTAAGTGCTATAGACATATTGTATTTGAGTATTGGTTGTTTTAAGCAAAATGTAGAATTTTTTATTCACAATAGTCACATTATCTCGCTTAGTTTGTTTAAGAAATGCATAAAAATCATTGTATGTTTGTTTGATTGATTTTAGCTAAGGTTGGTTTACTGTAAAATTAATTATGTTAGAATTTCACCGATGAAATGCAGAAATTGGACGTGTGTTTGATTTTATTGCTTTCACTGTACTTTGAATGAAACAATAAAAATAGTTTATAGATAAACTTGTTGTAAATTTTATAAATTTCTGTATCTAATGTCATATGTTTATATGGCCCTAGTAAGTCAAAATAATATTGTAAACCCACCATGATTTATTGTTTACCTGCATTGCTTTGATTGCTTACTGTACTTTGACCTTATTGACCTTCGTCCCTTGCTTAAGTGGGTTGTTTAGAGTTGAAACTTGACCTTTAACCTTATACTCCTTCAGTGAAACAGAAAACCTTAAAAATAAATTTTCTGCTGCCAAACATGTTAAATAAAGCCAGATATCTGAGAAAAATCCAGTCTGGCAAGTCTGTTCTTATTGAAACCACCTTTTTCACAAGCTCGCTTTGGGTCAAACTGCTAACACTGTCCTGACCTTTACTCTACAGTGATCCCTGGTGTCGCTCAGTGGTGGAGTGGTATGAGGGTTTTCATCTACGCACGACCTCACGAGTTCCAACATTTGGGAAATGAAAACACGATCGCCATCTTGAACCATAAGGGACAATTAGACTGGATTGTTAGTTGGGTTGTGTCGGAATACTGCAACATTCTCGGAGTAAGTTTACAAATTATAACCGATTTTTTGTTTGTTTAAACAAATAATTTGGGCTTGATGGGCCAAAATATTTTTTTAAAATAATTGTAAATTTACCTAATAAAAGTCAGATATCAGAATTAAAAAAATAATAAATAAATTTAATGTTTTATTTTCCGAAACAAATTATTTAGGTAAAGTAAACTAATTTAATGTTTTTAATACGCTTATAAACTAACTCAATAAAATTGTCAGATTTTATAAAATACAAAAAATTAAATGCTGAGGCTGGCAGTGATCATGTTTTATCTTTTTTTACATTAAAAATGCAAAAGAAAGAAAAGTTAAAGTGGTTCGGGTTTATTGGCCTAAACTTTATTGCTAACATAAAAAGCGTAGATTAAATTATATAAGTTTTAAATTCTTAGTAGTTACCACACATAAAAAAATAATTAACAAAATATGTAGTTATTCCATATTAAACCACCATATATTTTTATGTTTAGAATGCCAAATGCATTGTGAAATCAGCACTTCGTTATATTCCAATTCTTGGCTGGGCATTTTGGATGGCTGAGTACATATTTCTCAAGCGTAGGATTGAAAAGGATAGAAAAACTCTGGCTAAAGGATTCAAAGCCCTCCAGACCTTTAAAGAAAACTTCTGGGTAAATTCTAAACCTATTATAAGTCATATATGTGCCCTCCCAAGCACTGAATATTAAGTACGTTTATTTAAATGTAGGTATTGTTGTCTAGTGTTATTTTTTTCATAGATTGTCTTTTAACAATGACTTGTCAGTCTTAGTGTTTTTTCAGACAACCAATTTCTATATTAACTTAAGTGTGTGTAGGGTTCACTTATAGCGAAGGTAATGTAAACAAACTGCTTTCTCAACAAAAATCAAACTTCTATTATTTGCCGTGATTCAGCATTTTTTAGTTCATGTGTACCTTCTTAAGGTTAAATGTGTACCTTTTATAGGATAATAAATCATGTTAACCTTGTTGCCTAGTAGAAACAAATTCATTGCTTTCTACATTTAATTTAGGTATTTATTTTTGGCCGATATGAATGAATATTTACATAGTAATTTACTGATCAAGGCTTTAAAGCCACATCCTTCTATTTAACATTAAAATATTAACTTATAATAAGAATTAATTACTATTCAGCATTTAATTTCCTGGAGAAACTTACAAGCGCTACCTTGTGCTTAAGATGTGTTTTGGTGCGATATAATTGAAACTGTTGCAACCAAGCTTTAGCTTTAGATGGAGAAACTGCATTTATCCCAACGCAATTATTTATGTTAGTGATTTGTAACATTTAAAAAATTTGTTTCAAGACCCACGGCCGATGTGTTATTTTATAAATATTGTTAAACTGTCTCTTTTATATTTGGAATGTAAGAAGGTGAAACATGTACAATTTTTTTCTCCCCAAATTTTACCACATTTTGGAACACAAAACAGTTATTATTTTTTTGCTGTGTTCTTCATTAAGCAAAACACTAATGCTTTCTCCCAACTTTTTGCACTAATAACATGTGCTTTTTAAGATCCTGATATTCTGCGAGGGCACACGTTACACCCCCGAACGTCACAGACAGAGTAACGAGTATGCCGCCAAGAACAACCTTAAACCTCTTAAGCATCTCCTTCAACCAAAGACCAAGGGTTTTGTGCTCACAACACAAGGAATGAGGGAAAGTAGTAAGTACAAGAACAACTCAATCGATTGCTGTTTTACTGTAAAAGAAGAGGTTGAAATAGACAATATAATAATATTGGCAAGAATTCCAACTAGGGATGTTCAAAGTAGAATATCGAATCCTTGGATTCGAATCCAGATGGTATTCGAATCCAATTCTGCCGTTTATTTCGGGTAATTGGAACCGATATAATTTAATGTTTTACCGCGGATTGTTGCGCCTAATTGCACAAACGCGTGTGGTAAGTTGGTCTGTCGCTGCGGCGACCAATTTATAGTGCTTGCTTTAAATGTAACCTGGTAGTGCAGTGTCAGCGTTTTTTCGGGCGACCAATTACCGCGTCTCGCGATAACGTTCGTTCGTAGTGTCAATCAAGCATTATTGGGCGAGCGACTAACGTGTAATGCCAGGTGCGTATTTCGCAATTTCTCTAAATGCGTTAAGTTGCAAAAGTAACATTACGTTGTAAAACGTGCTGGCCGTCCACAAAATGCGCTATAGGGTTAGTTAAGGTCAACATTAGGCTAATATTCAGCTAGGTTATGCAGTTATGCACAGTGTAATTGTCAAGAATTCGTTAAGTCAATAGTAACTTTGTATTCTTTGCAGTACATTATTTGACTGCATAACAGATCATGTTAGTCAAAAAAGAAGTACTAAGACCCAACACTGCTTTAAAAAACAGTACTGAATTGCTAAAGAGTTCTGTGTGCAGTGTTGCATTGTACTCACTATTGGCAAAAAAATAAGTTTTGGCAACAACCTGGACAGTTGACATAATACAGTTTACACAACTGCTTCAAATGACAGTTGTTAAGAATGTTAAACATATGGGAGATTTTTTTTATTATAATGTACACATGTTAGAAAATTGTTTTGGCGATTTATTGCTGTGATTGTGGGCCCTGTAGGGTAGATTAAGATTAATCCCTTCCCCAAACAAAATCGATGTTAAATAATTTAATAAAAATATACTAGGATTCGCTATTCTGGATTCGTTATTCTAGATTCGAAACCTATTATTCTAGAATACCTTGGGATTCTACTTTGAACATCCCTAATTCCAACCCTGCCGGTGTCAGTAAATTTAAACTGATCTATTTGCTGATTAGTACATAGCATTTCCTTAAAAACAAACAACTTAATCGCTGGCTTTGTTAAACTGTGAACGCAGTGGTTTGGGATAGATAGACAATGTTGACAAAAATTCCATGCTTTTCAGTATCAGTAAACTTAAACTGATATATATTTGCTGATTGTAAAGCTGAATTGATTGCCGTGTCCCACTGCACCTCGCAAGTATGGTTAAAACTTGCAGTTTTATTTTATGAAAAAAAATTAAATTGAAGTTTAGATCTCCCCAACAGGCCCTCACCGTCTCTGGTTTTGGTTTAGTTATCAGTCTCACATAAAAAATGAAAAATTTTATGTGCACTACCTAAACCTTTATCAAAATTTTTTTTTTTATTCGAGACTAGAAAGGCAATAATAAAGTCACGTGGATTTAAGGGATCTTATCCCTCTTTGTGAATTCTGTTATTTTTTCGGCAAACTTTCCAAGAAAAAAAAAATAGTTGGTTAAATTTGAGCTCTGTAACTAAATTTTTCCAGTGTTGTCAATTTTCTTAGTCATTTACCACTTAAAGTAGTATGGTTCGAATTGTTTGGTGTTAAAACGTTGGTTCATATTGAAACTTATTGACCTAAGGGCCTGTAATGTTTGACATCTGATTTAGTTGATAGTTGTGCAACATTCATTGTATTTTAGCAAAAACATCAGGATATACATTGTTTTCATAAAACTAACCCATCGTTTTAAATATCGATTAATTTGCATAAAGCGTATTATTGCTGTATAGCTACCACGTACGCAGCGTTTTTTAAATATAAACAATACAGTGATGTCATAAAACTAAAAGGCTTATTGACACTTAAAACGTCCAATACAAGAAAGACACTTTACGTGGCATTTAAATCAAACCACGCACCTCTGGCAGCTGTGTCATTGAAATGACCTTCACACCACACTTTAACCTCGTGCCAAACCAATTGTCAAGGCCGGCCTAATTAACAACCATCGTGTTTCTTAAGGTCCTTGTATAAACACTTGGGGTTGATTTGGCCAAAGGGCTTCGTTAGTTGAGGTCGCTTGGTCCTGTATTGAACACATTATGTCCCATGTGCGGATGGTTGTAAGATCGATGTAATGTTTTAAAATCTGTTTAATGCACAACTGAGCCAGATTATTTAAAAGATTAGATTTGCTTCGTATATGTAAACCGCTGTTTTGTGTACAATATAGAAAATAATATGTTGAACCATTCCTTAAATTTCGACTAACACAACACACAAAAATGTACTAATATTACCAATAATAGCCTTCCGAAAAATTTGTTTTAAACAATATTGGTTGGATTAAATCGTTAAACGTCGTTTTAATAACTCGTTCCAGACGATTTGTAAAGCCCATCGATTTTTAAATGACTGTTACGTTTCAGTTTAGTTAAATCGATGAGAGTAATTTGAAAACAAATGAACATACGTTTGGAGACCCTCGAGGTTTCAAGGCAGTTATTGTCAAACTGTGTGCAGTAAAACTTTTAGTTATTTAAAAAAAAATTCGCGCTAAACTGCATTACGTTTCTAGATGTCTTGATCAATTTGTTTTATCCCTTTGTAAATGGCCGACTTGGCCGTATTTTTCCTTAATAGGGTATCATGTGTTACTATATAAAGACAAATTGTTTGAATTCTTCACAAGCTTTTCGAGAATTCAATACATTTTACCTTTATGCAGTGCCACCTGATTATCTTGTTTTATCCCAAGGGCGTCTTGCGTATCATCGCACAATTGTAAACTAACGTATTTAAAGGAGTTTTTTTTGCTTTGCGTATCATCTTCTTTATGACGTCACGCTTGGATGTAACACTGTGACGTCACGTTTCGTCGTAAAGTTGTGACGTCACGTTATGACGTAACTTTGTGACGTCTTACCTGAAAATATTTTCATGTCCATCAAACAAATGTCCTAGACCCGCACCTGACTACATTACCCGTTAAAATACTGATGACATTGTGGGATGTACAATTGTCCTGTCGTTTAATAAGGACGATTTTCAAAGCAAAAACATCAGAGTAAATCGACAACATCTTAATAAAAAAGTTTCCGTACACAAATGCACATCGAAATTTCTTTACCAAGACGACATCTATTTTACTCGACCTATTTCTCTTTGAGATTCATTACCAAGCTACATTACACATCTGTGCAACCATTACAAGTCATGACACTATCCTTGTAGAAAAATAAAAGTGTGCGTGTAGAAAGCGTGCTACAAGTTTTTCTTGCACAAGCTGATATTGCTAATGAACTGCTGCTTCTATCGGTTAACAAAAACAATGTTATCACTCAAAGCCTTTTCAAAACCCTTTTTTTTTTTCATGTTAAGAAAGTAAAACTATATTGCAGGTTTGTGTATAGTGTTAAACACCCATTTACTTTTTCATTTTAAGGAAGTAATGTTGTTTTGTTTGTGAACTCAATCAAGGTAAAATCCCGTTTTACTCGATGCAAACAAAACTCATCCTCTGTACACATTCAAATACTCCGGGCTTATTTAAACCCCCACAAGCTCTTTATATCCGCAGAGGTGATGGGTGGCTTCATACTAATGTACATGCTAGTCATGCTTCGTTTAACTCCACACGACGTGTTGGGTTTTTGAAAGTAACGTTAAAAGCATTATCAAGTATATTATTATCCGTATAAAGAAGAAAAAGGGTTTGCAAATCCTATGACAAACATACACAAGTGTATGCAAGAGTTAATAAAATGTATCATTCGAATTAAGGAACTGACGATGCCAGTATAGGCAAAATATATTCCTTAAAAATGTCTGATCCTGATTTTACTCAGGGATTTAAACCTGAGTTTTATTGCTAATATACGCGTCAGCGGAACAGTGATCGACGAGCAGAAACCTGCTGCCAATGGTTTTGGATTCAATAAAGATACGCCCTTTTATATACATGGGTATAACAATTTACAAAGTTTGCATATAGATACTAATGACATTATCGCAATACCAGTGTTAGTTTAAAACTGGTCACCGTCCCAAATATAAACAAGTGTACAACGGCTTAGTACCAAAATACACACATAGGATGAAAATACACATGCGATAGGCAGTCGTTTAAATAATGGATGGTTTTTATATTAACTCATCCCAGAACTATAGACGCCGTCAATTTTCGATTAAATCGTGATGATCTTAGCTTCCAGTAATTGCTTGTTATTTTATGGCGATGAATAATGCATTAGTGGGTGGAATTAAGGCGGAAGTAGTCGATAAGAAGCTTGTGTGTTGTAAGTCCTTTATAAAATATACACTACCAGTGGTAAATATGCACCTATTTGTATTGAATTGTATTTATTTCTTTGTTAATTGTTTTCCCGTTAAAAGTTTTTTTTGTATCACGGTTGGTTGCCAGGAAGTGTTTCAATCTTTAAATATATTTGAATATCTTTGAAGTGATCTGCGTATTAAAAAGTGTGAAATTTGAATGTCCTATTCCTCTCAAAAATGTCTTTAAATAGTCGTTGAATTTATTTTACATCCAACTAAAGTTATGAGTTTAGAAAGTGCTATTGTTACACAATTTTTACCAATTTGTTAATTTGTTGACCATAGCATTTATATTGTTTTTTTTTAAATTCGGTGAAAAGTGTTTAAATGTCTGTAAATTCTTAGCAAAAAAGGCACTTGATTAAAAAAAGGTTTAGAAGCACTTCTGTAACTCCAATCAAGCGAACTCGCGAGCATTTAAATGTGCGACGATCGGGCTACTACTGAACCGCTCAAGTTTCTGCCGATCAATACTTGGACGTCCCTAACAGTTGATGGTGAATTAGGTGCCAGTAAAGCCGATTTCAACAAACATATGTTGCAACCTGGCATTAAATCCTTTCATTGATTTCCTGTGTTTTACGCAAACCCGCTGTTTATTCGACACTAAAAGCCTAAATACATATGGATTACCCACAAATCCCATCTAAATTAATAAAACTTAGAATAGGTGTTTTGTTCAAAAGTGGAAAATATTGCTTGTCTTGTTGTATTTAAATTGGTTGCTGACACAGGTTTTTTTTTAAAGCCTATAAAATTGCCAGTCAGGCCATCCCTTGCTTATCCATGCATATTCATTCACCTATACCCAAACCCCAATTAATGCATAACCATTTTATAGGTATAACCATTTGCTATTTAGCAGGAAGTATTTGTTTAAATAATCCCAAGATACACTCCAACAAAAAACAATAGAGTTGCCTAAAATTGATTTTTTGTTTGGTTAAAAGACCAAGTTAAGTGCATTTAATCCTAACCCCACTTAATCCTACATTCGATTGGTTGCACGATCGCTACCTTAACTGATTTAACCAGCTAAGTTTTCATTATATAAGCTGTTTATCGACTAACCACGTATTAGACATTGCATATCCCCATGCACCTTCATTAACACCCAGAGTCAACTAGTTGTACGACCCGAGCTACAAATGCACATTGGCTAGCTACAAATGCATCCTTATGACATGTCGTTTTTCAAGTGGGGCCTGACATTTCTTTAAAAAAAAGTGAGGCCTGGTTTAAATAAATTTTAGAATTACAGCATTAGCCCCGAAGATCAGCGATCTGTACGGATTTAACCAACTAAGTTTTATTATTTAAGCTGTTTTCCCAGTAACTACGTATTGCATAATGCATATACCAATGAACCTTCATTAACCCCTAACACCACTTTCCCCTACAGTCGATTGGTTGTACGACGCTACGGTTTGCTTCCAAGGAGACAGCGACCCAACCTTGCTCGACATGATCAACGGCAAACCTTGCAAGGCGGACTTCATCGTTAGAAGGAGGCCTGTCGAGGAAATACCTCACGATGAAGCGGAATGCTCAGAGTACCTCAGGCAACTTTATCAAGAGAAGGTAAGTGTACGATAATATCGGATCGTAACCGTTTCCCGATGCCGAAATGTACATGTTCGATGCTGTAATCATAGTGTTTTGTTTCTCAAACTGTGCGTCGTTGTAATTACCAGAGTAGCCACTTAGTGGTTTTGTTTCATATCGAACTGTTGTATATGGAATACGATGCTTACACAAATTGTAATCCCTTGGCATTTCCATTAGAACTTATTATAATATCCACCTGTAATCTCAGTTTATTAAAAAAAATATTTATTAATATATGTTTTAAGTAAAAAAAAAATGGCGTGGTTGCTTAGCTTAACTACATCACGAGCTCTTATTGTCGCTGCCTCAATCATATCCATCAACCATCTATGCGTCACTTACTTTCTCCGTGTCCTTCGAATTAAAAGTCTTTATGATTCCAAGTGCGTCCTTTCTTGTCAAGCTCCCAGTTTGGTGTTTTCTTACATTTTGTGACCTGAATACAATGTATTATCCGCAAAGTGTTGTTATTCACAGGACGAGTTTTGTGGATACTTTAAGAAGCACGACACTTTCCCGATCAACGGCGCGGACCCAAGACTAAACGACTACGTGAGAAAAGAAATTCCCAGGAATAAAATGTAAGTTGATTTCTAACTTGAGTTCCCGAGGTTGTGAGTTCAAATCTCACCGCTAGTTTTTTTTCAATATACCCTTCTTGCACCAAACGAGCAAATAAAAAATGTCCACGATAGGCCGGTTATTAATAAAACTGGAGTTAAACCAGCTAATTTTCGTTTAACGTAACAAGCAGAGGTGAACTTTTTCACCCAGAATTGAAAGAAGCAATCAGGCAATTGAAAAGCAATAAAAAAATAGAAAGACTAAACAACTATTATTATTACGGATTTTGTTTCGTTTTCAGCTCAAGCTTGTTTATTCACAATTGCCATGTCTAAACAATTTAAAGAAGCAATAAACAGTTTAAACGGTTAGATTATCGCCGACAACTGTTAATATCCGCCTCTAATTTCCCCAATTTCCTATATCTACGCAGATCCTTGTTCATATTACTCTTCTGGTCTTTCACGTCACTGGTTCCCCTCTTCTATTACGCGACAATCACCATTATTTGGGGCTCGATGCTTGCGCGGTCATTGTTCTCACTTGCTGCTGTGTCAGGTGAGTTGAAACAATAACAACAAAAACTTTTGGACGTAGTAAGAATATCAAAGCCTTTACGGAAGTAGTTATCATTTTGTGAACGTTTTGAATAAATCTTTATTTTTGACATGATGTTTTTATTTAAAACGTACAAAAATGCAACTACCTCTGTGTGGGTTTTAAAATTCCTGCTACGTAAAAATAAAACCTCCAACCTTCAGGTTTTATAAAAAAGACTTGTTTAGATTTAAAGCTATTATTTGATATCGATCAGAGACCAAATGTCAAAAATAAATAAAAAATAAGTTCATTTTTTTGGCATTTATCCCAGTTAAAGCTGTTAGATTAATAAAATTGATGTGCTTTACTATAAAGTTGATACGCAAAACGTAAACTTTTTTAGAATTGATTTATTTTTGTTGAAATAAAAACTTAAAATTATTCTAAAGAAAATTGAGTGACATTATAAATTATTTTTTAACAACCTTTTAAACATTATTTTTTTATATTATAATTTCCCTCTAGTGGCGCTGGTGTTTCAAATAATGCTGAAGGCGGGAAAACCTAAGGGGGCCTGAAATCGCTGATGCCCCCTATTCTGCATACTTCGATTCATGACGTAACAATCCCTACGAACGAGAGGAATTCTTCATATAATAAGTCCGTAACCCTCCTAACCGAGCCTGAATTTGTTCCACAGCATTTTAAATTTGCCACATTTAAAGAAAGCATAATTAATACTAGGAATGTCCGATAATATCGGATCGGAGCCGATACGCATGGTTGTGCTAAATGATCAGATACCAAATGACGTCATTCATATGCTAAAACAAGCAAAAAATATAAAATTAAAACGTTTGTTTGTTTTTTTGTAGGTATGTTTATCCTTTTGTGAGGCCAACATTTTTTGTGTTAAGTGTGGTTACCTTCAATTGTTAACTTAATATTTTTACCAAATTTATCTTTCAAAATAAAAATCGCGATCGCAAATCATAACTGGAATTCCCGTAATAAATAGGAACAGGCTCGGCACCGGCACCCTAGTATCAAACGAGTCAATGCAACTTATAAATATCTAGTGGTAGTATCGGTACTCGTCCGATACTTGGGTTGTATCGGTACTCGTCCGATACTTGGGTGGTATCGGTACTCGTCCGATACTTGGGTGGTATCGGTACTCGTCCGATACTTGGGTGGTATCGGTACTCGTCCGATACTAGGGTGGTATCGGTACTCGTCCGATACTTGGGTTGTATCGGTACTCGTCCGATACTTGGGTGGTATCGGTACTCGTCCGATACTTGGGTGGTATCGGTACTCGTCCGATACTTGGGTGGTATCGGTACTCGTCCGATACTTGGGTGGTATCGGTACTCGTCCGATACTAGGGTGGTATCGGTACTCGTCCGATACTTGGGTGGTATCGGTACTCGTCCGATACTAGGGTGGTATCGGTACTCGTCCGATACTTGGGTGGTATCGGTACTCGTCCGATACTAGGGTGGTATCGGTACTCGTCCGATACTTGGGTAGTATCGGTACTCGTCCGATACTAGGGTGGTATCGGTACTCGTCCGATACTTGGGTGGTATCGGTGCCGATCCGACACCAAGTTAATATAGGAATTTTAATCTTGCGACATAATTAACGTTTTCAAATTTCAAACAGATTTTTTTGAACAAAAGAATATATTAACACAAAAGCAAACTAAGCTCAAGCAAATTGACTTAACAAACTGGAAACTAATTGTTTGCTTAAAAACATCACGTATTTACGTTTTAATTTTATCATTTTTTTTTACTTAATGACGTCATTTTGTATCGTATCGGATCGCGATATTTTTCCCACAATATATCGGAATAAAATACTAGTATCGGGTATCGCTCACCAGCATCACCCGATACTTTGTTGCGATTCCACCCGGGTACTCAGTACGACCATTCATTGCTACTCGTGTAAGCCGAGTATTACTCGCAGAGGTAATTGTGCAATTAGAGTGTCATCGTGTATTATATACCTTTGCTTGGTCCGCCATTTTATTTGCAGCTTTATTATTTGCACGCTCAATAATCCCAGTTTACCCGAAAGATTAATTCTTTAGTTCAGTTCAGTTTTTTTAACGCAGAGCCCCTGAATTTTTTTGGGGGGGTTGGGGGCGTGGAATTTTTACAAACGACGTCACAAAGAAATTAGACTTAGGAAGCCTGTTGTTTTTAGTCCAACAAATGTGAAACTGAAATTAAGTCTAAATACATTAAGGAGAATGCTCCAAAACGGTGTTTTTTAAATGAAACTTTCTGAAATTCCTTATATTTTTTAACTTAAGCGCCAAAATTTCAATTAGGCCTTCATGGACCCCTTTAATTAGTCCACGTACCCCAAAGAGGCCTATGGACCACCCCCGTTTAAGAACCCCTGTTTCTTACTTTGGTTTCCTAATTTTTCTTGGTAAACTCTAAATAAGCAATGCAATTAGTGAATATAAGCCATTTCTGAATGTTACCGCAGTACAGTAGTTTGTTGGTAAACTGTGTCAACTGTTTTGTTTGTTTTCAGTTTGTGTTGGAAACTTAAAATATACGTTTTATGTATATTAAAATGAAATATAGCTTGCTAGTCTTTAAGAATATTTAACCATTTTTAGGGTACATTTTCAGTACCGCTCTAAATACCCCCCCAACTAAATGTAACAAATATGCGTCATGAAACCCTGTTTCTCTATTACGGTGTAATCTTAAGTTTGCAAACAAATATAAGAGCTTCAAAAAAGTGGCTTATTTTTGTTAGAATTTTTTATATAAAAATGAAAATAGGTTCCATGGCTGCCAGAACTCTGGTTCGTTGCCAGAATGCAAGACAAGCGCTGTATTTTGCGAGAAACATTTACAATCCTGTCCCAGCATAAACCAACAACTACTTCATGTTAATATTCACCCAAGCATTTACAATTGCTCAACATCAACCTACTTTAACCCAAGATCCGCTTTCAATGTCTATTTGCGCTTTCTTTACTGTGTCCTTTATGTTCCACACTGTATGTACTTAGAAGCGTATGTGTGACAGGGATGTGCGATAATTTTGGATCGGTGCCGATACTCGATACCAAGTGCTTGTGTGGGTACTCGTCCGATACTAGGTCAGTATCGGTGCCGATCCGATACTACACACATTAATAAAAAGCATTTTGTCTATTTTGTGATTTCTATACTTAAATTTTTTTTTTATAAGTTGGCAAACAACTGAAGGTTACTCAATATGTTTAACTCTACCCTTGATATATTGAGCAGATGACCTTGTTTTTGAAATATTGTGTGAACTATTTAAACCAGGGGTGTCCAACTCAAACATGCCGACGTGCCAATTTTTATCTTATAACTTCTTCCCGTGACAAAGTTTGGCAACTATTTTTTTTCTAATATTAAAAGCGCTTTTATACAAAATATAAAAAACAGTATATTGTTGTAATGTCAGAAGTAATTGCTTGTGGTCGTAATTTGCTGGGATTGTTTTGTATTGTGAATAAACAATTACAATTGGCTGTATTTTGGGGGCTTGCGTTCCATTTTTTATTAGGTCGTTTCGAAATGCAAAACCCAAAAAAATCCCTAAACCCTTATCTAAAAACAAAAAACACGCTACAGTCGCGTGCCTCATGTTGGACACCCCTGCTCTAAAGCAAACGGCCCAAATAACCTGGTAAAAAACTTAAAACGTTTTTTTTTTCTTGTTTCCGCATAGTAATGACGTCATTGATATCAGATCGCGATAATTTTTGTCTAAAATATCGGGTGTCGGTGTAAACTGTGTGCGACATCCCTAATATGTGTGTGTGTGTGTGTGTGTGTGTTTGTGCGTGTGTGTATACGTTTTTCGTGTTCCACATTCGCTGTGTTTGTGCACAGATGGGCACATGCCGTGTATCTGACCATTTATGGAAATATTGACTTTTTATTTAATCTTACAATCGGGCCATGATTTTACTAGGCATCGTTTAGCATGTAATTTCGATAAAGTCGTACTTCTTACTTTACAGTATATACCGCAACCTTTGTAAAAAAAAGCTTAATAACGCAAAAATTAAAACAAAAATTAAAAAAACATTTTTTTACACAGCCCACTAATTTACCACTATACCTGTTTTGTTTTGTTTTTATGGTAAAAGGTGTAATTCTTGTTTCGACTGTTCTCCATGCATCCGCTATTTGCGAATCCTAAATTGTGAAAATTTATGTGTTTTTAATTACTTTAATATTCTAACTCGCGTGTTTATCGAATTGTGTGCGAATTATGCAAATATCTCTCTTAACTGTGTTTTGCACTGTCGCCCCTACCTTCATTAACACCAGATGCTTAATATTTTCTTTATCAGAAAAAATATATATTTTTAGCAGAAAAGGCAATAAATCTAAAGTTTGCACCAACTGTAAAATAATTTCTGTTGATTCTCTTTAACGGCCATACTTACTGGAATACAAACGTATATAAATTAAAAGACGACATGAAGACTAATAATGACGTCATAAAGCCAACCAATGACGTCACTGATCGTTTTGGTTGTTCCAGATCAGAATCAATTTCAATTCTCAAACTGTAATGATTTATGAAATAATGTTTTCTATTGAAAACCCGAACTGGTATTTTTGCGTTTCTAGTGTTTTTAAACGAAGCTTCTGAATATTTTTCTGGTGCATTTTTTTGCTGCTTTCATTTTTACGATCCTAATTTGTTGTCGTTATCTGCCGAAATCTGCTAATGAAGCTTTTACGTGATCGCCGAAACCACGTGTTTTTTTAGCAACATCTCACAGTGAAGTATTATTTTAGTGATTTATATTGCAGAGATATGTTATTCAGTCTACCTTGTGCAGAGAGTAATGTAAAGTATGTTTAAATATCAGATTAGTTGATTTTTGTTGAATGCAAAGCTGGGCAATGATGACAATTTCCTGAAAAATCAATTAAAACATAAATTCGGGTTCTGAGCCCTAGTGACAGTTTTTTTGTAGTTTTATAACTGCTAGAGGGCGGTAGCGTGCATTAATTATGCGCAAATTTTTTTTCTATCGAAGGTTGTGAATTGCAACAGCGATGTAATAAACTACAGCTAAGTAAAACAGCACGATTGAATTTATATTCAAAAAACAGTTTATTCTCTTTCCGTTGGCCATTTATAAACAATCGTCATCTTATTTTTCACTTGGAAAAACTCCCACAATTCACTTGATGGCATAAATTTGCTTTCAACTCAATCACGTCATCACATTTAAACCCCTAGGGTTTAGTCAAAGCCATGGTAAGCGTTCGGCTTCCTAGGTCGTCTAAATGTGGCTCAACCACAGAAGGATGTCTGTTCTTTCCGCAAGGATCACAAGTTAAGCCATAGGATTATTGCGAGCTATATTTACCTGCAGCTAGGGCCGATTGATCTGTTGGCGTATTTCCATTTAAATGTATCGGCGTGATGAAACCTGAACTGCATAGGTCAGTGGGCCATAAGAACATTTAAAGTGGGCCACAGACCAATTTAAAAAGCTAGATTTAGTTTCATTTGTGTCATTATATTTAATTTTACAGGAATAATTGCTTGGGGAGGAATTAAAAAGGAATGTAAATTTATTGTTCAGCCGCAAGTATCTCACTAATGCACGGTTGAATAAACATTCTATTTTGAAATATGTTCTGCTGTGTTTTGTTCTAAACCTATTTTACAGTTTTTTCTTTCATAAAAAATTATTGGGCCACAGAATTTTTTGCAACGTAAATGGGTCACGAAAGAATTAAGGTTGAGAACCACTGGCATAGGTTCAAATGGGGAGGTTTTATGCAAGTCGGTCGCCTGAGGTCTACAACTTTAAGTTTTCTAGCTAAGAATGTTTGTCAACAAAAATATGAAACCACAATATACCCGGTTGAAAAATCACTGTTTAAAGGTTCGATTTAAAGTTAACTGCTAGTCATTATAACAACGGTGATTTTTCTTTCGTGGCCCATTTACGTTGCAAAAAAATTCTGTGGCCCAATAGTTATGAAAAAAAAAAAGGTTTAGAACAAAACACAGCAGAACATATTTCAAAACAGATCATTTATTGAACCGTGCATTAATGAGATACTAGCTGCTGAACAATAAATTTACATTCCTGCTCAATTCCTCCCTTTGCCATTATTCCTGTTAAATAAAGTATAGTGACATAAATGAAACTAATATTCTTCAGTAAATCTAGCTTTTTTAAATTGGTCTCTGGCCCACCGCAAATGTTCCCATGGCCCACCAGTGAGCCTTGGCCCACCAGAAAGCCATGGCCCACTGGTTGAGAACCGCTGTTTTAGAGGTTGGTCCAGGGTTGGCCAAACCTCTACTCTTCAACTAGTTTTATGCGACTCTTACGTTTAGGTTGTATTTAAGAGTTAATGATGTTCAGTGGTAATTCGCGTGACTAATTTTTGCCCAATTCTACTTAAATGCAAAAATGTTGCGCGTTTATCACTTGATTCTGAATGGATGGTCAGCTTAGTTTCAGTGGTTTTGAAATTTTGTGAAACACAATTTTGTCAACAAAACTCACCAGAAGCACTTCACGAATAAAAATGTTTTTACTCTTTCACTACAAAAACATCACTGCAACAAAAATTAAGCCAGAGCCCTTTGGGGGTGCATAACCCCACTTAGAGAACCGCTTGATTGAGGGTTATAATTTAAAACTTTATTTCTACGACTCTTGTAAGATTCACAGCATCCGTGTTAACGTTTATTTACATTTCATGGAAGAAACGGAACACTTTTTGCTTCGAATACAGGAAGATTTAAATAGATTATGCTGCTACTTAAAGGCAATGATTTACAAGTACTGTACAGTTGCAATTGAAACTGTAAACATAATCTTCGTGCAACGAAAAACAAGCAGAAAGCAAAAAATCAAAAGATGTGTTGAACTTCGCCGAATAAAGGTCCCACAGGTTTAAAGCAGTGTTTCTCAGCACATTTTTGCGACGACCCAGTGTTAGAAAAGATTTGCAGCTTTGGGACCTAATGCAACTCAATGAAGTTTTAGTTAGAGAACCAATCATAAGATTAGCATTACTAAGTTCGGATTTGGTTAATATGAGCCAAGTCGTATGGCTTCTGTAATTTTTTTTTCACAATTTTGGAAAAATCTTGCTCAGAACCAATTTCAATAAGGCTAACCTCATAAAACCACTGCAATCGGCGACACAACCAAATAAAACGGCCTTACAGTTTTGGGTCGCGACCCATGGGTTGAGAAACACTGGTTTAAAAGTTAGCAAACGACACCAACTTAAACTACAAGCAGTGATGTGTTACTGGAGAAATAATTTTCAAATTTAGTAATAACGCTATATAAAAACATCGTATTTTTGTAAACCAAGCAAATAACCACTGAACGTAATAACTCGGCAAAAAAGCACTACATTGTAGCTAGGATTCGAATCCATGACCTCTGGTATTTGCGTGCAGATTTTTATAGCAAGTATTCCGCCTTAGAACAGCGTCGTCGTTAAGTTAGGATACACAGCAGCTACTGAGTTTGTACTTCGCAGTTTTTCCAAGATTTATAACAAAATGTTTTTCTTTGAAGGATAGTAGTTGGATGTTTTCGTTAGACGTAATAGGAATATCGGAGCCAATACAGAAGTTGGTAGCATTTTGAACGTTTTGAATATCTATTTATTTTCAAAAGATGCTGACGTATTTCCGATATTCCCACTACGTCGAATATGTTAAGCATTTATTGATCGGTCTATGAATAGGTAGAACAAAAAAGTTGTTATTTTAGCCAATTTACTTATAAAAGTTCTTCATATTTATGATTCAGAATACATTTAGTGACAACTGCAAACACAACAATTTCTACAAAAACGCAAAGGTAACACACCCAACACAATACTGTGCAATCCATGCGTTTAACAAACTGCCAAAAAGCGTTAACCTTATTATTACGTCACAGAAAAGAGCATTATACCGATTAACGGTGATCATTACCAGTGGTAACCACGGTAGCTGATGGGTTCAACTGTTTTCCAAAGATTTTTGTTTTAAATAAAACTTTGCGAAAAAAACATAATCGTACAAATGCTTCTTAAACTGCGCATGCGCCGTGTGACGTCATAAGCAGTGATGTAATGCAAAGAATATGTACAAATTATTTGGAGCTAAAATTCCGAAAACAGAAAACGCTCAATAGTTTGATAAAATAATCGTTTTTTTTCTCGAAAATTAAAAAATGTAAGTAAAAAACTGACGCGAAATTTTGATTTCTATTTCTACAACAAAAGCTAAATAATTTAATTTACTTTAAAAACGAAAGAATTTTAACCGATACATATTCACAGTCGGGTGTAGGTGTCAGCTACTTAAGGTATGCGAGCGACGCATTCCTCGCAATACGTGTCTTCATCTTGTAGTGCGAACCCCTCCCCCTCAAGAGCAACCCCGCACTCGTGGCAACAGAAACACTCGATGTGCCAACTCAAGTCCTCGAATGCTATCATCTTTGTTTCCTTGATGCCTAAAAATGCAGAGAAAATCGTGTTTAATTTGAGAAGTTGCTACGATTTTATTATTTAAAAATAAATATTTATTTTAAAATAAGATTTAAGGGTATTTTTTAGACGATCCTGTCTCAACCAAAGTCAGTATTTTACGAGGAATATATTCCAATACCAACCAGTACATCATCAGTCTCCAAACAAATTCAAGCAGACAACTACCAATTAAAAGTAAAAGAGAAAACTACATTAAAACTAAAACCAACACATAACGTTAAATATTGGTAGAAGCTTATCTTTTGTGTATTATTTTAAGTTTATGATGTATTACAAGAGAAACATCTTTGGTCTTCTGCCCTTTAAGTATTTGACTTAAGGTCCAGCATACAAAAACAACTCGGTGATTTTTTGTGATTGATTCGTTTAGTTTAAATAGTCACAACGACCAACAACATGACATCACAACCCGCAAACCCTCGACCAATCACAGCTTGGCATCACTACAACACTACCTACGTCATCACGAGCGTTTTAAGGTCACGACCTTCACTCTCAAGGTCAAATGTTAAGATCACTCCGCTTGATCGCGATTCGCGTTTTACATGTCGCTGGATCTTGTAAGTGTGTCGCGACATTATGACGCAATAGTTGGTTCTCGGGGGGTCTCGGGGGGTCTCGGGGGGTTGTAATTGATTTAGGCGGTGATGAGACGCGTCCGATATATTTGGAACGATAATTATCGAGGACGCCAGCTGCAAACCGCTGGAAGGAAGACGCCTCTTCACTTAACATTCAGTCTGTGGTTCAGAATTAAGCTAAAGTGAAAAACTTTACTGAATAAATTCAGTCTGTGGCTCGCGGTATTTTCAAATATCGTGAAACTCGTTTTATAAAATGACGGGACTTCATTTGCGAATAGAAAAGTGACATTATGTTCAAGCTTGATTTGCAAATGGCGGGACTTCTTGAAATTAAAGATGAAATGGCGACCAAATAAATTTTAATATAGAAAATATATTTGAATAAAACAATCAAACTAAACAACATAAATTTTTGCAGTTTTAGTATTTAACGAGCAAAATATATATTTTTTCTGTTTTAAACAAGCATCGTCTTTGTTTGCAGCTCAACTAACGAGTAACATTAAAAAAGTTAAAGCCGTTAGACGGTTAAAAAGTAGTTTAACCACAACCGTCTGCCGTAGTTTTAAAGCCTTATTAATCAACTTGGCTGAACGCAGTAAATCAAACAGGTCGAACACTTTAAATTCATTATTCATATCAATGCACCTTGGTCCTTGGTGGAATGCTTGTTTTTGCAAAACTGACCTCTTTAGTAAACCAAAACCTGAGTTTTACGCAAAAAGCCCTCATTTTTAATTTATCTAATAGAAATATGTTATTGTACCGATACAGTTCAGACATAAAACACCAATAAGTGTCCAACAGGGACAACAGATGGCGAGTTATTGTGACGGATAACCCACCTTAAACCTTACAACGTCACTTTGTGCCAGAGTGTCACCAATCAATGAAGGATGTTAAAAACAACCACCTACAAATGTCCCGCGGTTCCTGAGGCTAAATTAAATTACCATGACATTGATTGAGTTCACCACAGAACCAATGACACGCGGCAAAGGCATGTTAGGGCAACAACATGACCCCCCTGGGTAACCCGCCCCCCTAACCATCAAACTATTACGTCACTGCTGTATATGGGGGTGAGCTTACGTCATGTTGGAGTAATTACGCAATCGCCCATATTGGATTTGTGTGTGCTGCATACCCAAGCAGCTTATATCACATAGATTAGTTGTTATGAGCGATTCCTTTGCGGTTTTGCACGGAAGTAATTTTGTTAAACGTAGTAAAAGTATTAAAGCCCATACAGAAGTAAGTTGTTGCATTTTTAAAGTTTCGAAAAAACCTTAAGTTAGTGCCTGGAAGTTGTAGTTAGACGTAGAATGAATGTCAAATCCTGTATAAGGAATTAAGCAGCTTTTTGTGAATGTCGACATTAAACATGTTGAAAATTCTACTTTGTATGGGCCTCAATATTCTTACTACATCTGACTAAAACCTCCAGCCATTATGCTCCATGAATTTGTAAGCTTTCTGTTGCCTCGGCATTTGCCAAATAAAAGCGTTGTTTGGCGCAAATACGAGAAAATACAATCTGCTTTTTGTAGGTAAATAAGTTCAAAAACTGCTGGGTTGGAGCAACCAGACATAGGCCTTATCAAATTTATCAGTCGATTCTTTACCTGAGAAAGGCTCCCCGCATTTAAAACACTCAGTAGTTCAAAACGACTCATAATCCCTAATGGGTCCCTAAAGTGTAAAATAGCGACCTGGTCAAAAAGCACCTCCTGGAGTTATTTACCCGGCTAACAACGTAATTAAAACAAAAAAAATCCCAAAAATTCACTAAAATTATGCAAAACTTTGAAAATTGAATCTAATACTACCACCACTCAAGATATAGGTCTAATTTTATCAAACAGTCGATTCTTTACCTGAGATAGGCTCCCCGCATTTGAAGCACTTCTTTGAGAACTTGTTTTTGTGGCAGTTGACGCAGTAAGGCTCCTCATCGTGTGTAATGAACTGCTCCCCTGAGATGTTCTTCTCGCATCCCGAGCAAACGAAACAAGTAGAGTGGTAGGTGGCGCCCTTGTAAGATACCCCCTCGTTCTTTATCGCCTGGGGGGAGACATGGTTATATTAGGAGTGTCCGTTAAACATCGAACTGGAACTTACTGATACCAGATCCTAGTATTTTACCGATGCGAGATCCTAGTATCGATAAACGTCCGATCCTAGGCCGTATTATATCGTCAATTGTACGATATCCCTTTGTTTTTATCGCCTGGGGGGACATGGGTTGTGTTAGTGGTGTCCGATATATCGGATCGGAACCGATAATAGAGTAGTAGTGTGCAATGCTAGGACAGCAACGCCATTTTAGAAATTATTCGAACTGGAACCTACCCATACCAGATTCTAGTATTTTACCGATGCGAGATCCTAGCATCGATAAACGTCCGATCCTAGGCCGTATTATATCGGCAATTGTACGATATCCCTTCGTTTATCGCTTGGGGAGACATGTATGTTGCTGAACATGAAATTACCTATATACCAGATGGCAAAGCCTTAAATTGAATTATTATAGCAAACAGTTCTTTTCTAGAGCACGAAGTGACAAATGGACTGACTTTTAAACTTAAACCGTGTGTGATTTAACGTTAGTTTATGCGTTTGTTGAAATACCGGCCCCACAACCTTACTTAGCCTATTGTTTGTCACGTTTAATTTATTTCAAACATTTTGTGCACTTTAAGTTCTGCTTAAAAACGTGACCCAGAAGCTTCTCGCGTCACAATAACGATCGTTTGTTTCCGCTTTGTTTCGCAACAATCAGAAAAACAAACCCGAAACGACATTAACCGCGCAAACGGCTCAACCAATCAGAACGCCGCATCGGTCGTTTAACCTCTACGTGACCCCGGGGTGAACGCGGTGTGACATTTAGGTGGTCACGTGACGCGAGAGACAGCTGAATGACGTCACGTATTGCAGCGAGTCGTTTGCTTTATTGCATCACAGCGAATGCATTGTTCACTAACAATAGGCTTTATGCGTTTGAGTCTTTTAAATTGTAATAAAAAATTAAAGACACACACACATGTGTTGGACAACTGTGATCTAGTCCTTCTGAAACTGCTTTTTGACCAACGATTACGATAAAAATTGTGATAAAACTCCTATATTTTCTGTCACTGAAGACAATTTGCCAAAGTAGAATGTCATTGCGTGATCAGTCTATCGGCTAAGCTTAGAAATATAAGTCCCAGCCAGATATTATTGTAGGCTGAATCCAATGCGCTAAAATTCAAAGTACAACGAAGAACCAAACCTAAAATAATTAATTGTACCCTTGATTTAAATCAGCCCAAAAATGTAAAAAAACAACCCCTTAAAGATGGCGCAATCGTGTCAATTAAACTTTAAATACTTTTAACGTGATAGTAAATAGCGCTAATCAAGACATAATCAAAGGTCAAATGTTTATTCCTAAATAGTATTATTCCTAAATAAACGTTCCACTACCCATCGTTAGCGATTGTGACGTCACCAATGCAAATTGTTTATTTAAAACGCCGAAACAATGTAACCTTTAGTCAAATAAATCTTGTTCATATTTAGCCTTAGAAACCGCATCCCTGATAAATTAGAAGACAAACGTGATAAATTTGTCAAGGTCACCTTGCTGCACTTGGCGCACTTGTTCGCGAGCCTAGACTCGAAGCAGTCTTGGCAGTAGTAGCCGTCAGTTTTCTTCACAAAGCTTTTCTTCCCGATTGGAAGGTCACATGAAGTGCAGCAGAAACACTTCTCGTGGTAACTTTTTCCCTCGTATTCCATTCGCTTCGAACCTGGACATAAGAACAGAACTAATGGTAAACTGCGGTTGGTATTAAGTGGCTAACAAATGGCGTTTTTGAAATTGTAACGAACTGTAGATTATTATAAAAATAGTATTTTTAGCGTATATTCTTTAGGCATTTTTTGTGGATAACTGCGTTTTGATCAAACAAAAACACCTTGGTAAGAACAAACCAAAATAACCCGTGACGTCAATTACAAGAATTTAATAGGATTACGTCATGAAGAACAGGCGACAATGTTTTTATGTGACGTCACCGGTGAGGCTGTTAAACTAGCAAATATTATTTTGGCCTTTTAGGTGGATAACTGCGTTTTAATTAACAAAAACACATCTCGTAAAGAAACAACATCTCTAAAAACTTGCCAACCCACCAGCTTTAAAAGTCTTCTTGCACGCTGAGCACTTTGGAAGGAATCTCTCCTCGTAGCATTTCTCGCAAATAAACTTCTTGTCTCTGAAGATGAACTTCTTGTCGGTCAAGCATCGATCACATCCGTTGCAACTGAAGCACCGGTCGTGGAAGTGGAAGTCCTTGTATGAGATATCCTACGGCCGAGGATAAAATCTAATTAGCAAATCATGCAAGTGTTTATTTGGAGGACGTAATTATTAATTGTGGAACAATGGAATAAAGCTCGTTGGAAAACACGACTTTTACCTTTATAGACTTGTAGTTCACCTTATGAATAGTGGCGTCCGATATTATCGGACAGGAGCCGATACCAAGTGGTAGTATCGGACATCGTCCTATACCAAATTGAAATAAGGAATTTCGGCCTTGATTTCGATCAAACATGGAATTACAAGCTAAAAGGTATTTTTTTAAATATTAGGTTAACAACTGGAGGTACTAAACGTCTTCACGCTTAAATCAAATCTTAGCTTAATAACCTAAAAAATTGCTTTAAACGTTTCAATTTAACTATTATTGTTTTTAAGAACGTTTTAATTTTATCAACTTCCGTAGTAATGACGTCATTCGGTATCGGATTACGATACTTTTTGTCCAAAATATCGGTATCGGGGTTTAATGTCAAGTATCGGGCCCTAATGGGAATTACCCACAAATTCGCGAATGAAAAAAATAAGAAACTTATTTATTTTTAAGGCAAAATTATATAAAATTTTTATGGTAAAATATCGGCCAAAAAGAACCGAGTTCATAGAAATTGATCAACTATTATAAAAAATTGATGCACGCTTTAGGAAAAAACATATTTTATCTCAACATGGTTTGCAACCATAATTTATTTTATAGTAGGATGTACTCGCCCACGGTAATTAAAACTGCACCAAGCAAGAGAAAGTTCACTAAAATAAACTTCACTAAAATAATGCGGGTGGTGCAACACGTGATAAACGAACTTGTACAGGGTCACCGTGGAAACATTTCCTTTTAAACTTTCACCTCAGGGACTTTAATTAATTACTGAGTCGTTACGATTTTAACCTAATCACAGATGCATTACAGGCAGTGGGTTCAATGTGGGTTATATTTGCTAAACGTAATGTAGTTATGGAACGTTTCATTAGTGGAACGCTTGTTAAGTCCGTCTATAGAGAGCTAAGACAATTCAAATGTTGAAAACACTTTAATTGAACGTCCCTGGAATATTGTGCAGCTAATTTCAAAACTAAATTGTGAAAACCAAAAGAGCTTGCTGTTATCTCTACCATAAAAATAAATTTTGTCTCCCACGGAAGTTTTAAAACAAGCATTTGGCAAAAAGAACTTTTCGTGCATAACGCTATCGATAATGTTTTTAATATTTTTGTGATGTGTCCTATGCAGGTTCCTGGTTGTTTTCTACAGTTTTATGGGTTTGGGCTTTGGTATTCGATAAGAAAGGTTAAGAGACCACAACTATTTCATCGTAGGACTAACGTCTAATATTTGCTGTAGTTACACACTTCTGAAGTAGGTGGAATTTTGAAAGACCGTTTAATTTTGATAAAAAAACAGTTTTGCTGCATTAAAACACCTCAAGACCACTGGTTTTGTGTATTTTAAAATGTTTCTGATGTTAGTTGGATCGTTAATAAGCCAGTTAACTGACAGGTATTTTCTAACAACCACTGTTACACTATATACATACACGGGGTCCAGCAAGCCTTGTGCTTAACACATATAATTCAGCAGCCCGCATCAAGACTTGCAAAGGTATGATTTGCCAGCGCGGTAATAACATCATCGCTAAACGTGACAAGTAACTACAGAGTGCAAAGTATTCTGGCAAGCTTAACCCTACTGAGGTGGTGTTTAAATGTAGAAAAGGACTTATTCTCAATATGAGTTGCTTTAAGGTCTTATAAATTCTTTACGGCTGACGTTCGTTCCAGAAACATACTATAGTGAGGTACAACGAGCAAGTCTCATTTTAGCTTTATATTATTGTGGATCAATATCAAAAAGCATCACTTTAACGAAAACCGCAAAGTCACATGTTTTTTCTTAGCTTCATTTTCGGGCCCCTAATTTAAATCAATTTTAGAACACCAAGATTAATAATGCTTTGGAGCATAGTAGTTCCAGGTTGTAGTGAGACGTTGAATAAATATCAAAGCTCATACAGAAGTAGGTAGAATTTTGAACTTTTCAAATAAATCTTTATTCATTTTAAGATCTACTTCTATAGGCCTATGAGCTTTGATGTCCCTACTACCTACGTCTAAAATGTTATGAATACCCTTTTTAAAGAACCAAATAAAAGAAATGCCTTTACATGGAAATAAGTTATAGTGGCTCAATTTATCTTTTCGGATGCCAAAACCTCAAGACAATTTCCAAACAGCAATTACGCGTCCATATCAGTAAACACAGGGACAAGGTTGACAAGAAACTTGAACAAGGTCAGTTATAGCAGATCGGAAAAAGCTTTCCCGGGAATTGAAGCCAGCATTAAGCAGCTAAATTGGCGAGCAACCGAGCCAAATGTCATTGCTGCCGCATCCAGGATCTAATCTAATTTGGGAGCCGCGTAATTGGGAAGCACTCTAATGCATCTTCCTGCAACCAAATACATTCGCGTGCTTAAACTACAAGGTTTGCTTAAGGGTTGTGATGTATCTGTATGCAAATCGTTTCTAGGGAATCTATTAGCTCACAACATAAGGTTTGTATGAACTCGCTACTGGCGAAATAACCTGACATCAAAATAAGATTTAGGGTATTTTAGGTTTACTAAGATATAAAAAAGCGAGCAACTTGTCATATGTTGCATTCGCCGAAAATGTTTTCAAGGGTCTTAAGAAAATCGTAATAGATTAAACAACGTGTATATAGTTGGTACACAAAGTCTACACGTTCTGTTTCTTCTGTACCTTGCATAATATCTGAGCCAACTTTCATGTTTATTGCCAAGTTTACACAAAAAAGACAAGAATAATAAGAGGTATTTAGGCAGAGGTTTTATAATTCGTTCGCGTCTAAACATCACAAAAGTAGGTTGTATAGCTTCGGATACATCAGTGTTTCTCAATCATTTTTCTATTTTACCAGCAAACAGATATGAAGTCTAAACCAGGACACGTTTAACGCTTACAATTTTCAAACAACAAAATTCATACATTAAACGAAAGATGATAGAAGCTCGTATCGAAACGTCTTAATCAAGATGATGTCGATTTATTGGACTTTGCAATTCATTTTTAAGCTGCATTACATATCAGTTCATAGTTTACCTAAATAACACATAATTTAAAAAGAAATCGGCATCATAACTTGCAGAGTTCCTAAATGTAACATTAAACTTTACATCCCGCCAAATATAGCCACAAACTGGATAAACTTTCCCGGCTTGCAAGTATTGAAGGTGATAAGGGTTAGTACAAGACTGACAAGATCTGTACAAGCAGTTAAGGTCATTCTTACCCTGCTCTCAGTCGATATGATCTGCTGGCATTTGTTGCATGAGTTGCAGTACATGCTTTCGTAACATCCCACACAGAACTTGCTCGAATCCTGGAACAAGAATTTCACAATTACAAAAATGTACCACCAAAAGGACGTTATTTTTATCATACAAATCAATATCGAATTTTGTGTTTCTTTCTGGTGTGTTTTTTCGCACATTTTAATATACAAAGCAGTGTAGATGAAACTTAAAAATTAGAAATCGTCATTATCCAAAAAGACAACAATTTTCTTGTTTGAATTATATTTAATATGGATTATGCTTATTTTCTTTGGAAGGTTACCTAAATATTTGTATCGTTTTTGTCATGAAAGATTTGACATTTGAAAACTAATTAAAAAAAAATACTTAAGGCTGTAAGGTTTCACTTTCACGATGAAGTTTGTCCATTATTTTGATTAAAAAAAAAAACCTGAAGGTCTACTACTTCACCTATTTGCATGCAACCAAAAAGCTCTTTGATTATTTCCATTGCGTTTATGGAGAAATATTAATAGCAGGGGGTTATTCTCCCCCTATAAATACGTCGCTGATAATAACTTATACCCCCTTAAAAGGCCACCTATATGGGACTTCACTTTGCTACATTTTAAACATTGGTTATAACTTGTAGACACGAATATGCCATTAGTGTTTATCAGGTGTAGGTTTAGTGGTGAGATGAAACGTTGTCATTACCGGGTTTGGTTACAAATCCCTTCAACTAAAACTAGAACGTGTGGCGTTTGATAACACAGTGGGGATGCGGGGAGGTTATGGTTGGGTGCGTTCGCCTGTGCGAATGACGTTCAACTAACAAAGTGACGTTTATGTCGGAATTAGCTACTTTGCCCTCAACTGAAATAAATCGTTTTTCTACCCAATGTAAATCCCTCTGACTTCACACATGCGCACCTGGAGTTTGTCTTTGCAATATCAGTCTTAAGATTTTAGTTTAACCCAAATATTTCAACCTGGTACGAGATTCAAAATGCTGCGAGCAAATCTGTGCATTTTGGGGTTTAGGGGGCGGGTTAGTAAACGGCAAATGCTTAAGGTCCTTTCGGGAGGTTGTTACTAAGTTTTGTTTCTTAAATGTGGTATTGTAAATCGACATATTCTTAAAACAGACTATTGGTACGCACTTCAGTAAATAGCAATACTTGACCCACCCAAACCCAAACGCTATCTCGCACCCTGACCTAAATAATGTTTGCAAAATAAACCCCACAACCGAAAATGTGGTAGTAAAGGTGCAGCACTTCGACAAGAAGTGTTTATCCTTCATCACAACACTCTTGTGTAAAGCAAGCGAGCATTTCGCAAACGAAACAAAATATACGAGCTAGAAGTGGATTCGGCGCTGCATCGATTTAGTAGAAATGAGCGTAAAAAGCGTCTACAAATACCGCACAACGCATATTGTTTGAGTTAGGGCGTCGGTTAGTGTTTGGGTTTGGGTGGGTCAAGTATTATTATTAATAATAAATATAAAAATACTTGACCCACCCACACCCAAACACTAACCAACACCCTAACCCAAATAATGTGCGTTGCGTTATGCGATATTTGTAGACTTTTTTGCGTTACTTTCTATCTACCAAATTGAAAGATTCTCGTACCTTCATGAGATATTGCTTTCCCATCAAGGACTCCAGGCATTTGCTGCAGCAAGGAACACTTGCAGATCTTTCCAGTTTAACGCTCATCTTTCTCGAAATTCTTGTTTGTTGAAGTGAGTTCAGCTTTCGATGAAGTTCTAACTCAAGTGAGACTTCTGCTGTCTTAGACCCTCAGCTACCAACTGGGTCTGTTACGTCACAGTCTAAATCTGTTCCGGAATTATCTGCTGCTGATCAATTGAAGGTCACGTGACGAACTGGCTGATTGCAGCAAATGTTTTGCAGAGGTTTTGCAAACTTTAAATTAAATGCAGCTGCAAAACGGAAGGTTACAGGTGAAATAATTCTCTGTGAAACAAAAGGAAAATACGTTGGGTAGAAAGTTGGTCATTTTAAAGGTTTGTTGTCAAACTACTGGGGAAGTGAGGTTTAATGCGGCTAATTTCGCGGTGGGAGGGTATTCTGAGCTACTAATAAACATTAGTCACGCACGCACACACACACACACACACACACACACACACACACACACACACACACACACACACACACACACACACACACACACACACACACACACACACACACACACACACACACACACACACACACACACACACACACAAGCACACGCACATACAAGTACACACAGTCACACATACATGCCCAGCGTAGAAACGTAAGAAGGGTCGGCCGTATAGTACTTTTGTTTAACATACACAGGCTATAAATGGTTTGAGCGCCGATGTAATATCAAAAAATCGAACTAAAAACTTTGAAAAGTTACAATATTTTCTCTTCGGGATAAATAACTCCTATGACCTATTTCTAAAAGTACTAAAAACAAACACTAAACGCATTTAGTTAGTTCAGTTGGATACGAGCGCGTTGATTAAATAAACTAAAATTAAAAACTTACTTTAATCTTTAACATTGCTGCACTTTCGTGCCATGATTAAATAAACTTTCGATTTATCACAAGCGCTTAAATATTAGAATACCACAAACCCCGCTAGCATACAAATAAATCTTTGCTCTATGTAAGACGCACAAACAGGGAACTCCATTTAGAATTCCCCGGCGTATATTACAAACTATTTCCAGTGTGTTTATATTTACTTCAGTGAGGTTCAGTTGTGGTCAGTTGGTTACTCATCGCGTCATTTCTCCTTACTTATAACTCCTATACAGTTTTAATGACGAAGTTCTAACGGTTTCGCCCCTTAATGAACCCAGGCTTAACTTCAATCGAGGTGACGTTATTGTGATGGAGTTATGTTTATAATATCGCCTACTTTGTCAACTCTATCAACTTTACAAACTTTTAAACTTTTAACCGCGCTAAACGGCTGTTGTTGTTTCTATTGAAGTTACGCATTTTAAACTAGCGACCTATAGTAAGATTTAAGATATCGCGAAATTTAGCATTATAAATATGCTGTTGCTACCAGGCATAGTATACTAAAAGAAGCTCTTTAGGTACTTATATATTTTTCCTGACGTTTCTGCTACCTATGTAGGATGCCTTCATAATGGAATGTAACAATACCACGCTCAACTACACGCAAAATAAAACGACACAAAAAGGTGATAAAAATGCGATAACTAACAAACAAAATACAAAGCGGTAAGGGGGCGATACAAAGCGGTAAGGGCGCATATTTAGCCGAAACGGTGAAGAAAATAAACATGTATTATTAGGAGTAGCAACCAAGTAGTAGTCGCATAGTATGTTTATTATTTAAAACGCTTACACTTATATAAAATATTAAAGTATAATGAAGCCCTTTGAACGTTAAATAAATACCTTTGCAAATGACTGTTTCATGTGTACACATCTCTTAGTGACAGACATAAAATTGACGCATAAAACGTTCACGATACGTCAGTTAAATAAGTGCGCTGAAATATTATATTTCGTGTAACAAGCTGGTCAACTCAGTTCAGTTTTGACGCAACATCGAACCTTTCGTAAAAAGCATCTTTTTATACATATTAACATGCTAAAATTGCTTTGCACTACAGCCATACACATAGTGCTCTGCTATATGGAAACCCCAAGTTTGGCTCATAAAATAACAACTATTTTTTTATATCCTTTTAACTACGTTTAGCGAGCAAATCCTCAAAAAAACAGGATTTTCGATACTTTGATTTTGAATGAATTCTTCCACCTCAGTTAAAAAACAACGTTTAACCTTGTTAGAATGACCAAAATAAGTCGGTAAAGATTGGATTACAAGCAAGCTATTTGCCACTAAAACCAATTATCGATTAGATTTAAAATTAAATATGAAGTAACACATCCAAGTTACAAATATACAAACGCACACTTAATTAAAGTTAGTTTAAATGTTGAACCTGCGCACATAAAGTTATCGCATTTCTCAATCCAACTGAGCCTCTGGCTTGCTACAAGCTTATCAAGGTTCAGATTACAGCTATCGTGTTTACCAGAACTACACATGTAGCGGCCACAGAGCAGATATACGGCTCGCAAAACACGATTTAATAGCCCGTTGATCGCCTGTAGCTATCTTAGCGTTATGGCGTGTGTTATGCCTTAACTGGGAGGGGTTTGATTCTACGGAGGTTACTTTTATGTACTTACAGAGGAAATTTATCGAACACCTATATTTTTCATTTTCCCCCCTTTTAGATGCAATTTATAACGTGAATTATTAGGAAAATGAGTCTAGTTTGGATGTCTACAAAGGCAATATTGTCAACTTATACAGGGGATGTTTAAAACTATTTAACACAAGATAGCTATTTTTTCTGTATGTTAACAGCTAGAAACTACAAAACCGTACAATTGTTTTGCATAAAAAACTACCAGCGCAAATTTTAATAACTCCTAATAATAATGTCTAACCTTCGCTTTGCTTATAACGAGAGTAACGGACCAATTATGTTAAAACCTATAATATGCTAAAATCTCTTTAACAATACCAAACAGTTTTCGGCGCCAAGTTCAGTTATTCCCATACATCTGCTTAATTAATGGTTTAAGGGTGTTTTGCACCCCCTAACCCCCTCCCTGTTAATCACGACTCACCTTTTAAGCTTAACGACGCAAAAGCCGATTAACTGCCTGTGTATTGCTGTTCATATTATGTGAACGGGTTACGCGCTTTGTACGTGACACGCATCATGACTCAAGGTTTAAACAGCTTACACTATACGGGCCACACCTTTTGTGAAACATTTTAATTTATAGTTAAAACATACTTATCTAGGCTTGGGAGTATAATGGTTGGAGTTTGTAGTAAGATGTTGTAAGAATATCAAAGCCCAAACAGAAATCAATAGCAGTTTGAACGTTTTTAAAATGTTCATAAAATGCTGCCTACTTCTGCAAAAGGTGTGGGAAACATGCAACATGCTGCCTACTTCTGTATTGACTTGGGTATTCTTACCACGTTTTTCTAGGCTGTTATTTCAAAGCCAATAACTAAAAAATGTGTTTCAAGGAAAGGATTAAAATTACAACTCGCTCTAATTTACATGCACTAATCAATTGTCTTATATAACTGTCCTCTTTTTTATCAAGCGATACGTTATTAACCAATATTTAAAACAATCTATATCTTAATCCTCCGATGCTTTCCTTAGCTGTACAGTACACTGCAAACCTCTGTGGGGTTTTAATTGCATCCGTTATTGCAATTGTTTCTTGGTCAAAATGCTACATGTTGGACATTTTTCCTCAACTTGCGATTATAAGTTAAAAATCCGCTCAACTCTATTAACAAATGACAACTTAAAAGTGTTAACTTGTTTGGTTAAAAAACAGGCAAACACAGTCACTACATATTCCACTCCATGTAAACTCGTCTCTACCCTAAGGTTTCAATGCATCCCCAGCAAATACAACAAAGGCCTTGATGACATCACAATGCCGCTACCACAGATCACAGAAAGCGCGGTGTTTACCAAATATGTCGCTCATCAAATGTTGTTTTCATTCAAAATTCGCAGAACTATAGCCATTGTGACGTATGTATTCCATGACAGCAAACCGTTCGATTCAGTTGACTTGTACATTGCAATCACTTTCACTTTAAAAATAACAACTACAGATGTTAAACTGGAAATATAACGTTGTCTGCACATCTAAAAACATTTAAAATAGCTTCATGGACAAATCAGTTTAGAACCTAATTATTTCTAAAAATACCCAAAATTAAACACAGCTTTATTTAATTGGAAACTACCAAATACCTATGTTAAAGGCAAAAGTGCTACAAATACCGCGCAGTAATCTCCAATACTATCTCCTAAGCTCAGACTTCCAACAGCAACAAGCCAGACATCTCATAAAAACTCACAACCGCCAAATATCCACTCGACAATATCCGCCGATAGTACGTCTCTGTGACGTCACATAGGCGTCGCCACGCGTCAACGACTTTTAACCGCGTCGCCATTCTATCGCCATGCCAACGCAGCGGACAGCGGCAAGTTTTAGTGTTTGTTGAGTCAACAATGGATGATGTTCGATAACGTCCATCCTAACCTTTGTGACGTTTTGTTTGTTCGGGAATTTACGACATCGATTCGCGCGTTTTTTTTGCTGCATTCCAAGAGCAAAAGATCATCGCTTACTTTCAAACAACGCACGTTTTGTTACGTCATATCGTACGTACGCCGTATGACGTCATAGTTTCAAAAGAAATGACGTCAAATTACGCGTTGCGTCGCGTGTTTGCGTTTATCCTAAATGGCGAATTTTAATGGAAGTGAAACAATCGACTTGGCGTCAAAATAACAATGGGCTACACAGGTGCTACTGTTTACCCACAAATTGAATTGTGATGTCATAAGATCGGTAACAATTGAACACATTTGGCCGGGAATGAGCTAATAATGATCAACTATATTGCGTCACAAGTAGACTTCATTGAGCAGACGGGCAAACCAAAAGGCAAATAAATGAAGTTTTGTTGAATACAATAATCTGCTATTTGTGTTTTAATATGTTTAAAGGAGAAAAGCGATTAACGAAGTATCTAGCTGGTGTTACGAAATAACTCACGATGTTTCTAAACACTGCTTTAATATATAGCTAAACAAAAAATAACAACATTTCTTGTGTCTCTACATTTTTTCTTTAAAACTCAGATTAGCTTCAAAATTAGGCCAATTTAATTCTTAATTGTTATCCCGTAATCCCGGTGGGTTAAGTACCTAGATAAGAAATTTGTTGTAATATTGACCTTTCTCTCTATGTTCGACTAACAATATTTAAGGCAAACAAACAGTTATATATTTTCTCTAACACGACAAAATAATAAACATAACGAAAGGCTTAAACAGGAAAAATATACTTTAAATTTTAAGTTATATACACTTTAAACATGTCTATATACTTAGGATTTCCGGAAAATTACACAGTTGTGTTTTTTGCAACACAAGTTAATTTAAGGGTAACAACTAACACTTTGTTACTAACAAAGTAATCAGAGTAATTAACATGTTGCAGAATTTCGGGCACCTCAAAGTAAATATAGCTGAACACTTAACATATTATTAGCATTACCTGATTTCATACTAAAATTTATTTATTTACATTATTATTTATCTCGGCAAATAAATAACGATCCAACTTCTACACACTTGCAGCAACTTGGAAGTTTCACAAAAACCTGTAATTTGTTTCAAACAGGGTTATCCACAGCCACATACATGTAACAGTGCATACGCCCACCATTTGGAACGATAGCTCGCTATTTACCTCCGCTCTCAATATGCCACTAAAATAGACAGGAGCTCCTAATCGAATCAAGCGCCCACACGAAAACAAATATTAGAAATCGATATTGGCGTGAAATCGATGACAACTTCAACGAGCTGTTTCTGTTATGACTCAAGGGCTGCTGAAATATGAGGCTACAAAGCGAAAGCCTGGCTATTTTGGGGTCGCTGCTTTATTTACCTGTTGAACCAATACCGCACTTGTACCCAAGCGAAGCTAAACGACTGCCAAGTCTCGTATGACTCAATTACCTGCTTCACCACAGCACTATACCTTTAAATAAGGCTTGGATATAATATTGCAATAGTCACGAAACAATTTCATTTATATTACCTAAATCGTACAATCTGTAACTTTTTGTAGGTTGTGCCTGAATACATATAGAGATACAATAACTGAAAGCTAACAGGTGCCTTTTTCATTACGTATTTACGTATTTTTTCAACTAGGGCGTCTTTCAGTTTGAAAAATGTGTCCATTACTTTACGCCAAGTTAAAAATTAAACAGAGACGTTCATCAACTACCTGACTCTTTCAGCAGTACATTTTACTGGTAAATTTGTTGTTACTTTACTTAAGCAGTCATATTACCACACCAGGGCAAAGCCAAGCAAAAAGCTAGCAGGCTTATTTATCCAATCGCTTAGGTATTTTAATCTGTAGTGTTTTCCTATGAAAAAAACACTTTTTCTATGTTTTTCCTATAGAGTTTGATGTAGAATACTCAATGGGGCTTAATAACACATCTCCCATAAGGCTAAGTTAAAAAGCTAACATAGTCATTAGTCAATCACCCAGTCTTTAAATTTCACAGCCTTTCAGTAAATTCTTGGTATCTTACTAAAATGTCAAACGCTTTGCAAACTGACATTCCCTTGCATTGAAGTTTGCCTTTCGGAAACGACTTGCTTCTTTGAAAAGGCTCAAGCATTTTGCTGAATGTCGCTCGCTTCCTGTTCAAACCAAACCAGCGACATTCAAACATTAGCACTGTGACGTAACACACAGCTCGCACTTTGGCGGCAAAATGAACTTGTGGGTTCTACTTTGTAGGAAGCTCGTGTGTTAAGTTGCTATTTTGGGTAACAAACTGTTTAAAAGGGAGCTGTACCTCTTCAAGTAAAAGCAAACTTTTGATTTTTAAACATTGTATTTCGAATTTATTTAGAACTTATATTTTTAGACCTTATACATTTGCGACAACAAACAGCATTTTTGCAAAATTGAAAAAAAAAACAATAATGAAATTTAACACAACCAAAGCTTAATACGTATTAAGACTATGTAGCCCCATTCTACACATTTTACCACCACGTAGAAAAATACTATGCACAGAAAAGCAGTTAACACTTTAAAATATTTCCCTTTCGTCACAACATCGTATTTACGTAAAAAAATCAACACCAGGTTGGTAAACCTAACAGGCTTTGGCTTTCTCCTAGGAATATTGCATAACGTTTTGATTTCGTCGATTTTCGTAGTTTTTTGATGTTTCGATTAAAATCATATCATACCAAGGTTGAAAAAATTTAAAAGGTTGTAATTGAGAAACGCATCACAGCGCTTAAAAAATATATGGAAAAAGTGCAAAAAACCGAATACACTTGTAAGCTGTTACGCCCGCTTAATCGTCCCGGTTAAGTTAAGTTCAAGTTGTGAAGAAACACAAAAACAAACTTGTAATCCACCTCGGCCAAAGCTAGCTTCCTGTATGCCCTTATTTGGTGCGATTCGCTCGGTTTAAAGCAAGTGACGCCTGATCACAACTAATCCGCTTCAAACCACGAGCTGTGAACATTAAGTCTGGCTTAAATGTCACTTTCCCCTCTCTTGCCTAGGTTGTCAGTTTGCTCTTTTTCTTGATTTTGTCGTTATATTTTATTCTCGCTTCCTTTATTAATGTAAGCATTTACAGGCAATTGTATTGCTAGAAATTTAGGATTAATAAAGTCGATGCAATTTCCAATCCAATGGTGCCACCTGATTTCCACCTAATTTTAATGACCAGGTTTAAAAAACCTAAACATCATAGGCAATAATAAATAAGTACTGTAGTTAGGGTCAAGACGCAAACACATAAGCGTTTCATTATTTGTGGTACAGAGTAAATATAAGTTGTTGTTCTCCAAACAAACCGACTAAAACTATTAAGCAATTTCAGCTTCGCAGTTTAGCCACCGTTAAGTTAAGTTATATCGTCCTTAGACCAAAATAACTTTTTTCCAGTAAGTTTAGGTCGGTGTTTCTCAGCGTCTCAATAAATCTTACCATATAAAAGTACTGCAGTCTACGACCTAACAAATTTAAACAGCCACAGAATTTTGGGTCGCGCCTGTTAAGAAACACTGGTTTAGGTACATTAGCGTATAACACAGGGCTAAAAAAGAATAAATTCCAAAATATTTAAACCCTGCGGTTAAAACTTTAATCCAAACACTTGCATAAATATCAAGTTATCTGCAAAGTTAACTTTTATTAAGATCAAATAATTGGCTTAAGTAAGGGTCTAAGGGGAAGCGATCATGCGTGACTTTGCCGGCTACGCTTGACTGAACTTCTATCCTTTTGCTTTTACAAATAAATACTTTTGTTTAAAAAGTTACATTTTACAATAGTTTAGCTTTCTATGACAAGTTTAACTAAGAAACGAATCGTTTTAGTTGGCAACGCCAAGCAATATTAGTGCAACGTTTGTATCTTAAAGAAACGCATGTGACCCATCAGAATATTTTCATTCAAAAAACATACAATATAACCAATGCGATTCATTTGCATAACATTTGTTTGCTGTAATTTTAATTAAATTCTTTTAACAAGTCCGAATTATTCGGCACAAGTATAGACTTTCCAGACATATTAACTATTTTCAAAAGGCAAAATGTGAAGCTAAATTAATTTGTCTTTAGCGACACAGAGTGACAATTATTATATTAATCCTTTCCGTCAGTAAAGCAGTAACCGAATTAATAAAGCGCAGAAAAAGAAAACATCTCACATATAAAAAATACAAGTTTACAGTAGACCAAAAGAAATGAAATAAATGTTTTGCTATAATTTTCACAAATACAAACTATTAAGCTTTAAACAAATAAATATTCAATGTTTTTTACAAATTCAGATTTATTCAACGTATATCAAAAAAAAAACTATCATGCTTAACTTTTGGGAGATGTTCAAAGATGTTCCATTAAATACATTAAATACAAGGCTTCAGGTAAACCTTTAAATATCACGAAACATACGTTTAACTCTTTAGCAAAGCACAACAAACTTACAATTGGTATGCTACATCTACTACGCTGTTTCCTTGAGCCATTTCAACCAAGAAAATTTGCTTTTAAGGCAGAGTGTAACACAAAGTTTAATATATTAATAAAAACTATAGGCTGTCGTTCGGACTTCGGAGGAAAGTGTCATGAAGACATTTGCAATTAAGTAGTAGTTAGAGGTATGCAACTAATCGATATACTTGGTTTTATTCCAAATTGACTTACGCCACTGTAGGAATCGCACCCACGTTCCTCTTTCCGCTTTTAAACACTGGAAATAGATTGTCTGTTGTTTACTCAAGCAATTTAAGCGAAGTAACTACAGCATAGACTGGTTGGCAAATTGTTGCTACTCACTTAATGTGCATTTTTCTACTGATCAGGTTTGCTGTGCAGAAGTTTTATATTTTATATTTTTGTTCATTACAGACTGTGAGGGGTCTTGTTGAGAGTAGAGTGATATGGCAAACTTTTCAATGTATTTTACAATTCTGTTTGGAGGTAAGTATATAGGTTTACTGCAACCTTAAACACGATCAACAATTCAAGATAAGTCAGTACAAATTACCTGTATGTCCAGGGCAATTTAAAAGCATTTATAATTTGAAAGATCCATACACAATGCGTATATAACAACTGTAATCTAGCCATTCTGTTGTTCTAATATTCAGTCAGTAGAATTGCCATTTCGAAACGTAAAAAAAATATGTTTGCAGCAGTTGGATTTATTTCTCATGAGGTAATTGCAAGATGCCCGTCAGGATTTAGTAACCAAATCCACTACGGGTCGTTCTACTACAAATCGCCCAGAATTTCTGCCGATCCGATTAACAACGAAGCTTGTACCTGGAGATTCAACACCACGAGAAGTGACGTTGTATTTTCCATACAATTGATTGAGTTTATTGGAGACGCTACAGTGCATTCATTTAGAGCACCTGATGGTAAGTTGAATGACATATTGTAACCCCTGATAGTAAGGTAAAAAATACGTTTGTAACCCTTAAACTAAAATACATTTTGTAAACATTGCGACTGCAGTCTACTTATTACGATGTTTAATTAAAACATAGGTAAAACTATGTTATTGAGAGTCATTGCATCAAGAGATATGTGTAGATTAGTTTGCTGTAATGAAGCGCTTTTAACCAAAAAGCTATTTGTACAGATATTTCGCTTCTACAATAATCTAGTATATTGAACTATTCTGGCAGGCGTACCACTCACGCCACAAACAAGACACCGATATAGGAATGGCCAACCGACGTGGTGCGGAAGTTATGTTAAGAGTAACAAGGATGGTGAAACCACATGTCAAGCCACAACCTATCCAGAGTTGTGCCAGAATAAAAGCAGTGTGGCCCTCACCTGGCCTCCACAGATGACTACCAATATTACGGCGTTTAACTTAAGTGCAACTAAACCATTTAAAGTGATACACATATTTTTCATATTCCAAGAATGCTACAACAACAAGATATTTCTAACTACAACGGAACTACCCAAAACGTCACCAAAAAGCGTCGAAACAGTTGGTAGGCTATGTGTATAAGTTAGAAACATAACATATCATTAAATGCGGTTCGACCTGTTAGTAAATCGATTTCACATTAGATTGTAAGTTTTAACAATGTCTTGTTAAGCCTAAGTTTAAATGTTCTTTCCAGGTGGTAGCTCGGGGTTTATGGCATCCATTATAGTCCTTGCGTTTCTGCTCGTCATTGCAATTTTTCTTCTAGTGTTTGCAGCGTTTAAATACAAGTGAGTGAAAAGATACGTTAAACACATAATCTTATTAATATTGAAATGCAAACAGCTACACCTTTTCTGCTTTACATCTTATGATAATTACTAAATGTTGCTGAAACACTTTTTTAGTTTTTCTTGTTTAAAATATATTTCTTCTATCATTCATGCTGTTTAAGCTTTTACGGCCGCCTGATTCAAAATTAATCTTATTTTTCCTGAAAACAAGTCAATAAAATAGGCAAAATTGCCTTTGCAGAACACAGACAAAGAAAAGATAAATGACAGTTCAAATAATTGTGTTCCTAATCTTTAGGAACTTGCGAGATAAGCTGGATCAACCAAACCCCAACAACACAAATGAAGGCAACGACGTTGGGCCTGAGGAGATGTTTGTTCGGGGCGGACCTAATGGGAATGTTTACTCCATGGACGAAGCATCGCCTCATTACTCAGTTGTCGACAAACCGACCAGACAAATGGTGGACAATGTACTCTACGGAACAACCAGTGCTGTGATATAAAAACGATTTTTTTACAACCAAGGATGTCTGATACTAGCACTATAGTCTTACTTATCAACAATAAGTCTTTTTAAATATGAGCTAATAAGCAACGCAATGTCATTTAATTTAAACACAGTATGATTCATAAGCTGAATGGTGTTGCGAAATTACTTATTTAATCGTACAGACAACAACAACATGTGCTACAATTTCGCCACCAGTTATATTTTCGTATGACATTATGCTTTTATCAATAACGCTTCTATGTTTATAACTTCGAATTAGATAAAGTATCTTAGATTTCATGTGATGTTAGAACAATTGAGTAATATTTGTCATTGAATGAAATTGCAGACATAACATATCGACCATCAATTTATTTCCCGCTTTTTAGCATTGGCCTCTTATACTCACACGTTTTGAAGTAAAGTTGTATGGATTATTTTTGTTAGGTAGTCTGGGGGTTTCAAACTGTGCTCCCCATAGCCCCTGGGGACCACGGAGAAATCTTTTGAGAGCACTAGCCTATGCCATTTAAGGTATTCGCCAGTTAAACTGGAATTTGTGGTTTTGGTTATGACTTTAAATATCTCCTTTTTTTCTTCTATTAAAAAAGTGTGCAAAAAATGTTGAGAAGGGACAAACAGCCCAGAATCCATATAAATTAAAAAACAACTCGTATTTAGGAACAAAACTTGTATTTCAGTAAAATTAGCTTATTTAACTCAATTTTAGTGCATTTAGATAAGTTGTAAATAATGCTTTATGTCTCATTTTTTGTATTTGCCTTAAATATTGCTCAGAATAAAACAAGCTTAGCAACTTTATCAGTTTAACAGATGTATTTAATGCTATATCTTTCGCCGTTTTTTGAAAATGAGCTGGGTCTTAACCTGCTATTTCTTAAAAAGGTATTAACAGTGTTTTAAACAAGTCATTTTACCCAAAATACTGTGTGACTTTTAAAGTTGTTTAGTGGTTCTAATGTCAGAATTAAAAAAAAATGTGTGATTTTAGCTAGTTGCTGAAATCTTTCAAGGTCATTTGGTACTTTTGTAATTTGAAACCATTTGGTAATTTGGCATTTTTCTATATTGCTCATTAAAAATGAAGAAAATTTGCCGTCAGTTTGTGTAATGAAATCTAGGATTGTTCCAAATGTACTAGTGACGTTAATTTAACTGTATATTTTCTTGTTGGTGATGTATAGGTGTGTTGTAGTTAGAATAAACTAATTCAACATAGCACAAATTTAAAAGCAGGGCAAATAATTATATGTAGCCTACCATTAATTAAAACTGTTTACGTTAAGGTTTTGTATATAAATCATCTAGGTTTTGTAAAAGTAGTCTACAAGCGTGTGACTAAGCCCTGGTTGAAAGTATATCCACAATTGCTTAATGCAAGATCCTGATTTAATATCAAGTTCCATGTAGGAACATTATGCAGCAGGCAATGAGCCTATGGTTGGCCATCAACCTGCTTTATAGGTAAAGGTGTCTGATATATTGGATTAAATCATAGCTGTAGAGCACGGGTTCTTGAACTTTTTTTACCGTGGACCCCTCTCTAATTTTCCTTTTGCTTCGCGTCGACCCTGGGAGGCGAGAAATTTTCAAAAATGACTCACAATTAAATAGACTTTAAGAAATATGCTGATGATTTAACCAAAATGGAGTCAAATACATTCAGTTGTAAAACGTTTTATTCTACATTAAACTATTTTTATGTAAAATTGATTACTTCTTAAATCTACATTAACTATTCAATTTGAATTAGCCCAAAATTAGTTCACGGACCCTCAAGGGGTTCATGGACATGGACCCCAGTTTAGGAACCCTTCCTGTAGAGTGTAGATGATACTATCCACTCATCTGATACCAGGGTGTTATGATTGCCAATCCGAAACTAAATTGAACTGATTGCAGCCATAATTTTTGACGAATCGAAGTGATTTTAAACTTGACAGTAAGTTTAACAAACTACAGTAAGTTAAATAAACTTCTTGTCATTAGAGCAACGTAGGGCCTAATATTATTTTGGAAGAACTAGCTTTGTACAGTTTAACTTAATCTATTTTGCTTGTTTGAGTATAAAAGCAACAATATTTGATTGTATTTGATTTGGCAGTAGTTTTTACCTAAACTATCAGGTTGGAGTATTTCAATGAAAAGTAAATTATCGGACATTGTCATTTCTGCATAGCTCAATCAGTAGAGCTGCGCTATAACCAAACTTGTGAATCCAACCTCAACACAGGTTAGCTGTTTTTTTCACCATGTGTGTCAAACTAAGTGTTTTTGAATGTCTATTTTGGAAACACATTTAGAATTAATTTAAACAGGAGATGTTTATTTTTTCGGTGGATCGAAATCTCGCATTTAAAAATCACAAAAATTGTATAGAAAACAGAAATTTTCTCACAGTGGAAATGTCAGGAAGAATATTGTTTATTTTTGTCACGATTTGGGACTTCGCGATGGCCTGTCTTTTTTTCTTGATTTTTCATCAGGGTTTCTTGGATCTTTGCGACTTTGTGATTTTTTGTCAGGATGCTTTGGGGTTTTGTCTGGATTCTTTGATTGCTTGTCAGCTTTTACTTTCCGCGAACCTTTTTCTTTAGTCTGTAAATGAGCATGATTTTATTTTTATTCTGTCAAACTTAACTGTGTATTACAACAGAGAGACATTACAGTTAAAAACTTAAGGGTGAAAATTACTAATATATAAATTAAAATCATATGGTGGTGACAATAAAATTCAATTTACATTTATTTTACAAGCTAACACCTTTGGCATAAAGATGCATTTTTTTCATATCAATTAAAACCTGACCTTTTTTGCATCTGCTTGCATTCTCTCTTCAGCTGATTCTAGGCCTTGTATGTCAGTTGGTTGCTTTCCTTAAAACATAACATTAAGATTAGGGATGTCTGATAATACCGGATTGGATCAGATACCGATGCCAAGTGATAATATCGGCGCTCGTCCAATAATAGTTTGCACCAGTACCAAATTAGTTTGTGCATTACAACCATATTTTGCAAACTAATGTGGAGTTTTGAACTTAAAAGTAAACATTATGGGTTAACAATAAAGATTAATCACTAAACCAAATGTTGGCCAAATAACTTGAATATATTACCCTTGAAAAGTTAAATTTCATCTATTTTGGTTTCTTGAACATTAAACAAAAATAATGACGTCATTTGGTCATGGATCAAATCATGATAATTTTCGTCAAAAAATACCAGATATCGCAATAAATGTCAAGTATGGGATTTTGCTACTTATGAATAAAGTGAAGTAAAAAAAACTTCCTACTAGTATATTATTGACAATATTTAAACATAACAATACAACCTCTAGAAGTTTTTCTAGCATTGCTGGGTCTTTTTGTCCTGAAATAAAAAGCAAAAACCAATACATATATATATATATATATTTTTTTTTTTAAATCATTTTCTTAGATGATCCTTTCATTAATAGCGCATATTTTACTATTCTTGGAGGTAGTCAGTATGCAGTAAATTAAAGATATGCTATTTACTTTGAACATGATGGAGTTTACATTGAATAGCCTAACTATCTAGTAATCACCTGTAACATAGAAGTGCTGCCACTCCTCCAAGCAGAAGAACCACACCTCCAGCCCCTCCGATTATCGCAAATAATACTGAAACAAAAATTCAGTAAAATAAGCGCTTGTGGAAAAATAATAAATTTAGTTTTACAACAAATAATAGAACCTATTAAAAACTTTTCCTCTCATATATATCACTACTGAGTAAATTTCAAATTAAATCTTGGTTAATTTAACACAAAACAGGTAACACTCTGCATCACATTTTTGATGTTTAAAGGCGAAATGGGTTTCTCAAATTTGTCCCAACTGTTTAAAATACAACCTTATTCTAACACAGAGAATTAGCAGTTGGTTTTGGACGAAATAGCAGTGTTGTAAATAATTACGATAATGAGAAATAACTGAACTAAAAAATAAGCAAAACACAACATATGGCAAGCTAATGTGCAAAAATTAGGATTAACAGCACAATTTTATAAAAAGATACCTAATAAAAAGATTTGATTTCAATCAAAGTCATGTGTCCCAAAAGACTTTGATCAAGTCAAGTAATTTGAAAACAGTGACTTAAGTCAAGTCGTTGAAGTCATTATACACTGCAAAATAACTGCGATTTAATTTCTCACTGGTCACCCAAGCAAAACCTTAAACACCCTGGAGATACGGCAGATAATTTGCTTACCATATTTGTCATTGTTTGTGCCGTTTGGAATCTCTATTATGTCAATTTCATCCTCCCCACTTTGAATGTTGATGTCGGTGAGATTTGCATCACCTGTGCCGTTAGCTGTGGAATATCAAGCCATTAGTTAATAATGGAAGCAATATAGGTTAAAAAACATAAGGTAATGGTAGAAAATCAAGACGGTGCGGAGCACAATGGCTGGAGGTTGTAGTTAGACATAGAATGAATATCAACGCTCATAAAGAAGTTGGTAGCATTTTTAAATATTTTAAACAAGTCTTTATTTAACAACGCTTACTACTTATGCATGGGCTTTCAAATTGTTTTCTAAAATGGTTATTTAATAGCCAAATTAATCTTCAGTTTTGACAAAGGTTTTCTAAACATACTTTGAAAAAGGTGATTAAAACCGGAATTTTACTTAAACCTTTACCGGGTTAACGTTGCTTAACTGGCGCAAATAGAGCGGTCTACAAGGACCACAGGCAAACATTATTTTAATAATTAGGCAGTTTAACTAAAGATTGTGGATTTCAATAGAACTTCAGAGACCTTTCTAGGACATATTTCTTCAATATTTCAGCAGAGCAGCACAAATTGTTAAAGAATCCATGAAATTGGGCACAAAAAAGTTAAGAAACACTGTTTTACGCAAAGCTTACATATTTTACCTGGTGTTGTTTCTACAGTTGTTGCTGTGCTGTTTGTTTCTGTTGTTGTCATGATTACCAGGGAATGCGTACATTGACCTTTGACCTGTATAGGGTTGCTTTGGCCTTCGCACGAAAAAACTTGCAGCTGGAATTAAAAAATTGGCAGTAAATATTTGTAATCTCAAAACCGTAAAGTCAATTAATTATTTTGAAAAGTTTGTTTGATTAACAAAAACTAAAAAGAGGTAAAATTAGGTTTAAGAAGCACTCCACTTTGAAATAAAATCAGTCAGCAAGGTTTTACAAATTATAAGTATTTTGCCAGGTTGGTTATAAATCTTCAGTATTTTTTTAAGGTTTTTTTAAATGAACTTTCTGACAGAATTCTGGGGTGTTGGGCAGTAGTTAGCGAAATCGGCATACTTGATTTTAAGTGCAAAATTTACAGAATATCATATGTTGGTTACTGTAATTCCTTACCGTGATGTTAATGAAGCTCCCCTTTTCATGTGCGCTTGTGTCTACTTGAAGACTTGACAAGGTGCTAACCCCTTCGCGTGTTCCACTTGTCGTAGCACTCTCACTAGTGGCTATCAGCTGAACAAGCGTTTATATATTGTATTGCAAATTACTTCCTGTTTACCAGTAGAATAGGATTATCAAACACTAATATTTTAAATTTTAGCCACTTTCAAAATGATACTTTCTTCTGTATGGCCTTTGAAACTCATTCTGTGAAAAAGTTTGTCTTCTAGTAACTTTTAACATTTTATTCTTTTGAATTTTTGTTGAGGTTTTACTGAATTAACAGCAGTGAAGTTAAATATGAAAATACATAAAAAGTAAAAAAAACAAAAAAAAAACTTTTTACCAACTCCACTGATATTTGCCTAACGGAACTAAAACCAAATTTTAAAAGACAAAAATGTTAACATAAATGGGAAGACGATTTCTCAAAAATAAGTTTCGAAAGCCATACAGAATTATGCAGCATTGAACAGTTTGAATAATAATTTGTTAACATTACAATCACAAACACATTCATACACAAGTGTGTACAACCGAGATTCGGCCCTTCAGAAGTTGTACTGCCCAATGATAACGACACACACACATTATGTATGCGGCGAACCTTCAAAGGCATCAACATTTAAAAGAACCGTTTGCACTTTTTTATTTCAGAAAGTTTTCAACCGCACGAAACAAGCACAGTAAGTTTGCAACCTTTAGTTTTCCCTTTTTGTGAAATACCGATATAAAACAGATAGCTTAATCTGCAATGAACCATCGAGAGACTAAATTACTGTAACGCATAATTGGGCGCACCAGCTTAATGGTTACTGTATTATACATAATGAAAAATGATAATTTGCACCATTTTCAATCTGCACAAGTGTGCACCATCCCACGGATTGAAAAGCACTGGCCTAACTGATAAAAATGTTACCGGTTGCCCCTCGGAAAGCTCCTGTTGTGACAATTCCTTATATTGCTTGCCTTGTATGAGAATCCTTCCACTTGATTTGAAGTAAGTTGTACAGTACAAGGGGAACTTATGCTTACAATTGCGTTGGTTGTGTCTTCTGGGATGCCTACTCCTGTTGTAAGGTTTAAGCTGGTTTGTACTGTGAAGTCGTTACATCCTGTGAACTTGGCCATCACCTTTGTGATAAAGTGTTTCTAGTGTATGGCTACAACTTTTGTATTTCCTTCCAATACCAATTTAAAACATTTTTGGAAAAAGGTTTTATAGAGGCGAGCTAGGAAACAATGTCACCGCCGAATAAAAAACTCAAAAGGAGAAGCCACAAATATCATATCACACCACGAGCCTTCAGCAAGGTTATTGTTGTGTGATTATCCATGTCATGTCAGTTTAGAGCTGATACCTGATGCCAAGTGCTAGTACCAGGACTTCAGATGATACCAAATAATGTTATTTGCTTGTTACAGCCTCTACATTCATCATTATGACAGTAACAACATTTTTTTCAATGAAAATGTACCTTTTTTAAAACAAAGGGACATTTTGAGGTAACTAGTACACTTGAACAAGCAATAACAATAAGGTAAAATGATGTAAATGACGTAATTCAGCCATAGTTGCTTGAAATAGTCTAAATATTTTTCAGTTAAAATAGTCTAAATATATATTTTCATTATTCTGACAAAAGTACTATCTCAAGATAATTTGCTGACAGGGTATAGGACCTGCACAACACAAGTATTAGACAACTTTAAATACCATGCTATGAATTATCTTGGATTTCATAATGTCAGAGCTTTAATATGTTTGTAATTTAGTATCAGTGTTGTAAACAAGGCATTTTGAAATGACTCAAAAGTCTAAGTCCAATTCAAGTCTTTTAGGAAAAAGTCCAAGTCATCAGTTACCCAAAGCAAGTCCTAGTCAAGTCATTATTAGAGCAAGTCAACTTCAAGTCATGGACATTAAAATAAAACGTTCTATTAAAATAAATATTTATCGATTATGAACAATAACTCAAATAAAAACAAAATGCAATATGCAGCAAATTAATTGTTTTATTCAACAAATTAGAGATAAATAACCCAACTGTAATACCAAATATTTCATCAAAACATCTATATTTAACCAATGTTATTAGACACTAGACAAGAGGTGATGAACACGTGGCCCGCGCGAAATAATTTTGTGTTGGCCGCGAAGCATACGGGTGAGACCACGGCAGTCTTAAAGTTTCTTTAACCCGCTTCTACTCTTTGCGATGCGATATCAAAAGCTGATAAATGTTTATTTGTTATTTGTTATTTGTTATATTTCAATATTGCGTTAAATAATTTCAGCTGTAAGCTTCGCATGGGTTTTGATTAGTTTCGTTTGGTGAACAATTGTTTATGATTTTAACAGGTTTTATAGTATGAGTAAAAAGTTGTGCGACACGCTTGCTCAGCGGTAACTGACAAAGTGGCTCGCGACAGCAAATAGGTTTATCACCCCTGCGCTAGACCAAGTCGATTTCACAAGTCGTTCGAAAACAGTTGCTCAATTCAAGGTATTGACCTAATCATTACAACACTGTTTAATATAGACAATATTTACCTTTATATTATAGTAGGTCCGTGGTTTAAGTTCACTTAGCCAGCCTTGCCCATCACTAAGTAAAAAAGTTCTTACAGAAAATTCATTTTTAGCTTCTGCTTGAACTTCAATGTTCTAAAAAAATCCAAGCAGGTTAGAAAAATGTTTTATTTTGGATCATAATGTTTGAAGGTTGTAGTAAAAATATCAAAGCCGATACAGAAGCAGGTTGCAGTTTGTGAAGGTTTGATGAAAACCAATAAAGAGTTATTCCAAACATTCAAAATGTTACCTCTTCTTTAAGGGTGTTGATATCTTCGCTTTTATTTTTATTTACAGTTTTATAATAATTTAAAAGAAAGGTTCGTTTACCAACCTGAACAGTTATGTTTTGTGTCGTATCTGCAAACAACTTATCAAACTGGTTCCTTTCCCAACTTATGAGTGCAAATGTTGCGTTGCATGGGCCGGTATCGATGCTGGCTGAAACTATAGAAAAATAGTGGGCAAATATTAGATCGATGTCAAAAAACATAAATGAACATAAAAGCTAAGAAATGACTTAAAATGGTAGATATATTGCAGTATTGGAACTTAAATCATTGGTATTAATTGAATTAAATTTGAGTCAGTTTAGCAAATACCTTAGACTGAAATAAAGTGTTTTAATTGATAACATTTTGATAAAATTTACATTTTTTACCTTATTTTTTTTCGTAAAACAGTTTGCTTTTTATCTGTTTTAATATAGTTGTTGTCAAGTGAAATGTTGCTTAAGATGGAATAAGTCCATCCATTTTTTAGGTTTAAAATTACTACAACTTTCAATTGATCTGTTATGGCAATGACTTGGACTTCAGTAAGAATACTTACAATGAAATTTAATTTTTGAATCTTTAAATCTGACGCAAAACTTTTCAGAAAAAATAAAATAAAAAACAAATGTACATAGTTGCAGAACTAGTCTGTAATCACATAAGGAAAGCAAACATATGGACGACCAAACTTAAAGTAACACTTAAACATCATAGAGCTAAACATTTATATCCAGAAGGAGAAAGTACAGAATGATAGGTTAGCATTCTCACATTCTACTTCACATGCGTAGTAAGCTGTTTCATTGCAGTACATGTTTTTTATGTTCACTCCTTCAGGAGAATAATCCAACACTTTTTGTGCACAAATTGCTGAGTTAAGTGGAATAAAGTTTGCTGGTATTCCATCACTCCACAACCATTTGTTGGAAAACCACTTTGCTCCAATAAATACTTTAATAAGCAGGTCTGAATGAAAAAGTATTTGTGTAGTTAAACTATTAGCCTGTAACTAAAAAAAACAGATATTTTTTAGGCCATAAAATTTGTTTTACCACTTGAAGGCTAAATTGCACTTTTATAAAAACACTTAATATTAGAGATTGGTCGCTATCCGATTTTTTGTACCTAATTTAAAGAATACTTCCCTTTCTTAACCAGTCTTGTAGTTTATCCTATAAATATAGTAACCTGTGGTTAGGTCGATGGGAGTTAACCCCATTATCATTTCTGTGAGTGCTTCATTGACTTCCTTGTCCGTATTAATCACCAAACGACCCCCCAACGACGAACATTGGTTCTCTGCTTGTTGCACATTCAGAAGATCATTGGAAAGTTGCAACAAACTTGAACCACCCCCTGATAAAGCTGGACTACATTTTGCTGCATTTAAAAGTACAAGTAGATGAATTATACTTCAAAATACCTAAACTATATACAAGTTACAAGTTTATTACCTTAAAAGTATATACCTTTATTGAATATTGGGCGCTGGTCTAGTATCTTATCACATTTATTTAAACAGTAATCTGTTGTTACAATTTAAATTCAAGGAAGAGATAAATAAGGGAAAAAAATGTTGAAAATTTGGTTGTATTGTTTTAAATGTGGATCAGTGTCTTTGCTTACCTGAACATTGCTTTGCAAAAATAAAGACAATCAGCAGTTTTATGAAATATTTAACTACGAAAATCATGGTTGTACAACAAGTGGCTAGGAAAGAATATTTGTTTAATCGTTCCTTTAATTGCTGAAAATTCAATTTCAACTATTTTTGATCATAGTTGCCACTTAAATTATGCAACTTAAACCTCTTTATTGTTTTTTTTGGCAATTTTAACGTTTAATTTATTTAAAACGAAAACTGAGCAGACAACAATGGATGTATTGTGACGTATTACCTGTTTAAACTGGATAAAAACATAGAAATCACGTTATTTTTTTATTTTTAAAAGGGGTAAATTAAAGTAGCTAAGTTGCTAACTTTTTTATATGAGCCTTATCTGACTTGAAGTTTTACATTTACCAGGTCGACCTGTTTTAAATCTACTACTAGCCTTACTTATTCATACACAAAATTAAAACATATCGAGGTTTTGCAAAATCGCGCGATCCAACTCATTAGCAGCTATCCCCTCCAAGAACAAAGTTATTACCTCTGTATTATGAACATAAAATTATAAAAATTACTCATATAATAAAGTTAGAAATTTTAAAATTTGTGCACAAATTTCAAAATAACAACTTACCAGATGCATTTCAAAACTTTGATTTTTTTTTAGCTGTTGCTCTGTTGTTGTTGTTAATTACTGTTGCTGTTTTTTTTTTGTTTGTTTTGTTTTTTTCATTGTTAGTTTGTTTTTTGTTTTTTTGATTTTCATTTTTGTTTCGCAGTTCCTAAGTGTAGTAACGTGTCCTGCCTATTTATATTTGTTTTCTTTTTTGTATGCAGTAAGGTGTAATGTTTTTACGTCTTGTTGTCCTTCCTATGTAGTTTATATAAAATTCTTTCCTTACAACATTTTTTAATGCGAATAGAACCACTACCAGGGGGCAGCTGACTCGATGTACCTCACGGTCTTTCGCTGCCCCCTGGGAACTCCGAACCATAATTCTCGTAGCTGTGTGTTTGTATTAATCTATTTATCTATCTTATTCACTGGGCCGCAAATTTACACAGGATATGTAGCGTAGCTTATTTATACGTTTTGGTGCTAAATTTCATATCGGATTTTAAAACAATCTTATACCACTTTATAACGACCACTCCTAGCAGCGCGTAACAGAATCTACAAACTTTGGAGCATAATGGTTGGAGGTTGTAGTAAGTCGTAATAAGAATATCAAAGCCCATACATACAATAAAGAGTTATTCGAAACGTCCAAAATGATACCTACTTCTGTATGGGCTTTGATATTCTTATTAGAATCTACAAAATTCTGTTTAAATGAAATGTGTAGGACTTATTCCGACAGGTTTAGGTCTTATTTAGACGATTTAAATCTTATCCTGTCGTGGATATTATGTCGTTGGTCTTAAGACTGGTATTACGGCAGTGGTTCTCATCCTTTTTAGCTCACGGACCGGTAAAATTTCAAAATAAATTTTGCGTGCGGCACCGGTGGACCTTCAAAAATCAAAATTAACCCAAAATGTAATTACGCAACAGTAGGCAACTAAAACTCTTCTTAGCTTTTACATACAACTGGTCTTAAAGTTTAAGACTTAAACGAGTTGTAGCCTACTCTTAAACAGTTGGACGCACAACCAAGAAGTCCAAAGTAGACCATCAACTCTAAGTTACGTCACAATGTTGCTAATTACGAAGCTGGCGAAGTTCTAAATTTGACGGATAAGCCTCCAACATCTTGAATTTTGTAATTGAGATATAAAATTGTTAAACCTATATTTGGCGGACCGGCAGGAAAGCACCGTCCGCGGACCGGCGGTTGAGAATCACTGTCTTATGGTGTGTTCCCGCTTTTTCTCCAGGGTAATTCCAACAGCTTAGCCACGGTGGAGTTCTCGCCAGGAGAAAACGGTTGCGAACTTGTAGCATAGAAACTAAAAAGCTTGAACGGGTTGACACTAAATAAAGGGTTGCCAAATGCTTTTATGAAACAAATTTCAATGTTTGTGCTTGGAGGCCACTTGTTTTGACAAACGAAAATCTGGAGTTTACTGCTAATATTGCCTAATTATTTTTTCCTTATTTTTCTTCATTAAAAATTAAAAATAAATTGCATAGAAGAGTTTTTTTTCAGTGAAATTGTATCTGTTTAAAAATTAGATTGCGCACCAATACTACTTCCCATTGTGTTGTTCTTCTAGTTTTCCTATGCATTTATATCCACTAAACACGTGAATATTTTTGTTCCCACTAAGGTTTTTGTTGCTTATTTATCTATGAGTTGCTTATTTACATCGAAAAAGCTGAGTCACTAGGTGACGTTATTGAGACAAAGCAACTCACAGTGCCAAATTGGTTGCAATTGAAATAATAAACTTCTTGGTAGCAAAACGGAAGGTAGACAATGAACTTTTGTTGGACGAACATAAAGTGACTTCCATTTAACGCCTAAAATGCCCGACAAACAGAAAATATAGTCATTGTAGCTAATTTAATGGTAGGGTCTAAAGATTCCTCCAATGAAAGCAAAAGCATTTTTTGTAAGGAACATTTTTACCTAACTTGGAAAACGACATGAATCGGTTAAAACTAGCCACTGATTTGAGTTCCGGTTGTAAATTTAAATAAATTTTATCGCGTCTGTTTTATGCGATGATTAGCTGTAGTTTATTCCATAACGTTAGGTTTTTCGGCCTTTAGATTTTCAGCTTTTTTAAAGCATTTAAATTATTTATTTTCTTAGAACATGTCACTCAACCTGCAGCTCGAAATAGAGTATTATTTTTTTACTTTAGTTTTTTGCGCATTTAACGATTTTTTATGTGATTATATTATTTTAACTTCTAAAATATTACGTAGGCTACTTTATTATCCTGTAGTGCTGTTTTTTAGGTTTTTCATTGGCGTAAATATATGTTGTCTTATATTGAACCAGAACTTGTTACGGCAAAACAGCTCAAGGCTGTCATTGAATCAAAATTGTGATAAATTTTTATTACTGAACATTTGTTTTAAGGCCGGTCCGTGATAAAGTTTTACTTATAATTCGGTCCGCAGTGCAAAAAAATTGCCAAACCCTGCTTTTTTTCTTTTTCGCGGGTAACTTTTGGGGTTGTGTGTGGGTAAGGAATCGAGAAAAGTTATCGGAATTAATCATGCGAATTTCCCCATGTTCCATCTTGGTTACCTGGCTCCAAACCAGCTTCGTGATACAAGAGTGGGTCACGAAACATCCAACTCACCACGCACCAGACGATACATCAGTTTATTTCCTGGAACAAGGTTTGGTTTCTCGCCAAAGCAAGTTCCGTTTGAAAAGTCGCAAAAATAAATAAAACAAGGCGGTTTTTAAATCACGATTTAACCAAGTCGTGCTACCAGCCGATTATTACGAATGATGAAACTGACCCGGTAATAAACTGGGCCAATTTTTTTCTGCTTTTAGGCCAACCTTTTTTTTAAAAAGGAGTTTTATGTCTTCTAAAACATTTCTTATTTAGAACCAAAAATATAATTTGTGATTTTAGCATTGCGGTTCGTTTTGCCTTGCACCAGTGGTCGGAAAATTTAAGCCGGGGCATTCAATGAAAAAAGTTGTTAAAAATTGCATTTTAGATGCATCCTACAGCAACTGGAGTTTAAATGAAATTACCATTCAATTTAGGATTCAGCTGCTATTCTGGCTGTTTACTAAACAAGTCAAAAACGCTGAAACGCGATTCCTTTCGGAAAAGTTTGAAGATTACCTTCGTCATATGTCTTTATAAAAAATAAACAAGTAGGTACATAAAAATGGCAAATGAACTGTTTGTAAACCCATAAAAATGACACAAAAAACTCTGTTTGGCACTCTGTAAAATCAATTATACATTTACGTAATAAGAATATCAAAGCCCATACAGAAGTAGGTATCATTTTGAACGTTTCGAATAACTCTTTATTCATTTTCAGCAACTGAAAGACATAAAAAATTAAGCTTAAACACTTAATAATTTTGGCTTTATCTGATCATCATTAAATACACCATGTTGGACGTTGGTGTTTTGCCAGATCACAAAACTTCACGTTTTCAGGTAAATATACGTTAAAGGTTACGAGTCGGCAAAAACAAACGAAAAAACGTGCGACATTTTCCATCGGAAGGCACGCCTGGATACCGGGCAATCCAATTGTGACGTAACAACGACTGCACGTGGAAATCGTGACGTCAATCCAGAACCAAGGTTTCTAGAATTACGATGATTCTGGTAAAAGTTCTAAAAAATTCGGAACCTCAAGGCTCCCGAAGTGCTTTGTTACGTCATAAATAAAGTAAATACTTTTAATTTCGGAAAAATTAGAAATCTGTGAGTTAAATTTTACAATTGCCAAATAAAGTTGCTGTGACCATTTTTTTAAAGTGCGAGTAAAATTGAAAGCCTTATTTTAAATCAAACTTCTAAATTACTGAGTAAAATTCTCTTATAGGGTCACGCAAAAACATAACTAAAATATTAAATTTGTCCGTAAACCTACGAAAAGTAGCAAAATCATTTTAAATAATATCATTAGCTCTGGTATATAAGTTATATGGGAATAGGATTAGCTCACCCTAGCACCTAATATAGCCCTAATGGGTCACTGGCCCAGTTAAGTAACCACGCCCCAAAACGTTCCTACGGTCATTAATCTTATCGCCTTGTAATTTGCTGCCGAGTGTTTTGGCTCCGGTTTAAATCTCGTGCGTTTTTTCGCTCCTCTCTTTAATTCATCGCTAATTGAAATCGATTTGTATTTTGCCAGAGAGATGAGTTGGTTTTAGCGCATTTTAAACGCAGAGGTGAAAGTAGAATAATTTCCTCATCGGAACGAAACGATGAAAAGTTTTCTTAGCTGAACGCATATTTTTTAGATCCGTTTGAATATATTGTTCAAAGATGTTCGATATTATCGGATCGGAGTCGATACCCGATGCCAAGTGGAATTATCGGTACTCGTCCGATACTCATCTGGTATCGCTACTGTGATCAAACGCAATAATCAATTAAAAACATCAGGATTACAACTGAAATAACTAGACTTTCTGAACTCTATGACTTCTCTAAGGTATACGTTAGATGAGAAGGCGTCTAAAACCAACCTATACCTTTTAAAACCTGAGGTTATCGTTCGATGTCCTGCACAAATATGCAACTGAAATAAATACTTTCAAGAAGATTCCAGGATAGCCTGTTTAAAAAAAATACATTTTTTAACCAACCCAGACTGTCTCAACAAAATTATTCTCAGGAACGCCGTTTTGTCTTACTTCCACCACCGCTTAAATGCGAATTAAGTGCGTACTTTTCTGCGCCAACTTGCTTATCTTCCTAGATGTTGTTTTCATGATTTATTTAAAGGAGTGTTTTTTAACATGTTCCGTTATGTGTTTTGGTGTTAACATGGTGTAACAACTTGTTTAAGAAAAAAAAAATAGTAATTCCCAAACATGGTGCTATTTCTTATGCTCAAGGGTGCCTGAACAATATTAACATTCTGATTTTTCTCTTGGTAAGCTTCTTTGATACAACTGTCAGTGTGTGATTAAAGTGCAATGAATATGTTTTTCCAACGGTATCTTGTGTAGAGTTGATGCGCGTTATTTCAGTTTCGTTTATCTTGATATTACAAATGTAAAAGCTCGTAGGGGTGCCACAATATATTAATCATTTCTGGAAGTGCCGTTAGCCATAAAAGGTTTAAAAAGCCTTGTAGTATTTATCAAGAGGTTTTAAAATGTTTTGGATGAAAGGATTTCAGAACGGTGTTTACAAAAAACAGAAGAAAATATACACATAATTTTACCAATTTTAACAAAATAGTGCACTTATCAGCAAAAATAAATAAATCTCTATAAGTTATGGTTTAATTAGGGACGCCTTATCCATGAACTGAATTTTAGTCGAATGCTGACATCATTTTAAACTAAAATAAAAATAAAATATGTAGAAGGTTAGAAGTGCTTGGCCAAGAATATCGACACGCTAGAAAGTTTAACAAAAAACTTAACTTATTATCTTGACCTTAAAACTTAAAAAAATGTCATATTTTTCGGAAGGAAGTTTATGACTGGCATCCTAACACATAAACGAGCAAATTAATGCGGGGATTTTCGCGACTTCTTGTAGTGATAATGCTGGTCATCCTGGTAGTACATCCGTGTACACGATTTATGTTCAGCAAAGCTATTAGTGGCTTGATCGATGGACCTTGACTCGTTTCTCGAACAATACGAGTGATTCTTTACAGATTTTGTCAATTCTTATGAAAGTCTTGTCAATTAGGGCTAAAAATTATATTAATTTCATTTCATATCATTGCCATAAACTCAAAATAAGAAATATAATACGTGTTTTACTCAACATTTTGGCTTACGCATTGCAATATAGATTTAAAGTGCTAACAAATTTAATTTGAAAAATTTAAGAAATTGGTTTTCACATGTTTTGTGTACTTCAGTGACTTCGGTGTGTAACATTAAAACATGCTTTCTTCTTAAAGCTTTTTTTAAACCTAAACCGCTTGAGAATGACGTATTTGACATTTTAAAGAAGTTACCATTTAAAACTTGTTTATTTGAAAAGATTTTGAGTTTAACTTTTTCTAACCTCCTGTGCACCGCACGTTTATGACGTAACAGTAAACGCGGGCGTCAAATGGCAGAACGATTTTCCCGGTATAAGTTCTGCAAACTCACCTTTTATAATAAGTAAAAAGCGAATTCACAGTGATTCCAGGAAACCTACAGTTTATCTTACAATAACCCTTCGTGTGACTAAGTTCACAAACTGCGCCAAATGATAGTTAAGCAAAGTCCTGAGACTTAAACCAAAGCGATTAGAGGCCGCAGGATTTCGCACTCGCCTAGAAATATGCTACTGTGGTGTTTACACAGTGTTTGCTTTTTTGTAGCGACTATAGAGTAGCTACTTGAGCCATGTCTTTATGTTTAATGGCCCTTTGCGTTAATTTCAGTTTTTAGCTGCATGTTTTGGAACAGTAGGGCATAATAATAAAATTATTTATTTATACAAACTACTACAGTGCTTAAATAAATAAAATTACTTATTTTTGTAATAAAAAAAACAGTTTCTAACCAACTTTGGGGTCTTTACAACATGTACAACCAGTGGTAAAAGTTCCCCTAAAAGATTTTATACAGTTGGGCTACGCCACAGTCTTACGTTGTTCATCCAATACCTGTTTTGAAAAAAAAACATTTTTTTTCTTGGTATGTATATCTGAAAGTTTACTCTTAAATCAACCACATATTAATTAGGTTAATTTTGGACATAGTAATCTGTATCTAGCTACAGCGTATCAGCTTAAGTTATAATTAATTTCAGCTTGCTTCAAAATCGGTTCGCAACGACAGGTTATTTCTGTAGCAGCGACCAATTGTGATATATAGCGTATGTCGGAAGCCCTTCTATGAAGCTGCCAATTAACGAACTGCTAACATTATCGCTGTAATATTACTGGCGGCGGTGCAGTTTGCAAATGCAGAATTGTTTCCAATTAAATTAGTTCATTATTTAACTTTCTATGATGACTGAGTCAAATTAGCCTAAACAATAACTCTTTATTACGTCACTAAGAATGCGAGGAATAAGTTAACCAGTTGAAAATACAGTTGTAAGGTAAAGTTATAGCAGCGATAAAATAAACAGTTAAGCTGAAATTACTGGTTAATTTATGACATGGTAACTAAATTATATTTTATATTTTACTTTAGTTTTACTGTAATAATAGAATATGCGGTACAGATGTACCGGTGTTGCATTTATTTCAAAATTGAGAACTTACAGTTTAATCTATAAAAAGGGGTTCATAATGCTTTTATTTAAAGGCTGGAATCGATGTCACTTTTAGAGGGCAACTAATAACTTTCAGCCTTAGTTAGCATTTACTTGGGTAGGGACTTTATAGCGTAGCTACATTATAGAAGTAAAAACATACAAGACTAGTTTAGGCTTGAAGTTATAATAAAGGCAGTATAAGAAAACGGTTTTACTTTTAACGTCGCACTTACTATAACGTTTTTAGAGCACTATATATTTATTAATACTCTACCGACTACAAAATACCGATGAATAAAATAGGTCAACAAAGGAGCTATCAGTTGTAAACGTAAAACGCATAACATAAACAAAACATGTTACGTTGTGGATTGTCTGCACGGTTCTTTAAAACGATATGTGGAGACGGGTTACTTTTAACATCGCTTAAAGCAATCACTCATTCGCAGCAGAGATACTGCAATTTTTAAAAAGTGGGGAATAATAAGGGCTGTGGTGCCTTTGGTCTTGCACAGATATTTATAGATTTCGCGTCGGAAAAAATGAAAGTTTTTTTTAATGTGAGGCAATCTTACATTTTCCTACTCTTACCAGATTGTCAGAATAATTCTATCTCCAGATATTTGGAAATTGAAATAACAAAGTTATGCAAGTTTTGTGGCAATAGCTACTTACAACTCCGTAGCCAAAACGCGCGAAACTCAGTCACGCCTTAACGTCTTACGCCGGTCGCACAGAGTAAAGAAAAAAAGGGAAAAATCCCCCTTAATTGATCTCCTCGCTGTGCCTTGTCACATTCCCTGCAACGCGCGATGCGCATTGTTACGTTACAATGCTAATTGACCTAAAGAAGAATAATGCTGATTGTTTTAGCTGGATTTATGGCTTGTAGTATTCAGGGTGAACAATGTGGCATTTGAAGCGGAAATAAATGAGTTAATTGCAGTTTGTGTGTTTTGGTGGCTACAGTGCTGCATTAGCTTGCTTTAAGACGTTTTACAAAGAGGTTTACCCTAATGTGTAGGTTTATTAAGTAGTTTGCCAGTTGAAGATGCATTGTGGCATGTTGGAATGCATATTGCATAAGTAGGCTATGTGTTTGTGGGAGTAAGCTGTCTAGAGTGCTGCATATTAATATAGTGTTTGTTTTGTTGACCTAAATTAGTCATAAAATATGAAACTGCGAATAAAATAAGTCTACCTTCTAGTATAAGATAATCTTTACAAACTCGGTTCACCTTATTATCAAATACGAAAAATACGGTCTTTAGAAAGGTTTGAAACGTGTATAAATGCTTTTTAAAATAACGCACTTTAGTTGCGTGTTTGTTTTGTTGACCGAAATAACTCATAAAATTCTAGAAGTTCGCGATGTTTTGGTTGTTGGGTGAGAATGTGCAAGTATATTTGTGATCCGCACTTTAGAAAAACGTAAACACATCAACATATAGCTGAGTGCAATTGACGTAAGTCTATCTTTAAAATAATACATAATCTTTACAAACCCGGTTCACCTTATTAGAGATTTAAAGCCACTATACAACGTTGTGGATTGCCATCAAATAACTAACGATCTTTACAAAGGTGTAAACTGTGTTAAATTATAGTGCATCTCACTTATTGCAATGAACCACGTATTTTGAAGCATAATGACTGGAGGTTGTAGTAAGACGTGGTAGATATATTAAGCGCAATGCAAAAAGTAAAACTTTAAAGGTTTTGAATAAATCGTCATTAATTTTGTTTCTCCTATTTTAAAATTGTTTTTCCATTCTAAAGTAGTTTAGTTACAAAAAACGGACTCTCGCGGAAAAAGTGAATCTTTCTGTCAAGCTTCAGTTAATTGCTCTGAACCAAACGTCGGCGCTTAATATAAAAATCTGTGACAGAACCATTTATAATTGACAAAATCTGGCATATTTTTGACGTTTCAAGACTATATTTAATTCTTTACATTGTCTTGCTTGTTTTATTTGGCACAAAAAATTACAAATTTCACAAACACTTTTCACACCTGCAGCTGGTTTTAATGCACTTTATGTTCGTGTGTTTTAAGACATCTTGTTGTTTTGAAAATTCCGTCGGCCATATTTTAGTTTGCCAAAGCTTTCTATTTTTGGCACAATTTCTGCCCTTAACATGGGATTTTAAATATGTGGAGTGAAAAAGTGAAAAACTAGAATATTTTTATCGTTTACGTGTATTAGATGACAGGCAAAAATTGATAAGTAGGTATAATGTGTGTTTTTGTGTTGGCCTTTATTTGTTTTTGCTGCTGTGGCATGGCGGCTAACGTAATCCTTTAACGCCCAATATTGTTCACAAAATCCTCAATTTAGTTATCCAGCATTTTATCAACTTTTAAACAAGATTGTCGGCTCTCGTCTACAGAGCCAGCGCCTCTTATCCCTAACTACAGACCTCAATACGCTACAAAGTGTTGTTATAAGAAAATGCACAAATCTAGTTTAAACAACTTTTACCGGTCAGCCGAAAAAGCTTGAATTTTCAACATTTTTCAGCCAAACCTTCATTAATACCTCAGAAATCAAAACTTTAAGTATCTGCATCTGAATCACTTCTGGTCATTTTCCAAACAGCCTTTTTTCAATCCGTGACCAAAAAACAGAAATCGTGAAACGGATTTTTGTGCTCACAGCGGTTAAAAATGCAATTAGCAGCGCTTTATTTGCATATAACATCAACCAAGAGTTATAAACCACGCACTCACGCAAAAAAGTTTGTGGGGCACATTTTTTCTTGACCACTGCTATTTGTGATGAGGTAGGATACTAATACAGCGCCCGTCATGAACAACCCGCATTTGCTGGAGGATAAAGGTTCACTTATGTGCTTATGTTGACCTGGCGCCTGTTTATAAGAGTCAAATTTGTTTTAAACAGTGATATTCAGTGTAATGTGGTATATTTTGGATTTTATATTGTTATACCTGAAAGACCCGCAGTAAGCATATTTAAGTATATATTTGACAAAATAAAATTTTATTTGGAGTTAGGATTTGCAAAGGCTTTACTTAGCAATAATGTTTCTTTGTCAAGTACGAAAAGCTAATAAGCGATTTTTGTTTGTTTTATAAAATATACTAAATCATTGGTAATAAGATTGCATTCTTGTTTTATACAGCTGGAAATTTTTTGATAAACCACGCGAGAATAACGCCGCGTAGAAGCCATTTCAAAAAAATATAAAACAGTTTCAATTGTTGTTTTGTTTTATTGTCGCTGAACAAATTTGATATATCTAATCGTCGCTTGCCTTGCCAATAGATAAATGTGTTACAAAATGCCATTCGTTTCAATTAATGTACTTTTCATCATATTTAGGGTGAAAGGTTTGTCTATTTAGTTATATTGGCCACATATAAACTTACCTGAATTCCACAAAACTAAGAAAAAAAAATACTTCACAGTGTTGGAATGTATTCCCAATTAGCACAAGTTGTTTTTTCCGTTTAAATCTAAATTAAATCTAAATTCAAAATGTCGAACGGTGTTATGTGGAAGTTAAACGTTAAAATATATACCCAAATAGTACAAGTTGTTTTCCCATATATTAAAAGGGTAAAAATTACCTTTTGTGCGAAATTTAACCTGAAATCCATATTTTACAAAGGTATTAGGTGGAATTTAGTCGTAAAAAGTTAAACTTTTGTCATTCCTTAATCTTTCTCCTGCATCAGAAAAAAGAAATTCGCCCAAAGCGCTCATCAAATGACGCAGGGAGCCGACTAGTTGGTGACAGAAAACGGAAAGTCGACGATTAAGCTTCTAGGTAAGCAACTTGGTGAACCGGCGACGGTCGACTTTAAATTTCTGGTGAAACGTGCGACCTTCCTGCGTATAATGAACACGATACGACAGAGCTGCTGCTTTTTTAAGTTCACAAACATAAGGCCAATCAACTGGTTTAACTAAAGCCAAAAGTCAGGTTGTGTGGGTTAAACCGGTTTGACACAGTCGACTTGCCAATTAAACATCTGAATACCCGTAAAATAGTTTTAACTCAAAACATAGACGATATATATACTCATATTTGTACAATGGCATTCCGGGTTTTGTTAATGCAAAATAAGCGTCCAAATAAGATGTAAATGCAAAGGTCTAACTCAAAAGAAACGTATATAGACATTTTTAAATTGCATTAATTCCACGGGCCTCCAAAAATCATTTTAACAAACGTTTGACCAACTTATCTACATTAAACACATTTGTATTTTAATATTTATTCTACTAATTTGTTGCATTTATTGCCTCTTTTAAATTGGATACCCCAGGCTCTAACCTCATTTACCCCCAGTTTGTTTATACCTTAAGACACGTGAAATGTCTTTTTCTGCTACTTAAACTAAGAGCAATTTGCTTGCAATCCTTACCTAATTTTTCGTGCAGGGAACTTAAAAACGAAAGCAGAACCGTTCGTGACTAAGACTTTTCCAAATTTAGCAGTAGTTTAAAATTGACCATGCTTTGCAAAACATTATATTCCCACAACAATTTGTTGAGTAATTTCAGCAAAAAAAAAAACTTTCGTGTCATTTCAAAAAATAATTTCTAGGTAATTAAACAAAACACGGTTGTTGTTCAGTAAAAACGCTCAATTTTTAGTTGTTTTTATCGTAATGCAATTGAAATTCGATTAGCTGTCACCTTATTTTAGGTCACCGCGTGATTATGAGCAACAACTTCATCCTGTCAACATTTGGGTTATTACTCTGTTCGTTAAAATGGCCTGTTGCTGTTTGGTTTCAATGCTTTAGGTCAGTCTTCCTGTAAACCACACCCACATACAGGAACACAAGGTTGTTTGTTGCGCCTGTGTGACGAAACAATGCCTGCCTGCCGTGTGCGGTTTGAATGTAAACAACAGTAAATTGTGTGGTTTAAGTTGCTGACCTTTGCGGGGAATAGGACGCTAAATTCCCGAAGACTGCCAATTCATTACCGGTGTTTTAGATGTCAGCAGAATCGTATTACACAATTATTTCGGTGCGACATGAAACTGACGAAAATTTAAAAAGATATGTTTCACAAAAAATGTGTGTTAAAAAAATGTAATTTGGAATGATTAAAATAATTGATTTGAGCAAACCAACCGAATTAAACAACAGGTTGAGGTAGTTTTAAATATTTCAACACGCGTCACTTTCTACCTAAGACAAATGGTTTTGAATGGCAAGCACAAGTGTTTGATACTTCGAGAATGAAAGCATTCAAACACCCGACACCCATTCAATGTTGTGGATTAAAATATTGATAATGTCGTTATAGTTGACATTTAAGGCCTTCCTCAAGTTAAAAGTGGCATACGCTCAAGGGCGGATGTTTGACCTTCAACCTTGAGTGATTGTGACGATTGGAAAATATGTTTGTCGCTAAAAGATGCGACATAGAAATGCAGAAAGCGCAACCTTGATGTTATGGTTTACAAAACGACAGTTTTAAATAAAAAAATAACCCTTTTTTGACAAAAGGCAAAATGATCTTATGTACATGTCTTTCTGAAAAGTGAAGTTAAAGCTTTTTAGGTTTAAAGCAGTGTCATGAAGAAAACAATATTTGCATCAGTCGTGCTATTTTTTTTAATACCTTTATATTTAAAAAGGTCTAAAACCTAAACCGAACTTAAGTTTACAGAATGAATGTCAAAGCCCAAACAGAAGTTGGTAGCATTTTGAACGTTTCAAATAAATCTTTGCGTTCGCAGACAACTTTGCCAGCTCTTTGGTGTATTTGACATTCATAAAAAGCGGACATTGTCAACAGTAACATCACGAAACACCTCCTATCCCCACATTTGACCTTATCCAACCACCTTTCCTGTTTCAAACTTCCTAGTTAAATCACGATTATTTACCCATCAAGTCGATGTCAAAAGCGTCACATTTATGGCAATAGAACAAAATAGCGATGTTTTTTTAGCTTTCCAAACCCACAAACCACGCACTTCTCCAAAATTTCCTGCAACTTTTCAAACCGTATTATTTTTGGAAGGCGATAAAGTTACACTTGATCCTTTTAGGCCTCCTGTCACACAATCTGCATCGCTTGAGGAAATCATGACGAGCAAACGCTTCCGACTCTGCTTAATCCTATTCTCAATTCTTATCGCTATTGCTCTAATCATCATTATCACCTTACTAACTGTCAAATGTAAGTGTTTGAAGTTTAAAAAGTGTTTTGTATTTCATTTATTTGATTTTTTAGGGTGTTAGATGTTTTAAATTTGACGATTCCGAAGCAGAACCATTTAGGTTTAAAACGTATAACTTTATTTTTTGGTTCAAAACTAAGGCCAAGGGCAATATGATTTTTGGTATATACTATTTTTCTAACATAAGAGGCTAAATATTATGTTTTAAACATCAAAAAACGCCGAAAAATTCAAGCAAATCACTGAATAACTTACTTAAATACAACGTATTTATTTACTTCAGTTTGAACGTTAGGCGAACTTTATAGGATTAAATGTGTCAAACTGTTTCGAGAATTTTCAGTTGTGTCAAACTAATTTGATTACAATCACATTAAAAGGATCATTTTAAACAAATTGTTATTTGTTTGAAGATTTTTTTGAAAGGCCAACAAATTTTCAATGTATTTTCGTCTCATATTTGAATATTCTTAACTTTATATTGTTGATTGTTTATTTCATTTTTCCTAATATAAAGGGTTAATTTGACACACTTGAAACTGCATGTTGGGCACACTAGCGACAATTTTATAGTTGTTTAAAACACCGAAAGGGTAAAAACAAACCACTAAATGACTAAAATACAGCGTATTTATTTACTTCAGTTGAAATTGAATATTAGGCAAATTTTAACATACTAAAAAAATCGAAATGTTTCGTAAACGTTAAAATTTTAATTGTATGCCAATCTAAAATGTTTAAAATTACGTTAAAAGGAAGCACTGTTGACAAATCATGATTTTTTTGAAGATTTCTTTTGAAAAGCCAACATTTTGTATTTTCGTCTCATTGTTTGAATATTCTTAACTCATTGTTCATGTATTGTTGTCTCATTGTTCTCGCATTGTTGACGATTGTTTCATGCTGACCCTGTTTCTCGCAGCAATTGATGACGTCACACCGGAAAGCAACTTCCTTTGTGACGTCAATGAGACCATTAATTTGGGTAAGTTATGACGTAACAATGTAAACATTGTCTCTCCCCTTAAATGTGCATTTTTGCGCAAATCAACAAAAAATATGTTTTTGTGTTACAAATGTATATTTGCAAAAACTTTTTAATTTTTCTATTGAAATTATTTAGTAAAGGGATATAAATTAAATGTTGAAAAAATAAATTATCATATTTCTTTAGATATCTGTTTTTTATTAAAATAAAGCGGAAGGAATTATGAATTATTATTTGCCTCACGTATTATCATACGATTACTCGGTTTAATTGAATAGCCCAGTAATTGCATTTTTGTGTTCTTCTAAGAAAAGTTAATTGTATTTTTATTGTTATGGTTTTGAAAAGGGGAGACAAATAATAGCAAGTTGGGTTTTCAATGTCTGTCTTAAATAAAACAAAGCGGAAATAATGATAAATGATGTATCTCACGTAATTTACTCGATTTTCTCATTTATTTACTTACCAGGCTTCTCAGTAATTGTTTGTTTGTGTTCTTTTGAGAAATGTTGATTATAAATTCCTGTTATAAGTAGCAATAAAACATCAGGGGCACAGAATGAGATTTAGTTCATGTTTATTAATAAGCGCTTGAGATATTAACATATCGTGCCATCAATGACAGTTATTGCACGGTAGTTGTCTAGACAAGATGTCAATCGCTTGAATGTTGGCTTGCTTAGGATAACATGTCAATCTTATCATGAATTTTCACTCTGTGCGAACCACGATAGGAATATAATGAAGAATTGCAGCAACCAGTGTTTAACATTAACTAAATATTTAACTTACTACAGTATTTCTTGATGTAAAAAGTAACAAAAAAAACATTTTCAATACCTCGTAAGGCAATATTTTTCTGATACGGATATTTTTTATATTAGGACACAAAATAGTTAAAAGTAATCATAATGCCAAGAAATATCAATTCCATTTTTTTATCATTATATATATATTTTTACACTTTAATATTCACAATACATTTTACGTACAATAAATAAGCCTTACTTTGTTAACGTTAAAACTGAAATACAATGTTTTGGCTTAAAAAAGAATGAGTAATTTGATATATTTTAAATTGCCTATTATGCTGCAATGGCCAATTGTTGTTTGTGCGTTTTTGCTACCGATAATAATAACCCAGTGGTTCTCAGACTTTTTTACCAGACTCCAGCTTATGAAAGAATCGCGAATTATTTTCATTTTAATTCAATAAAAATTTGTAAATTATATGCCCAGGTTATATAATCCATCATTCAGTAAATTTAATTTAAGCATTCTGTGCGGGATCGTTAAAGATGCAAGTTTAAGAAAACAGAGCTTTTTAAAATAGCACAAAATTAAGGTATAGCCCATAACTTTCTTTAAATGTGACGTAAACTGGCTAATTGTGTGTTTATTGTCACAACAAAACAAGTATCGCAATCTTCTAGTACACATTTAAAAACCTTGAATCTAGTTTTCTCACGCGAGCTTTGCATTGAAACGCAAATTATTCATTTCAAGATACGCAAGTGTTGCTTTTTTTAACCTTACTAGACGTAAGCAGAAATCGTACCGACGAAAAATAGGAATTCGTGTCCGATTAAATGAAGACTGGAATAGAAACGACAAGCCAAGTCCCGGTCATGAAAATGCTATTTATGAATTACGCGCTTCTTCAATCCATGTTTGTGACGCAGATTTGTCGTCCATTGCCGATAAAATGGCCACGTTTACATTAGGATTTGGAAAAAACGTCATTCGATCTGATCCATATGACGTCATTACTGTGATCAAATTGATCAAATTGAAAAGCGCCATGTTAATGGATTTTGAAAAACGTATAGCCTATTACGATGTTAAAAAAATATGAAAAAAATAGTACGGTTTTTGAAAAAAAAGGACGGTGTTAAAACTATATTTACTTTTTTAAATGTTATTTTTTTGCTTTAAATGTTAATGTGTTTTTTTTTTATTTTAAATTTTGTTTAGAATGCTGAGATTGTAAAAAAATATCGATTTGTTGTATAAAAACTGAGTTGTCTTTATTTTAGTACGGTGTAAAAAAACAGTATAGTTTATTTAAAAAAGTAATTTTGAAATTTATATCAATGTTTTTCAACATATTTTAAACTTTGCAAACTTGTAGAAACCTCTTCGGACTTCCACATTCCTTGTTCTACTTCAGTGAACATCGTGGAAAGCTGTGCCAAGGTCAAATATCCCACGTGGAGGTCATTCACTGCCGAGTCTCAAGGTGAAATATTAGATAGAAGGTTAAAAGTGTAATATTAAAGTCACAGCTAAGAGATTACACGAAAAAATATATTTGCACAACGTTAAAAACATATAATATGAATTTAAATAATAAAGATTGGAGATTTTTGGGATATTTACTTTTAATATATTACAAACTTAGAGGCAAATTACTGCAAGGAAATTACTTTTTGTTAAGTGAAATATATAGATGCAAGGTATACGACCACCATTCGATAACAGTTGCTGCATTCGTTTCAATAAATTAGCATTTTGCAAAATAAGTTTGCAGCAATCCACAAATCCCAAACGTCACCTTTCACCTCTTTCCTTTCTCTTTTTTTATTCCCTTCGTTTTCCCTTTTTCTTTTCTTTAAATTTATTTTTGTCTCTTGAACGTTAATCTCGGGCAAATCTGTTCCTGGTATTAACTTTCGTGGAATTACCACGCGGATGAATACGGGTGGTTAGATTAGCACGGCGGATGGATACCAAATATAGCAACCTTTGGTTTAAACATAAATAAAACGGAGTTACTTTAAGTCTGTTGTGTATTCGAAAAACAAACAAACAAGTACAGACATTATAAAAGTTGTAATAAAATGCAAATCGATTGTATATCAACACAAAACGTGTATCATTGAGTTTAATTGTATTTAAATAAGAAACAAATGGTGGTACTTTTTATCGTTTTTGCTTGATAATTTAAATAAAGTATATAGCTTTAGCATTTTATTGGCTTTTCACGCACGTTCTCTCATTTATTTTGATGGACACGTGAATATCGTGTTCCTGAAAACAGAATTCGTTCATTCGTAAATCCAAGGTTTTACATATTAATGCGATTGCCTAAAGAATCGACCCGTACACGATCCAAGGTTTTATCCAAAACTGTCAAGCAGGGAAAAAATTTGCATATAACTTTGCTTCAGTGATTAATTACTTCCAACGTCCTAATGGAATTAAGGATATAAATTGAAATGTTTGTTACAAAGAAGATGTGACGTTTTGAGAGAGGATTGATTTAAATTAGTGTTTCTCAACCTTTTTCCGCGCGGCCTTTTTTTACTAAGCATAAGTTTATCAGTGAACCTTCGGCGATTATTTCTATATTCAATGAAGTTTTTTATGGTTAAAGTGAACGGAACAAATACATCATAATTTTAAGTACGAATTTCAAAATTATGATCTATTTCTTTGTGTTGCTTTCGCAGTTTTCTTAAATTTTGGTGAAGCTCAGGACAAGTCTCAATAAATCTAATATTGTGAAATAGTGCAGTCGGCCCCCCAACCAAATCCAACTCTAGCTAACTTACCACGCCGAGATTTATATAGAGCAATATCTCCGAAAAATGCTACTTTTATTGCGAAGGGCATTTTTTTAACCTCAGCAGTTGCCGTAAAAAAATAGCGCAACAATGTACCACGGCACTTTTACAATTATTGAATTATGCGAATGTTCCTTAATGCACGACACATTAAGGGAAAGAAAGTGCGACGTTTTCAAATCTTACCAAACGCACATCAACGCAGGTGCCAACTCCCACGTATAGTTGTGGAAGACCTTTCATTGTTCTACAGTTTACGCGAGACGTTTGCACGTCATAATCAACCATGTGACTCGAACGACGGGCTGTCATTGTGACGAGATAATAGGCGTGCAAAGGTCAGTCTTTGTGCGGTAACAATTAGCCTGACAGATTCCGGAACGTCGTAACAAAGGGAAACAATCGGCGATGTTTCGAGAAGCGTAAAGAGTGATTGTGATGTCATATTTGGAGACGCGCTTGTCAAAAATGGATATTTAATGTTGAACGAAGATTGTGGGATTAGAATTCCACGGATTGTCTTTTTACAAAAAACATATTTATATGAAATCCCCATTATTTTGAACGTTTCGAATAGATTTTATTTTCAACATCTGAGTTATTTAAAGCGTTCAAAATGCTCCCTTCTTCTGTATCGACTTTGATATTATTACTACGTGAAACTACAACTCCCAACTTTTTTGCTACAAAGATTTTTATGAGATTTAGACACGATGTCCATATCACGGTTCCCATCAGCAACTAAAGTTTCCGAACAACCATTAATCTATTTTAAGCTTTCACGTGCGCTATTTAATAAAATCATCCCTTATCGAACGAACTACGTCACCACCAATGACGTCACACTTTTTATTTTCCAGAATGGAGTTCTGTGGTTGGCCTAGTGCCCCCTAGTGGCACAAACTTCACCACCTTCTTGGTCTCCCCCTACTTCGCGCTCACCAAGGAAAGTTGCTCCCTCCACTTCTCCTTCAACCTGCGATCGCAATCGCCACTTCGCGCTTTCATTGTGACGTCATCCAACGTCACAGAGCACGCGGTGGGGGCTTCTGGAACTTGCGGCGCCAACTTCTTCGACCACCGGCGCCTGGTTTCCAACGAGGGGGATCCCCGGGTCAGAATCGTCATCGCTTCTACGTCATCAATCGACGCCGACGCGAACGTAACAGTGACGTCACAATCGTGCGTCGGATTCGAGGGTTTGCGGATGAGCGGGCGGTCAGCGGCGCCGGGTCGGTCCCGTCGGGTCCGGGGGGGCACCAGGAACACTTGCTCCCTCGAAGTGCTCAACGGAACCAAGGTCAGCTGTGATTGGCTGAACGCTCGTGGCGTCGACAATGCCGACTTCGCGCGTGTCGACACGCATCAGTGCGTAGAGACCGGGGTCAACTTCGAGCTGGTGGAGACTTGGTTCCTGGCCCTGGGGCCAAACGCCCCCGGGAAAGCACCGGCCCGAGCCCTGCTGGTCTCCCCTGTTTTGGAGGGGGGAGCGTCACACCTGCTAATTTCACTCTGGTTCATGATCAAGTGCGCCGGGCCTTACTTGAGGGTGTACCTGGTTCCGAGTGAGGGACAGGGAGGTTGGTTTGGGGGGGCAGAAGTGGCCGAGGTATCGGATCCGGGGATTTCCAACGGGTGGCACGCAAAGTCTTTCAAGGTTCCGATCCCCAAGGAATACAAAAACTTCCAGGTTCGTAAAAATGTGGTTTTGTAGTGGTTACATGTATTTTTGGCATTGGTAAAGTAACAGGCATTTTCAGGAAATTGTGTTACATTAGTTTCTTTAAAAATAATTTTTAAACTCCAGTACGTTTCTTTTAATCGGAAATTTTATATAAAATGTTCGCTGAATTGATTAACTCATGTTAAACAAGTTTAACAAGATATGTCCCGAAAATAAATTTTCGGCCCATATAACTAGTTAGAAACAGGAGCAGTAATTCCGCTTAAGGAAATGTACAGTTCTGCCCGAGAAATTTTAGTGTAGCTTGATACTTAATTGCAAAGCAAAAAAGGGGGATTTGAGATTTATTATTAACCTACATTACAGATCCGTGCATAGTGTACCCAATTTTACTGTACATTTTGCCACTATTAGAAGTACATCATAACCCACTGGTTTAAAAACTTTACCCTTCTGTGTACTAAATTGTTTAATAGGCTCGTTTTTTTCCCAGATATTAGTTATATTTTTACTGGAAAATAAGTTCAGTCATAAATCATAATGTGGTTTTGTCACATTTCCACACGTGACAAGTTACCTCCTGTGATAAATGTTGTGTTGTAATTGCAAAACACGCTAATATACGCCGTAAGGGTTGCATATGACATTGTATGTATTGAAAAACTTAAACCTAGTAATCCCCAATTGGCATCGTACTTACCATGATGTCAGTATCATAAACCCCCCAAACACAAATTATGGACCACATGACAAATATCCTAAAACAGTCGCAATACACTTGCTTGACCCACAACTTACCATTACCAGGCCGCATTTAAAGCAAGTAATCCGTCATATAACAACACACAGCAAAGTGACAAGGCTTCAAGTTGAACTCGGGTGACCCGCACGCCCTTTGTTGCGTCGCTATACGTCACAAAGCGCCTCTATTGATCTCACAGTTTGATTGACGTGTTTTTTTACGCTGCTCTGGTCACTGACCTTGAAGATTGAATCGTTTCGATAGAACGAAAAAGTTCTAATTGCTTATTTTATTGGGGGGTTAGATCTTTCGCTGTTTTGTATCTTGAAAAATCAAACTTGTTTTACTAAAAAAAAACAGAAATGAAAAAAAGATGGTCAAAATTGATAAATTAAACTAATTTTTTAGCCTTAAATTGTCTAATATAAAAATTCAAGTAGCATAAGATTTTTTTTTTATATGAAAACATTAAAATATCTTAATACTACTTGCTGTTTTTCTACCCAGGTTCTACTTAATTGTAGCTTTATTAAAGTATTAATTAATTTTAAGTAATATACATTAGTATTACGTTCTAATTGGTTCAAATATTTTTTAATTTTGTTCTACCTTCATACTGTCGATTACAAAGAAATAATGCGCCAGAGTCCAACTGCCACAATGGAATTCACATATATCGCCGCCAATTTAGAATCCCGACGCTAGAAATCCAATTTATCGATTGAAAAGCGAACAAATCGATTTTTATCGTCTCTGGATCTTGTTTCCAGCGCCATTATCCTCTTGTTTTCACACAAGGGAATTAGACAAAGCTGATTTGTGACGTCACATTTGGTTTGTTGCAAATAAAGATAATTGTGACGTGATGATAAATGAAATTCGCAAGCTGATTGATATAACATCACGCAAAAGTTGTTTGATTATAAATGTGCACGAATTTACCTGATTATAAAGGATTTAAAATGTTTATGCTAAGTTATATCAGTGCTAAATTATTCTAATGTTGTTTCTTATCATATGAGGTACAAAAAAGTATCACCACTTAAACAAAATACTTTCATTTATGTTTTCCTTTATTGAAATATTGACTTTACCTAAAAAAGAAACACTTAAAAATATAAACCAACACTACAGAAAGTTATAAAATGAACTTTGAATTAGAAACCCTAAAAACCATTGACAGTTAGACGTAGTAGAGCTTTCAAAGCCTTATAGAAGTAGTGTAAATCTTTTTTTTCATTTTCAACATCGTTTTCAACACGTTTAAAACGCTACCTACTTTTAGATGGGCTTTGGTATTCTCACTACGTCTCAAGTACAACCCCCAACAAAATATGTCAATTAAAAATTGTTTTTAAAAACATACTTATTATTTTTCGATATATTGTTTCAACGTATTTTCTTTTAATATCGCATGTGGCGTTCGAACTACCACAAATGATCAAATGTCTGGTATTTAATAATTTATACTCTTAAGCCTGAAATGCATCTTTAAGTAATAAGGAAAGGTTGAACGCTTTTGCCAAAAGGTCAAATAAAATATTTACGTTTACCAACCTTGCAAAGTGCGATATACAATATTACTAAGACAACACTCGCTTTTAAGTAGCAATTCTTTCGCACGAAAACATTGCTGTAATGACATTTAGGTATAATTATATCAAACTCAGATGATTTTACCAACGTTTTATAAGTCAATATTCCAGTTTTAAACTGCGTTCTTGAAAATAGTAATTATTGTTTTACTTTTGAATATAAGTTTATAATTTCTTTTTAGCTTTTATTGGCCGAAACTATACATGAAGCCATGTTGTTAACTGAAGTAATTTTTTTCAGATTTCTTATGTTTACGTTCGTCGAACCAATGCAATTTTACTTTTCGTTTTTCTCTTTCACCTTTAAGTGAAATTGATTTAATTGAGACGCTTACAGGCAGGATTTAGGTTTACAAAACAGCATACATATGGTTTAGGCCTACGCCCTCTTTTAGAAGAATTTGTCCTTTTTTCTCAAGAAAGGTGAATGGTCGCTCAAAAATATTATTTTTTTGGTTTGCCAAGCACGTTTTATTAAACGCTCGCAGCAGATACTTTTCCTTGATTTTGCAAATTACAAATGTGATTCATTTCATAGAATTATGATAATGTCATAAATATGAGCGTTTTACAATTTCAACTCTCCCAGAAAAAAATTCTGAGAACTTGTGCAAACCAACTTCATGTATTTTATCACGCATTTGACTTTAATTATTGGAAATCGCCTTGTAGGTAAATCCAGCTTATTTTAGGTAAGGTCGTGTTAAAATTACGCCAATACCTGATTGAATAGCTCCAAAATTTACATGCAACTTCATTAAGTGCAGAATGCTGACTTGGCTAGCGGCACGATTGTTGGAAATAGAACAACGTTGTGGCGGTTGCAGTAAAACGATTAAGTTGCGCGATTAGGAAATAATTTTAAGCGATTTGACGCATTCTTATAATTACAAATTTATGAAATGTGGATCCGGTAAATTATCAAATTGCTGCCAAGGTTCTTGGAATTATTTTTTAATTACAAAAGAAACACATTACGGGCTAAATTATTGAGTAAACTATACAATTTTTGACAATCTTATTAATTATATCCTACTATAGTGATTCTTAAACTTTTCATCTTGTGACGCCTTCGGGAAATTTGTTATTCTTGCGACGCAGCACGCGATTATTTTTATGTATTTATTCACATGCGGTGTTTGAAAATCAATTGGAGCAGTTTTCTCGTAACAATGAATTAAAATGCGCATTCAGGACGCACATCATTTGACAACTAGTCACTTACTTTGTTAACTATCCCACACATTTTTTTTAAACAATTAGTTGCAGAAATGTTTGGAAAAACTGTTTTGCAAATTTATATCTTTCTCTATGTTATTGAAAACTCGCAAAATGACACGTGCTGAATCCAAAAATAACAAACTACATTTCAACTCAACCTGTTGGGTACTGTTTTTTAGTTATTTGATTTGAGAAGATTATTCCAATATCTGCAAATTAAAAAAACGAATCTTTGTAGCACTATTAGATACCAGTGATGTGAAATATATTACTTTATATGATGTTTTCGTGTTGTTCTAGTTAATCCAGCATAAACAGGACGAATATTAAAATGCGCTTATATGTCCTGGAATTTGTCAGGCAAGCCACAAGCTTCTAATATGCCACACGTGTGTGTTTATGTATCTTGCGCATTTTGTATACATACAAAGTAAAAATGCATTACATTATTCATAACACAGCTTGAAAAAGGACGATAAGAATACCAAATTATCATGCAGAATTTTTGAATAAAAAGGCATTTTGCCTTTTGTTTAGTCACACCTTTATTGTTGCGTCATAGTGGCTTTATGACATATTGTCCACAATTCCAGGGCTTTCAAACATATTAGTTTGCGACTGATTTTAGTTTATTGAAACATTCGTTAAGGTATTACGGCAAAGCAATGATCAAACATATGCAGTGCCTAATTCTATATGACGTCACAATGTCCAAACAAGTGGTGTTTGGAATCGTCACACAAGCGTAAATTAACGCATAAAGTGGCTAACGTTGGTTGCAAAAACGCTTATTGAAAATGGAGGGGAACAAAATGAAGGAAATACTTTATTATTTATGAGCTTGTGATTGATAAACGCGATTAAAGCAACGATATGAGATTGAAGTTTGATTTTGTTTTCTGCTTCTTATGTGACCTTCCTTGACTGACATCTAATCTGTTAACTGACATTTTTGTAACTCGGAAAACATTTTGTAAAACTTCAGCGTTATTTTCCTAACAATGTTTTTTTTTATATATTTTTTTTAACAAAAAACAAAATCATTTTGTTTTCCAACCACAGTTTAAATGTGATGATTTTTAACTTGATTTCAAAACATTCTATTCTGTCGAAAAAAACAACGTTGTTTTTGCTTCGTTTAATTTATCCAAAAAATATTTTTCCTTTAAAAATCGCAAAATTAATATTTACACGAATTTACTTTTATCCGCTAGGTGGTGATCGAGGGAGTGGTGCCGAGCGGGGGTTCTTGCGCAAACCACTATTGTTACGTCATAGACTCGTCATGGAGGAACGCGAGCGGACCGCTTCTGGTGTTGGACGATATTGTGCTGGAGGCACTAAACGAAGAATGTGAATTAAATGGTAAGACAATGTTTTCAAGCAGGGGCTTTAGGAAAGTGATTTAGTTTAAAATTTCCACAAATTCCAACAATTTTGGTAATAAAGTAATAATAACTGTATTTTAGTATCAATTTGTAAAAAATCTCGCCGGTTGAAAAAAATGGTATTCTGCTTTAAACAAATTCGCGAACTGATTTCTATTTTTATTTGTAATTTCCGTGCTTGATAGATTAAAACAGCATTACGCTACCAACGCATACAATATGGCATCGGCTATAATCCTATAGTATCAGGCAATACATGAACCATATTCACCAATTCACAAGAGATGTACATATGTGATAAGCAGTGTATTTGTGACTAACTGTGCATAAAACAGCATTTGTCTATGTGATACAACATTACATCAGCTATCTGTCTAATCTTGTATTATCATACAATACATTAACAGCATTTCACGTAATCTGCACATAGAGACATGTATTTCACCATAACTTGCCACTTTATCACAGATAGCAGAACCCCAGCCAAGATCGACTGTACGTTCGACGACCACGACAACTCATCTACCTACTGTAACTGGACGTCATCCTGTCCAGCAACTCCATGCTTTGAATCCTTCCAAGAGTGGCAAACCACCAGGAAACCTGGTAAATGACAGTAGTTTTTAAATACGAGAATATATCTTTGGAGCATTATGGTTGGTGGTTGGAGTTAACGTAGAATGAATACCAAATCCCATGCACAAGTAGGTATCATACGTTGAAAATGAATAAAGATATATTAGAAACGTTCAAAATGCTTTCTACTTCTGCATTGGCTTTGATATTTCTAATCAAACTTAAACTGCGCGTAAATGTTCAATTTTTTTTTGTGTATCTTTTGCGACAATGCGCACATTTTTTGTCCAGAATAACGGGTGTCGGTATTGAAAGTATCATAGACCCAACCCATGGGTGGTGAAGCTTTTCTTTCAACTTCTTACAACGTCTTGTTGTGAAATAAGTTGAAGCGATTGATTTAATTCGGAATCCGATATTTTTAATCGATTCCGTCTGTTGCTAAAACAAGGCTATGACCTCATTTCAATTAAAACGATCTGTTTGTTCAGTTTAGCTTTTTTAATCAAATTTTATTTGCAATTTGCTATTTGTCGTCTGCCAATCACAGTTTTGTTTATTAGAAACGTTAATTTTAAAGTGCAAAAATAAAGATAAATAACTCAATTTGACAAAAAAAAAATGGTTATTAAAAAGTAAACACTTCGCTTAAACCCAAGTCATTTTGCCCGAAAACTCAGGTCAAATCAAGTCATTTTGCCCAAACAATATAAGTCAAGTCAATGTGAAAACAGTGACTTAAGTCATTAAATCAAAGTTTATCATTGAATTGCGTCATTACAACACTTGTGATTGTCTTTTCATCAGAATGTTGAACACAAAGACAAGTTAAAAAAGTGTTACCGCCTTTTTAAAATTACTGTCCATTCTATAAACAAGCTACAAGCTCAGTACACTTTGTATACATCCATTGCAAGCTACATGATAATAACAACCTCTAATTGGGGTCCAAACAAATTGTGAAAGCGACATTATATAACCTCAGTGGTACGGTCGGTCGTGCGAAAGTTTACTAAAGTTCACCTTGTAACCCCAGGTCAACTAATTAGCCAATATTTGGCAAAGTTCTGCTAAACGTTAATGGTTAATCCAATGAATTTTGAAGCCACTAATTGCAACGCATGCCATACAAGATAATATGATGCAATCGTTAAATTTATAATTGCCATCTCCAGGGAAAATGCGCCAACTATAGAGATTAATGCTTCTTGTGAAAAGTAGTAAAGTCGTAAAACTGTATGCTTGTTGATTTATTTGTTTATTTTGAAATCGGTAAGTCATATTGAACTGTTAAAAGTAAATGTTTCAATTTCGACAAGGTTGCCCACAACCATTATTTGTTCTTGTATTCGCCAGATGAAGCACGGTTGTTTAAAAGTTTGTCGATGATAAAAAGTATTTCAACGGTACATCTCAGATAAAGCTCATTTACTTATACTTTATTTAAAGATAAAAACTTTTTGATTTTAAATATTGTGGCATATTTACCGATAAACCTACCATTGATAAAAATCCTAGTTGCTTTTGCGAGGTAAAGTTTCAAAATGTTTCATTAAAAAGCAGTTTATTTACCACGTGATTAACTTCCACACTTTGTTGTTGTGACGTAACAAGGCTATACGAGCATTTTTGTTTTGGTTCAAATGCGAGGAAATGAGAGTGGATTACGTCACCCAGCGGATAGATTTAGGCCATTATTGGTTGTAAAAAATTGCAGGAAAAACTTGTACTAAAAACAATTAATGTGTTAGTTTGATATGAAAATACATTAAAAGGTAATTAGAAGTAGCCAAATATTTTATTTTTGGCTTATAAAATTTGTAAGCATGCAGTTACGCAAATCTAGGCATCTTATGTGTCAAAACTTTTTCTTCTAAAGATTTTTCTTTAAATCTATCTAAATTTCGGAGACACTCTGTATGTCTGCATGGATTTAATATTTTCTTTTTCCAACCACAGTTAGAGTGGCTATTACCGAAATGAGTTGGTCTAACGTGAGTTCGCTAATAACCTTTCCGAAAGTACCTGAATATAATTGTGTTTTCAGCAGGGTTAAACCACAGAATATACACATGTGGATAGCATCATTCATCCCTCTTTATTGTACTTTTTTTTTAGTACATTAAAAAACTCATTTTTATTCTTAGGTTAAGTTCCATATTATATTATTAATATTGTGTGTATGTCAGAATTTGTTGCTGCAAGGCATAATATTGGCAGAATCGTTGGATAGTATTACTTTACCAAGGCTTTTCATGGCTCTGTTAGATCTCTTCTTAATGTATTTTTCATATTTATCTCCAGGAGGTGACCACGCTCTCACCCTGCAGAACAGATTCGGTGGATCTGAAGCAAAATACTTCCGCAGCCCCCTCGTGGTTGCCAATAGCAACTGCGCATGCACCCTCACGTTTCGTTACCTCATCAGGGGATTTTTGGTGAGTCCTATATCTTTTATGTGTATAAATAAACACACTACTTTTTTTAAATGTTCGAATCAATACAATACAAATTTACCTAAACGAAATCTGACAATATCGAACGATTTGCTTTTCTGTAATTGGGTTCAAGTTAAAAACGAAAATATGAAGCAATTTTAAGTGCTTAAATGTTTTTCAAAAAAAAAACTAAAATTTCTTGACTCTACGTGGACCCGTAATTGTTTCCCTATAATATAAAAAACAAAAATTTATCATAATTTCTATCCTGAACCTAAACTATAAAGTAGCTTTAATGAGGTTCGAACCTATACCCTTTGGAATACGCGATCGTTGCTTCGGCAATCAAGTCAAAATTTTATAAAAACCTAATTTCTTAAACTTTTTTTAAAGATTCCAAACCTTGAGGTGAACCTTGTTGTTGCTGATGACGTCAGCGACACGATGCGGCGCCGAGTGCGCCAGTGGTGGTTCCACGGGGGCCTCGGGACCGATTCCTGGCGCACCTCGAGTGTGGTGCTGAACTTGTGGCGAGGCAAGCCTTTCCAGGTCGAACTGAGTGCGACCTTGAGCGACGTCGCTACAATGACTCAAGTCCAAGTGGACGACCTGACCTTTAATGGATGCGGTGAGTCGATAGGAAGGTTAAAGTTTATTAATTTTACAATTGTTTGGAGCATAATGGTTGGAGGTTGTAGTTAGAGGTAGAAAGAATATCAAAGCCTTTTTGTAAGTTACATTTTGAACATTTCGGGTATATCTTTATTCATTTTTAACATCAAAATGATACTTAGTCCTGTATGGGCTTTGATGATTTTCCACATCTAACTACAACCTCCAGCCATTAACTTAAGATTTATTCGAAGCGTTCAAAACTTCTGTTAGGAATTTGATATCCGTACTGTGTTGTACGAAATACAAAAATGTTTATTTGACAAAAGAAAGAAAATTTTTACAACTGATACAATGCCTGGCACCATCAGCATATTTTCAAAAAGTTTATTAGTACTGGGTATACGGGGTGTTCGATAATATTGGACTAATATCGCTTCGGTAGCAATGCCCGATACCAAGTGATAGCATCGGTACTCGTCCGATACTAAATAAATAAATGAAACAACTAAGGTTCGCGGTCCAACGTAGCGATTCTACTACAAGGAAATTAATTAAAACAATCTGCAGCCGTGGCAAGGCTTGCATAAAGCACAAACTTGCTGATCCATAGCGCCACTAAGCGTCGGCTGCCTTTCCATTGTTGGCCATTTAAATCCAGTGGTCCTTTAACATTTTGATAATTTTTTTAATGAATAACCACTACCGTACTACAGTTTTTGTTGCACATTTCCTTCGTTTAACGATAATTAGATCAATAAATCTGAAAATCTGGTGGCACTGTTTACTACAAACTTTATTAAAATCTTGACAAGCTTTCGCACAACCATGCTATCAGGTTGTAAAAAACTGTTGTGCAAAAGCTTGTCATGATTTTAATAATCTTTGTAAATGGCTGTATTCATCTAATTCTAAACAGAGTGATCAGATGACACTATATAAAGACAAATCGCATTAAACTCTCGACATTTTTACTTCGCCCTGATGAAGCACGGTTGTGAGAATGTTTGTCGAGACATTTCGTCGTTGAAAAGTGCCAGCCCTGATTTCCAGATTTAGAATTTCACCAATACGGCTATCTACAAAGATTAAGTCAATAAATGGCGACACCAATTAATTTCCGGCTCACGAACGCTATGTCTTACATATCCGGCCATTTGGAATAAGTTAGAATACCCCTGATATAAACCATGCGATTGTTTGCCTTTTAATAAACCATGTTGCGCAACAAAATGATCTGTTGTGAAATTTTTGTTCCGTTTGCGTTCTAACCTTATTATATTTTCTTTCGATTTTAGACATCAGTCACTATTGAAACCAACGCACCGGATTTTACAACGAACAAAAAAAGAACAAATAATAGAAGATGACGTAAGAGCCGTGACGTCAGTAAACAGCAGAGAGTCGCGAAATCCGGACCAAAAACTCAAACTCACAAAATATTCAATAAAACATACTGTACATTCTCGGATTTGAAAAATTTCCGTAATATTTCAAGTTGGAATGTGGAACGGCGTTTCCTCAGAGTTAAAGGCGTCTATTCACCGTTTTGCATGTAACTGTCCTAATTTTTCAAGTTAATTTTGAGAAGTTGGACCGAAAGTCGTTAGAAATATCCCTGTTTTAACTGGTTTTGGTTAAACTTGTCAGCTGTTTGGTAAGGGGAATCTCCATCTATTGTTAATTACTTGTCACTGTAAAGTTCAAACTCACCTCTTTTTATTTCCGCGTTACTTCTACTTTTTGTTTATTATCTTTGATGCGCCGTATTGTTATTTTAATAATTCGAAGCAAAATGGGTTGAGCTGGATATAACAGTTGAAAACCATACAGAAGTAGGTTAATTAAAAAAATTAAGTCAGCTTTCATGTTTCCCAGCTAATATATAGGGTAGCGTTGCTTTGAATCGAGTTTCATATTTTTTACAAAGCGTCGCGACATGAATGACGTCATATATATTTGTAAAATTCGATTTTTCGTTTCATCTTGCAACCATGCGATACTGCAAAGGGTAGAGTAATTTGTAGGTAGGGTAAAGTTACTACCCTTACCTTACTATTGATATGTTAAAACAAAATTTGACGCAGTGGGCTTGCTTTTTCGCCTTTTTCTGATAATTGCGTTTAAATGTTTTCATTTTATTTGTTCTCACTTACTACCTTTTGTTTATTTTGTTATCTCTTGGTACGAATCTTTAATTTTTGTCGCTCGATCGTTTATTTTTTGCAACGCCACCAACAATTGTTTTACCGCTAGACGGCGTACTTAAGCATATAATATTGCTTTTAAGATTCTTAAAAACATCTCAACACCATATAACATTTAAAGCAACTGTCATCTTACTAAAGCTACATATTGAAAATGCAACTTCTACTTATCTACGTTTGTATACTTGCGAAAACGTGATACGTACGGCCGTACGTGGTGTCGCATACAATACGCAACGTACCTTCGTAAATGAGTTTACATTTTAGTGCCTCAATTTTCATGAATAACGATCGAAGTTTAATGCACTGGGAAAAAAATAGTTAAGCTATTAATTAACTTCGCCCTAATCTTTCTATATTATTGTATTTTCAATGTAACGGTGATTGGGGAAGTACCATCAACGCAACTTTATTTATTTTACAATTTGTCAACATTGCCGTTTGATTTTAAATGTTTTTTTGTCACATAACAAATTTAGAGTAGACGTTTTTTAAATACCAAATATTCATTTAAAATGAAATGGCAATGTTGACAAATTGTAAAATGCAACATAAAACCTGAAATGATTCCAATAGCTTCGATAAACGGCGATTTTTGGAATTTAGAATCTTTCCAAACCACAAAAAAGCGTCCAGATTGTTCCGAGCAAGTTTCAGTCCGAAGTGTTTGTTTTCCGCAAGTTCTCGCCTTTGCACTTTTTGTTCTCGGTTCATCTTCTCGCGTTTTACTCGCTCGTGCAATTAAACCTAATTTACTCGCCTATATCGCGGTTGATTGCGGTAGCAGCGCTCTTACGAATGAGGTTTCTGGTGATTGTATTTTTAAATTAAAAGTAAGCTGAATAATTAAAGCTTTAAAACTTTCTAAAACCACCTAATGATTGTATTTTTTGTTTTGGTAAAAACCTTATAATGTATTTAACAAGGATAACATTTTAAAGGTAAATTCTGTTTACAAGAAATCATATTTTTCAGCTAAGCTCTTTTTTTGAAAAACTGTTTCCAGTTTTTAAATTATAGGAGCTACACCAAGATTTCAATTAGGCTTTCTGGAACCCATAAAGCTAGTTTAAAAGAAGTCCGCGCAACCTTAACAGCGCCTTATTTGGATAAAAAATGCCAGTGCGCCTGTAAGACATATAAACATCATACATATGCCAACAGGCCTTGCATGTACTTTGCAACGCTGGAAAATCCCTCACGATAACGATTTTAACGATTTTATTCTGAGTTTTTGCCTAAAAAAAGTTCTTTTGCAACGCAAACCACACACCTATAAAGTGTATTATTATACAGACTTCATGGTCGTTTTCAGTTACCATGAATGATACGTTGCAAAGTAGCATGTCCTGAAAAGTGTAACTTACTTTGTCAGAGGTAAAATGACGTTCACACACTTTTTGTCCCCAGCCTGTTAAGAAAATAAATTTTAATTGCAAACTCTGTGTAGCCTTGAAAAAAATGGATCTAAGGTAGGACTTTCTTAGTCTAATTCAAAAATTAGCGTATTCATATATAAATAAATCTGTGCTTTTTCAAAATTATTATTTAATAAATGGCTTATCTTTTGGGATTCCCATACTTTTTGACACCTTAACCTGTCTATATGTAATTGATTGCCGAAAACCACGTTTAAGCAACATGTGGCGCGTAAAACACGGATCTATTATTAGATACAGACATCCTTAACGCCCCAAGTTGATTAATAGCTTTGACGTTTATAGGATTACAAACTTTCTTATATTGCTTAATATGCCTTGGGATGGCAAAACATATTTTAATGGATTCACCTTTTTGTTTTGTGTTGAAATAATCAAGGACTTGGCTTAAGTGCACCAAGTTTACTGTTTTTAAAGGAGTTAGCCTGACTCAGGTATTTTGGGAAAATTACTCGATAAGTCCGTTGGAATAATCATTTGGGTTAAAATTGATTGTTTTTATAAAACAATTTTTTTGTAAATTGTGTTGTTTTCTTAATCTTTGCTCCTAAAGCAAATTACCTACACTCTTGTAATCTTTTATTTGAGGTTGCTGATTATTGGAGGTTAAAAATTCACTCCATCATTTTGGTTAAAAGGCTTTTTACATCCGCATGTTAAACCTTAATACGACTCTCTATTTATATCAATCTTGCTTAGTTATTTGAAGTATTTTTACACGCAACAAGGTTTGAAACAACGTGATGCGATTTGGAAACCCCGAATCTAGCCAAAAATGCCGCATGACCTGCAGGACGTGACGTTTCCGCTGCTGTGACGTAACAGGGCGTTGTAGCGTGAAATTCAATCTTGGTTTTGTGGAACCTGGGGCGATAAGTTTAACCTCGAAAGTACAGCGTTAAAAACTAGAAAACTGGAGTCAGTTGTGTTTTTGCTGCAGGTTGATTCAGGTAAAGTCACAAAACTAGTAGAAATTTACAAAATTTAAATTGTACAAAAAAAAAAGGTGATTGAATAACACATCCATGTTGAAAAACGTATATAAATATGTGGTATTTTGGAAAAATAGTTTTTTATCAGTTTAGGTAGGATTCAAAATGTTCGGTTATAAAATCGCTTTTTTAACAAGTCAATGATGTATTGGCGATAAAACGAAATCCAAAACCTTAAAAGAGATTTGTTTTTTATGCTAATAGCAAGAGGTCTAAAACAATTCACAGGAATCCAAGATAAGTGTAAGTTATTTCAGCACCAAGTGCGAATTATTAGGAGTTTCGAGCAATATGTCATATCTCAAGTTAAGTATTATTTAAACTGAAGGTGAAAATTGTTGAATAGTGGTGACCTGACATAGAAACGTTACACAATAAAGCAGTGATTGATGATTTTCGGTCGTGATCGTTGTTTAACACTGGATGTGTAACTATTCGTCTTGGTGAGTTTAAACGCCGGTACAAGACAACACCCTGCTGTTGCCAGCACACAACCAAGGACACACCCCTGTTGTAGTTTGGTATTTTAGCTTGTTTGTGTCAAAGACAAAAGTAGGTAAACGTCAAAAAGCATTTTCGGGTGTTACACAATTCCCCACTGGTTAACATAAGATACAAGTTTAGAACGTATGTGCGTTAAAACATTTATATTCATGGCAACTCATGTAGCGCTTTAAAACATTTATAAAACTCACCATATTTTTGGTTAGTTTATTTTAAAACTACGCCTAAGAAATAGAACATTGTCCTATATTTTCCATGTTTATAACTACCCCGATTAAAGCGATTTTTTAAATAAATTTCTTATGTTTGATTGAAAGTTGTGTCAGTTGCCTTGCTTCAAACAGCGTCACACCTGTCACTTTGCTCAAATGCACGTTGCAGACAAATGATTGCAGCAGCAAGATTTGCAGCGCTTTCTTGCAGTTTCTGCAAACTTCTGCATCAGCTCCACAATCAGCCTTTGTGCCGAATATGAAATCACAACCGGCTTTGTCACGACAATGCGTGTGTGTGTGTGTGTGTGTGTGTTTCTTGTGACGAAACAATAGCTTACCTGGTTTGAATCCGGGTGGCTTTTGATTTCAAACAACAACATACTGCTATCAATTATTCAATCGTGCGCGTTCTATTGGGCGGTTGGGAATATAAGCCTAAGGAATATATACGAGACGCAGAGAGAATAATTAGGCACTAATTAAATTGCGGCAAATCAAATGTCAGGATAGAGAATAGAGGCGTTGGTGATTGGAAACAAGGGCTAGCTTTTTCGCAAATTTTGCTCAAAACTGCGCAAAAATTTGCATTTAGGGAATCAACGCGTTTAAATCACAGATATCTTCAGAACAGACGCTTTGAAAAGAAAAAAGCACGTGGTTATTTTAAATTATACCAAGAAATAACTAGCTGTGTGACAAATAAGTCTAACAGTTCCAAACATCTCGCTGTGCATTGAGAATTCAAATCCTGCCTCGGACAGTTGTATGATGCCTGGCAAATCTTGATATCCTGCCTTCCATTGAAATTCGCGCTTCGAGGAAAATGATTTGAGTACTTGAGTTCGAAAGAAGTTTCTCCCAATGCCAGAATGCTAGATTCAATGCTGTTTGTTTAAGTTAGAAGCTTATGTAGCATAATGGCTCGAGGTTGTAGTAAAACGAAGTAGGACAATCGAAGCCCATAAGTGTTTCGGAAATTCTTTATTCATTTTCAACTATTCGAAATGCTCAAAATGCTACCTACTTGTGTATGGGTTTTTATATTCTTAATAAGCCTATGTGTTTATTAAACAGTCGTGTGCACTGTAGCTAGAACATTTGGTGTCGCGTGGTTTTGATGATTTTTTTGTTTTGTATAAATTAAATTTGTTTATTTTTTGGGAATGTATCTTGCATTGTGCCACTGTAGTTTCGTTTTTAGTTTTTAACGAGCAGAGAGTAGATATAAATTCAAAACAGAATTAAAACCATTTAACGAATGGTACTTGTAAACAGACTTGAAACTACATAATGTAACGTTTAACAAAAAAGATTTAAACATCGTGTTTAACGCCATTGCATAATCCCTGCAGTTTGCAAACATTAAGTGGTAGTTGAGGTAAGGTTAGCGCCGCTAAATTAGCAAGCCAACGCTAATAAAAGTATGAATATTTTATCATTTATGAGGTCCACACGTTTTATGGGGCTATAAAGGTTTCAGTGCATTGCGTTTCAATAAATTAACGCAAAAAATATATTACAGCTTGCCAACCAAAGTTTACCTTGGTAAAAGTATAACACAACTTAAAAATATCTACCTATATTTAAAGCAACTTTAAATTACTTTTGAAATGTCAGCACTAAAGAGTTTATTTTGAAAACCGCAGTTTGCTAAAATTGTTTTGGCGACTATGCCTTCAATGTTGCTACCGTACCTTCCCCCAGTAACGCGCGACTTCTAGCGTTCTTCGAGACGCGACAAAGACATTTCGAACAACGGAAACGCGACAAAACAAATCAAGTCAGAGCACGAGAAAAATGGGGCGTCAAAAATCACAGACGGTGGCAAGAAATTTGCTCATTTTGTGGCGTTTAAAGCTGCAGGTTGCAGCAGATTAGCAGCAGTTTTGTAAGATGTACAGCAGCAGCCTAAGGGTTGTAAGTGAGTGGCCAAGAAACTACGATAAATCAAGGAAGTTGTAGAGTTGCAAGCAAGCAACACAAGGCAGGAAAGACTGCTTGCTTGCTTGATTTTGCTGCCAACAGCTGCTAGTTACTGGTAGCTAGGAGCCTTGCTATTTGCACCACTAGCCCTTCCCAGTAATTTCGACGAAGCTCAGATTTCGAGAAACAGCTCCGCGAATATTAGCGTCGAGGTTTTGAAGAAACGCTAGATTGTAGATTGTAAGGTGTTAACCTATGGTGGATTGAAATCCCCACAAATATTGCAGTTTAGCTATTCTATGCACGGACCTTTAGTGTAGCTTAAAGATCGATGGTCAAAGGCAAATAGTTCGAGTGAGTGAATCGGCAAAAAAAGACAAATTAACTGATGATGATACAAGTTCGTATCTAAACGTTTTGATGTCGATTTACTCGACTTTCTTGGCTTAGGAATTTATTTTCAAGCTATTTTAGTTTAGATTTTAGAGTTTATGTAATTAATAAGCGTCGGTTTTGGACATTAAAATAAGTTTTAGTCTTGTTGAGAAACGTATTTGTTCTATATAAAAACTAGAAAACAAGTGGCACTGTATATAAATGTGTTATTGGCGAGCTTTCACGCAACCGTGCTTCATTGATTCGGATTAAGAATAAGAAAGTTTGAACCAGTAAATCGCAGGTGCTACTCGTATTTATCAAAAACTGTAAATCAGAGGACACTATTGTAAGACAATTGTTGGAGTTTTATTTTAGTATTTGAGCTTTTTAATTTGATAATAAATTGCAAAGCCAAGAAGGTCGAGTGGATCGACATCATCTCGATTCAGACGTTTCGATACTAGCTCGTCATTATCAGTGGATGTCGATTTCCTCAAACTTTTTGGCTTTATTGCTTACCAAGCTACGTCACAGATCCGTGCATATAGTGTACCCTAGCTTCTGAATTCCCTTTAGCATTTGACCTAATAAAATGTGCTTGCCAGCTAACTTTCATAAACCTTGCTTTTCTGTAGATAATTAGGTTTTCAAGGGGATACTCGCGTTTTTCTAAAACGTTGTAGGTTTTTGTCAAATTACCAAGTTTTCAAACAAAGGTGCTTTATGTATCAACGTTAACGTTTTCGGAAACTTTACTTCGAACTGACGAAGCATATTTGTGCGAAACTTAAGCCACTTATTCGGGGTTTTTGAATACGAATAATGACGCGTATTATTTGGTTGATTAGGGTTGTGGTTTTATTGTTTCGGGGAAAATTATTAACAAGTAGTGGTTATGTCACAATATCCCGCTGTATAGTAGTATTATAAGCTATAAACTAGGTTAGACGCGTTTTTGAATACGTACGCAATAAAAACTCATTGGTATATTTGAATCTTTGGACGTAGAGCATAATGGCTGGAGGTTATGGTTAGACGTACAATGAATATCAAAGCCCTAAAAGAAGTTGGTAGCATTTTGTGAATATTTCGAATAAATCTTTTTTTGAAAATGAATAAAGAAATGTTAGAAACGTACAAAATGTTACCTACTTTGATATTTGTATTATATTATAAAGTATTTATGTTCAATCAAGAAAACGAATTAACTGATTTAAATATATATTTTAATTTAAGTTATCTGACGCAAAAATAGCGAAATAATACGTTTGATCTAAAGGAAAGATTTCCTTTTTATTGTGGTCGGTAATAAGGGATTAAATCCTGATAAGAGCTCAGTCAAAATGCCTTTTTCTGTCGCTTTTATATTATGAGCCAGCGAATCAAAAGCGAAGTAAATAAATTTTGGTTCATTAAGTGGCTTGGGTAGTTCACAAAAGATCAACCTGCAGGTGTCAGCTTTTAAACTGTTTTAATTTTTTGATTTTAATTAGGGAAGTTTTTTTACGCTGTAAGAGCGAACTATTCGCTTTTGTGTATTTTGTGCGAATTACGGTAGAAAGAGTTTTGTCCCATAACCTCTTTTGTAAACTGTGAAGTTATGCAGTTTTGTAATAGTTTTAGCTTTCCTATAATCATAAAAAGGATTCCTAGTCATGGTTTGTCTTTGGCTAATTGGCCACAATTACCTGGTATTACAACCCTGGTGGTAATTTATAACACAACGATGGAAACCACCTGCACGTATTCAGGTTCTCGGTTGAAACCGTGGGTCGAAAAAGTTTTAAAAAAATTTATGCGTATTTTCGTCTTTTATCTTGGTGGTGGAATTTACAGCTTTTCACAATACCCAAATTATCCTTAAGTTACTTAGGTTTATTGATTGGGATCTCTTTTTTATTTTTCCTTAAAACCGATTTATGGTTATTATAATTTGCTCCATTAAACTGGTATCTGCTGCCGAAACGTTGGTTTATAACTTCGTTTACAACAAAAGAGCGATTGTTATCTAACATTTTATTGTATTTTAAACCCCTAACCATGTGTTACACCTTGCAGCTTTAACCAGCATTCAATGCATAGCTAGGTGTGATCGTAATGTGAATACGCAATGACCGAGTCAAGCCAACAACCGCAGAATGCGACGAGCCAGCAACAAACAAGCGTGTTCATTACCCAGCCTAATGGCGGATTCAACGGAGGTAAGTTAAAGTACATGAGGTAAAAACATGAGAAAATAACGTGCTGGTAAAGGATCCTACCACATTTTGGTCCCAGGGTTTATATGCTAACATTATTTAAGTTAGGGTGTCGCTTAGTGTTTGGTTGATGGTGGGTCACAATTATAATTTGCGCTGGTCTAGAACCCTACTACAAGCCTCAACGTACATTATTTGAGTTGGGCTGCGAGTTAGCGTTTGGGTTTTCGTGGGTCAAGAAGTATTATTATATTTATTCCCCCATATTTATCTCTTTCTATTTAAATTTTGAAATCTTTTCTATTTAAACCTTGCAATTTAAATTTTGACAACCAGTTTGCCATTGAGATTTGAGAACCACTGCAATACATTGTAGACTTATCTTGTTTTATTTTATTGTTTCTATTAATTTTGCAGCAAATTGATCACCCTGACCCTCGTCAGTGTTTCTTATCCAAATATATATTAAGATATACTGACATTCTGTTTAAATAAGACATACTGACGATGCCTTTGCCGGTGAAAAATATATATTTGTCAGCATCTTTATAAAGTGGCCTTTACACTAGCCAGAGGCGTATCTAAGGGGGTGCGGTGGGGTACATATGTCGCCGGGCGCCAAGGTACAGGGGCGCCAAAATGAGGCTTTCAAAAGCCAAAATGACACTAGCTTTGTTACAACATTCTGGTGTTATCTTGTTCCAGATCACTTATTAACGTTCTGTTAAAACTCATTATTACCATCAACTTTGGAGCAAATTTATTTTACCCCCAGAACACAAGAGCCCCAGCGACAACCTGCTTTCACCCAGCGCCTCGATGAAAAGTCCCCGCCCCTCGGGGTACAGGGGAACCCCCGTAAGGTGGAAGATCTTGTTGGGGTTGTGCATCTTCGCTGCTCTGCTTGTCATCATAATTGTGCTGGTTATAACACTAAGAAGTGAATCGTCGTTTGGTAAGATTGGTTTGGGTGTTAAAACTGTTTGGCTTATAGGTGAACTTAGTTAATGACTATAAGATTGGCGTTGTTAGTAACAGTTTTTGCATATTGCTTATAAGGCTAAGAAGTACGGCCTTATATTTTTTTCAAATTTTTATGTATACTTTGTTGCAATCTCTTTTCACAGCAGTCACCCAAGTACTCCTAAAAACCCGACTGGTAACCTAAATAAGTGTTTGTCTACACTTTCCTGAGTTGTCCAACTAGTAACCTAAGCGACTTTAAAGTCTACGGTTGCTCACTGCAAACCCTTAAATTGCTACCCATAGGGTTTCAAATTGGCGGCTCACTTAATTTCTTTCGGCCAAAATTTGTTCGACTATGTCGTCCGCTCTTCAATTTTAGGAAAACGTAGAACTTTCAAATAAAGTGACTTCGGTTTGACTAGTTTGAATGATTTGGGGCAGTTGCCTCCGATGCGACACTCACACTACAAAAATATTTCTACAAGTTTATGTTTAATTTAAAGTGATTTATATTTTAATTTAAAGTGATTTATATTTTATTCTGTCAATATTTTAACATCCAGCATTGCTTCTCCAGTATTCAGCAAACCACCAAAGCAATTTAACAAATTGGACTCATTTTGTGCAAATCGGACGAATCCCATTCCTATAGGTGAGTCCTATTAGTATTATAAGCAAGCTTCTAATGTTCTATTACAACAAAGTAGAAGCCAAACTGGACACAGCCAAGGATTGTTGAAAGGAATAAATAGAATCGAAAGGTTGCTTGGTAAAACACCGTATCACGACAAACTTGTAGGAAAAATAAACTCTGCCGAGCTGATCACTAGGGTGTTTTGTATACCTTGCTAAAACATGTAGATCATCCCAGAACAAGAGTGCTATAAAACTAAGTTAAAAGTTACGAAACTGTGCATTCCATAGCAAAACTTAACCTCGCTAAACTTAACCAAATGCTCACATGTCAAAACATGCAATGACATATGCATTCGAAATAATTGTTTGTTACAAAATGCGGCAATTGATGATTATGATTTTCTTTAACAAACAAACAAATTAATTGGCTTTTATGTACGAATTCTAAATTTATTAAAATTTCCATTGTTTGGTGCGTCGCAAGTTCATCAAACTTTTTCAAGTTTAAAAACCAATGCCCTAACTAACTGAAGCACAAAACGAAAAGCTTGCAAAACATCCATTGGCTACAAGCAAGATTATAACGAGCATAAAGTCCGTCCATATTTGTTTAAACGTTTAGGAAAGCGTAATTAAAAAGTAATTTGCAAAAATGTTGCAGACAAATGAGGCTCCTTCTATTAATAGCGACTGGCGTCTTTAAATAATTTGCTAAAAACCGAAATTTCACGTCGAGCAATTTCTTTAAGCCACAACTGGTTTCTGATACATAGAAATCATACACAAAATGAACACTTTATTCAATTTGAACCTTTGTTTAATTTTATCTGTTGAAAATGAATAAAAATATATTCGAAAGGTTTAAAATGCGACCTACTTTTATTTAGACTTTGATATCCTAAAACCATCAACCATTTTGCTTTAAAAAATAAACAGATTTTTTGCTCAGTGGTTTACTGTCACAATAAACGAAATGCTAACATTAACTGTTTACAATATAGGAAACTCATTCTTCATTTGTAGTTATATTATTTCTTAATTTTTTCAACACAACTTGTTAACATAACAATTGTTTTGATGGCCAAAACAGCAGCAAATGAAATGTTAGTAACTGTTAAAAGTCATTTCTACATACTTGAGCTTAAGCTTGGAAACTAATATCCCAATTTTCTGTAGCATTTTACCAACCCACCCAAATGTCAGTTGCAACTACTTTAAACTTAATTTCAAGATTCTCATCAACCGCTTCCTTTGTTTACGTTTAAAATCTCGTGACCTCTTTGCGTAGTAGTGTCGAGTTCAATACATTGTTGTCATTTCAAGTATCCCTGTTATTATTGTTGGTTAAGAAAGTTCCAAGCTCGCCTTGCAATGGTCCTGGCATTTAATTGAAGACTTTTTTAACTCAAGCAGAATACTTAAAAAATCTATATCCCCCTCCCCCCCTGTTTGACTATTTCTTTTATTAAATTTGATTGAACTTTTCCAAAGCATCCGTTGTGTCAACCGATCAGTTATACTCTTATCGGAACTTTAGAAAATTAAAATCACGCTTTATACATATATTAATGTATAGTTCAGTAGTATGCACGATGAATAACTCTTTTGTGATAGCTACAGGTTGTTTTTATCGATATAAATTATATTCCTTAAATTTTGATGATTTAAGTTGGTGTACTTTAAACTTGTTTTTCTGTGACGCTTTTTGGCCAATTGGAAAGATATTTCTTCCCCTGGTAACTAAATCTTCGTAACCACCTGTTTTCTTTAATGGCTTTTGGCAAACTGTTGTTGTTTGTCAGTGATAAGTTGTTAGTGCAACTTCACAGATATGCACGTGTAAATGATTTTTACAGTATTGTTGTGTCAGTATGTTGTTTGAAAATCGCTATATTTGATTATGTTACGATATATTTTTAGCAAGACTAAAGATCTTGTCCTAAAGTTTAGGAATTTCCCGTCGTAATCTCTTCAAACACTTTGCCCACGAGCACTTTGATCATCAGTCCAACGCCTTGAAAATTCCCGAGAACGTTTTGTCATCTGCTGCATTAAAACTTGATTAATGAGTTTTTTGTCTCGAGATTTGCCCTTGTCTGCAATCATTGGGATTGTTTTTGCAATAATTTGAATTTTTTCCTTTTTTGGCGAAATTTTGCATTTTGTAATTTGTATTTTTTGGGTGTTTTTATGATTGTTGGAATTTTTTTTTAAAAGTTTAAATTTTTTCAGGAATCTAAATATAATATAAGAATGGGCCAAATTATACTAAAATATTGTCAGTTTCTAAAAATACATCTTTCAACTCTGTTCATGATAAAACTAGTTTTTTGCATTTGCACGATTTTCTTTCGTGGACGGTTTCCACTTTTTATAGTTTTTGTAAAGTTGAACATCGTCTTTAAATTGCACTTAACCAGGGTTCATCAAACTGCGGCAAGATCCACTCGGTCAGCAGAGTTAACTTTACATGCACGCGACATGTTTTATAAATAAATAGTACAGTTCAAATGTTGTCCAATGTAATCACAAACTACATTCTAATGAACCTAAACGATAATTCTTTGCTCACTACAGCTTTTGATTAAAATTATTTATATTCCCTTTAATTTACGATAAAGTTAATAAAGTTCGACAAAAATGTTATATTCTGCAAAAGTTTGCTAGCCGCTTATTTAAACCATGTATGTTATTGTATAAACTAAATCCACACGAATCGTGAGACTTTAGTTGCTTAAAAGTACAGTAACCTTCAGGGTGACCGCATATATAAACCGATTCTTCAACCTCTTTATGACGTAACACACGACGCGCGAGCCGCGTTTGATGGATGTTCCCAGGAACAGAGATTCGTCGAACTTAGACGATTTCAGCTTTTCTCAGGTGATGACTTCACGAGAAACTAGAGCAGGGTTCGAACTGACAGAATGTGTTGATTATCGGGCACAGGGGTCGAAATATCACTTGCTGTTAAGAATGTCTGATATTTGATATTTTACCCGATAATTTGGACAAAAAGTATCGCGATCCGCCCTGATATTAAATGACGTTATTTCTATGTTCTAATAAGCAATATAGATAAAAATTAAATGTTTGTAGGTAATTTTATCAGGTTATTTTGGCAAAGTTTGATTATATCCAGCTATTAACTTGTTTTTTATGATAAATTTACCTTTCAAGGTAAAATCCGCTGCATTAGATCGCAAAATAGTTGCTGAACTCCCTTTGGTAATTTGGTAAGCGACCACTCTATAGTATCGGACGCTTGGTATCGGTTATCGACAACGACCCGATATTGTCGAACACCCAAAGTTGCTATAAATTGCCTAAAATATCTGTATAAAACTGCATGTTTTAAAGAGTGTTTTTTAGATTGCAAAATGTTGTTTAAGTTTGTGTGTCAAGCGAGAATTGTGTTTCGCGCCTTATTGTTCTCATGCAAAATCGTGTCTTACCGTCACTATCAATTCACTTTTAGCCTTAGTTAATATTGCGTCATGCAAGCTTTTGGTAAATATGCAATATCACGATGTTCAAATAACATGGCATGTGTATATCACAAAACATAAATAACTGAACTAAATCAGCTTCTATTTAGCAGAATATTTACATCACGTATTTAGAACGCTCTAGCATTGCAAACTTTAACGACAATGATAAAACAAGCTCGAAGCAAGGTGACACTTTCGACGGAAATTTTGACCAGCATGTTTTTTTTCAGTTTGTGAATGTTTAGTTAGATTTGGCAAATTTAAGTAAAATTATTGTGTAATTTTCTTTCAATCAGTCAAAAGTGTTTCTCTTGCTACCCTTTACGTTTTATTGACTATCGGCTACACATTTTTTAAAAATTTAAAAGATTAATCTCTTACATTGTATTTAGATCGGGAGTTTTTGTCTAAAAATATCCCGTTTTTATTTAGTAACAGAGTATTTCCAGTGCATGTCCTCACGTTACCCACTTTTACGGCCTTTGCCCAGTTTGATTTGACCAATTCGTCCGCACTCCAGCACGTTTAAACTGGCAAGAGGTCACATATTTGTTTTCTTCTGTCCAACTCATGCAACAAATCACCTGTCAGTCATGTCACGCTCTGCTGCGCACCAATCACGAGCTTCCATTCCCGGCACTTTTCATTGCATGAGTGGGTAATCGAATGTCGTTTTTATGTCGCTGAAATCGTCACGACGCGCGAAGCGTGCGCAGTTGGAGTCTGCGCACGTCCTTTATTAAACGTGTCACGAAACTGAACCGAATTCGTGAGGTCGCGAAATTTTGTTCTGGGGTCCACAACCTCTTAAATTGATCGCGAAATGCTACAATTGTTGGGAACCTTTGTCACTGGTATTTGAATAAGGAATCCACTTGTTTAAGCCTTTTCGTGTTTTAATAAATTCCTGTACGTGTACACTGATAAAGACTTCAGTATCGGATCGGATCCATTAGTTTTCATGGTAGCAGAAGATGGTTACAGGAAACCAGTTGTAAACACGAAAAATGGCAACAAGTGCAAAGAGATCTCCACCAAAGTTTAAAGACGACTTGACTTATTCTGCATGGAAGAACAAGGTAGAAATGTGGCAGCTTGTCACGGGCGTCGTCAAAAAACCATGAAAGCTAATGGATCCGATCCGATACTGAAGTCTTTATCAGTGTACACGTACAGGAATTTATTAAAACACGAAAAGGCTTAAACAAGTGGATTCCTTATTCAAATAGAATTCAGTACAAAACAATGTTAATAAAACAGAAACAGAATCAGTAAGTTAAACATCATTGCCCAACACTTACAAGTAACTAACAAAATGAGCTCCTACCGCGACAAGGTAGTAACACCAACTGCCGTAAGGACAACTACAATGTCAAGGCACCATGTGCTCAGTGACCTTTGACCGCAAGTCATAGAATGATCACACAATTAACAGGTCATAAAGTGCTTACATAAACACGCGGTTTAGCAAGCTCACTGTTAATCTTAACAACTGGTATTTACCAAAGCGTGTTAGCCCTTAAATTGTTGAAATGTTTAGATCCAATTGGAAGAATAGTTAAAAGTAACAAGAATATCAAAGCCCATACCGAAGTAGGTCATTTTGAACATTTTGAATTACTCTGATTTTCGAAATTCGTTAAAAATGAATAAGCAATTATTTGAAACGTTTTAAATGTTTCCTACTTCTGTATGGACTTTGATATTCTTACTACGTAATAAACCAAGAATATGCTAAAGTCCACGTATCCCCATAGACCCCAGTTTAGGAACCCTGTTTCAATGTTCTTCACGCTTTAAAATCACTTCCTTTTGTTTAAACTATTTTATCCACTGGAGAGTTAAACATTTTATTTCATGACTCAATGTTTCCGTCAGGTCATTCTACGACCTTTGTTAGGCATTTGTTCAAATAAAACTGGACCAAACCCTTAAAAAACACTTTATTTTCCGGTTAATAGTTTTTCCCTTGATATGTGGCAGTTGCCTGGATTTTATTACATTTCAAAGTGTATCGATTTTCGCTGCAATTGTCCCACAGAAAGATTTATCACTTTCGAGATAAAAAGACAAACAACTCTGTTCGCTAAAAGAGGATTTCTGTTTAATGTATTTTGATCTCGCTTGAAATCGATGAAATAAACCGCGAATCGATATCGCCTACGTCGATTTCGCCAATTACCTGCGGCTGTGACGTATTCTCGATAATTGACGTGAAATTTCAAGACATTCGAGTGAAATTTCAAGACATAAAGTAAAATCTCATTTTATTCTAAATCACTGACCACAAAAATCAACACTTATTTCACCGCTTAAACGGAGTTTCCCGTCTATAAGGCATTCGCGGCACACTTGCTTAACCGTGAAAAAAAAATTGGAATTCTTTAAAATGCATTTTTTCTATTAGGTGCATATCAAGAATATTTCTTTAGTAAGCTTATTGACTTTATGAATATCATCCTGCAATATGCAAAGGTCGTCAATTTTATTCACGCTTTAATGATCGTGATGTCACAACATCCCATTTCGCGAAAAGTTTACAAGGCTGTCCAAGATATACATGCTTATGTAAACCGAAAAGTCCAGGGTTAGTTGTTTGTGCAATCTTAAATTGTTATAAATTGGACCACCGTTGAAAAACCCTGGTTTAGTGGAAGCTTTTATGATTAAATGTTTAGTTTTAGTTTTTTTTGGAGTAAATCTAATGCTGCCAAGACACTAACATTTCTGTGCCAGTGTACAACTATCGTTGGAGGATATCTAGAATATATATGTACAAAGCCAATTAATATCAATATTATAAGGTTTATCATGTTTATTCATGTTTCATTGACTGTAATGTAACAACAAACCAATTCGAAAATGTCAGTAAAGCTTCCGTAATATATATTTTTTCTGTGAGTTATTGTAAGGACATAAATCCTATCGAGCTCCCAAGGTTAGTTGTTCGTGTAATCTTTGATAATTTGTTATTTGCTTCGTGCAGAAATGACGTATGGACTTCATGAGCGATGTTCGGCCATTGTCAACGTCACAGAGGAATGTGTGAGCGAAAACGAAACGTTTCTGCTTTTGACTCCAACAACAGAAGGTGTGTGTTTGTTTGTGTAAGAATGTGTGTTTGTATGTGTGTGTAAGAGGCAGTATTGTAGTAACTTAAGACAGTGTACTTAAGTAATTCTAATCATTAAGTCAAAGACATTGGTTAAAATTAATTATTACTATTCAACTGAGACATTTTCAAGAAATAATGCAATGTTAAAGCGTTTTTTATAACGTATTGACGTATTACATTGACCAAATGCTCTCTTTCCCAAGCTATTAAAGAAAGGTTCCACCTTGCAACATACTGCGTTAAACCAAATAAATGTCATGCGGTCTTCCATTTTATCCGCCATTTTAATCGATTTTAAATTTTTTTTACATTCTTGCTAAAATAAAGCTTGTTAAAACCCACATGATACTGGTAGTTGTGCAGAAGATTATTTGTAGCTGGCTATAACATTTAACAAATTATGATTATATTTTCCTAAAAACTATATATTATATAACACTTCAAACTTGCAAAATTTTAATCTTTTAAAATAAAAATTAAGCTGTGTTAACTACCGTGCCCAAAGAGTTAAAATCCCCTTCGTATAAAAAACCTCGTCGCATTTAAAAAAGCTCCAATTAGTTTCTCGGAACATTCCAGACATTGGTGAAAGACAATCCCCCAACACACGTCTATTATGTCGTAATAATAGACTAATAGGCTCGTTTAGCTAGAAACTGCCTTTGTTCGCTCACAATATGCAGAATGAGCCAATCACATTTGTCTTTATTCCCGGGGCTTAGATTGGATTGATTCAGAGTACAACCAGCTATTTGTTATGAACCAAGCTATAAGCTGTGTGCAGCGGTTTAATGATTGGGATTGACAATTATTAACTCATTCACAAAATGATGCCTGCTTCAGCATGGGCTTACACATATTATTTGCATATTTCACTTAGCAAACTACAACATCTTACCATATCGCTAAAACTATTTGGTTAATTTAATCATTTTAAACCAATATATTTATTGTCTTAGTAAAAATATTAAACCAATGTATTTCATTTATTTAACAAACAGTTTTAAACCAATATTTTTTATTTTTTTAGCAAAACTGTTAAACCATTGTATTTCATTTTTAACCAACATTTTGAAATTTGTAATTCATTTCTATTTGAGCTATCAAAAACCCATTAAATATGTTTTGTCATTTAAACACGAATGACACGATGAATATCACTGTTAATTCTGCGGTTAGCTTATTAGCTTATAAACGTCTGCTTGGCCTAGCTTTCGTGATTGATCATAATAACTTCCTACTGTGATACAAGATACCTCCCTTCAATAGGATTTGCATCGTCTAATACGGGCTTGTGTACCACTGCGCTTGACTGAATTAATTTAACAAAAAATCTCATTTTAATGACACAAATTGCTTACCGTTTTTTGCTGATCCTTCGCTACTGTTTCGCATTTTTAAAACAAACAAAGAGTTATTGTTTTTATTTTATTTGTTTTTGTGTAAAAAGGTATAGCCACATTTTTGTTTTGTGATACTAAAGGTTGTTAAGAAAACAACACAAACAACTGAAGAGTATTTTCCTGTAAACGTAACCAATAAATAAAGAACAAATATTTTAAAGTAAAAACCAAACATGTATTTTTAATTGGCGCCAGTCCTTGTACAATACGCCTCTTACATGTTCATGAATAAAGAATTCCTTTTTACATTATGATGCAATAAATTATTCAAAGGTTTTGTGTTTTAAGAGGTCCAATGAACACTATACGACTCTGTAGATGTTAAACCTGAAGTATTTGTAATAACTTTTTCTCACTTTATTTTTTCCCGAAAGCGTGTATTGATGTAACTGTCGGGCACCAGCGTAGTCACAAACCGTTCATAAAAAGGCGACACCATTCCACTGGGCGCCAACCACATAATTTATTAAAAATATTGTACTTGTTGTTTCAGACTGGGGGAATACCCTCGACATGCTTGGCGTCGACCAAAACAAGACACAATCTCTCCTGGTATCTCCCCTCTTCACTTTGTCCCCCCAAACTTGCTCCCTACACATCTCCTACAACTTCTCCCCCTCGCAGACACTCTATTACGTCACAGAGCACAACGCGACGCTCATCCCTGCCCAGTATACGTCACAATCGGGGTGCCAATACGTCACAGAGAAGCGCTTCAGACCGGGCGTCGCGTTCTCTCTGGTGATCGCGTCGCAAACAAACGCCCCGACGTCGGTGTCGCGATTTCTTATGACGTCACAAGCGTGTGTGGGCTTCTCGAACATCGAGACAATGGCGTCGGTGTCGCGACCGAATTTTACAAAAGTTGGGAAAGCGGAAAGGAACTTTTGCTCGTTCGGTTTGTTGGAGAAGGTTTTTGCGTGTGATTGGTTCGGGGTGAGGGGTCCAGTCGACCTGGGGTTCAAACGAAGGGAGGAGCACAACTGCCCCGTGGCGGGGGTTTCCCTACAGGACGGGGGCTTCTTCGTCACATTCACCCCCCAAGAAAACCCATCCCGGGCCCTTATGGTCTCCCCTGTGGTCCAGGGGGGTATCGGTGACGTCATCTTTTCTTTTTGGCACGTGATGTTCTGCGAGGGGTTCTGGGTGAAAGTGTGGGTGGTCCCCTACGACCCGGGAAACCCCCTTTTCTGGTTGGGGTCTGTGGGGAGGGGTGACTTGGTGTTTGAGATGAACAACACGGGGAGAAATGATTATAGGTGGGCGAATACTGTGGTCAGGATCAACACAAGCAACTTCACACTATTCCAGGTTAGTTGATTCATATATTGGAAAAAGTAACTTAAAGTCCGACTCGGTCAATTTGCCGATTCCGTCGAGTCCCGACTCTACCATCTGTATTACAATCATTTTAATGTATAAGTTGGTAATGTGATGTAAATACGTTTTTAAGCAAGTTGTACTTGTGGAGGGACTGAGTTAGGAAAAGTATTGGCCGTCCTTTAACTTCTGGTAAACCTTCTTGTTTTTCTTAGTGAGATATCAAAGCCCATGCAGAAGTAGGTAGCATTGCAAACGTTTCGAATAACTTTTTATCGATTTTCTACAATATAAAGAGTGATTCAAAATAATGTTTCAAAAGAATGTTTTTAGGGGTCGCCGCAAACATAGGTTAAAAAACACTGTTTTACTGTAGAAGAACACAACAGTTGGCTGGTAACTACTTTGTGCTTTAAAATTAAAATAGAGCAGATCTGGTTTCACTATTGCACCACACATTAGCAAAACCCCCCTAAGCCCCAGAAGGTTGGAGCTTTGCTTGGATGAGTTGCACCTTGCCTGGGAAATGTCCGCTCCAAATCGCGTAACTTGAAACACGCGAAGCGCATTGTTCTAAAGGGGGGATCACCTTACTGATTGCTCACTAATATAAAACAATCTTCCAAGAAATTGATTGCGTAAAAAATTATAACAGGGGCTGTTACAACGGTCGGTGTTGGGTTATGTCTACTCTAGATTTAAGTTTTGTGAATGCGGTGCTAACAGGGTAAACAAAAAATACCTAATAAGTAAGGTATAACCAATAATAAAACTTTAGGCGTTTTTATAATCGTAATTTTAATTTATAGGTCTATAGCTGATGTAAATATGGCGAAGAGATTTTTGATTATTTAACTTTTGTTCGATGTTAGTTTGGTGTATTAAGGATACCTATTCGAAGTACGAATGCTCATTTTTTAACTTGTAAACAATATTATCGTATATTGTAGTTCGATCCAATTTAAATTAGTTCGATCAAACCCATAGCATAGCGCGCGTGGAAAAATATAATTTTTAAACATTTTTTTAAACATTTTTTATAGTATTTGACTAATCATATTCATTTCAGCCAATCAGAACTCGCATCTAAGTCACGTGTCGACAGAAACCCCGAATCACAATTTTCCACGTGGTGGCGCACTTTGTCCTTGCAGCGTCCAACTTATTTTTTTGTCAACTTGTAAACAATATTCTTGCCTATGGTAGTTATTGTTGATCATTATGACTTTTGTAAGGCTAACCACAGATTGGCACATGCGCAAAATTGGTTCCCTTACCTTCACACATGAGATATCCACTTCCGTTATAGTGAGGTATGGCCGTGAATGTGTTTTGTGGCAGCTAATCATTTCCTCTTGCGATATATTAAGCTCGCAATATAATAAGCCAGCCATGGTCATAACATGCCAATCAAGGAACTGCTAAAAACAGCAACAAAGGCACAATGCACTTAAAACTTTTTATTATCGGGGTAAAACCCTGAGATTTAGGGGTAAATTTAACACAGTGTTTAACTATTTTGTATCTATTTGGATTTAGAGGAACCCGTGTTAACAGCGGACATTTTATTATTATATACCTATAATTCAATTTAAGTAACATAAGAAAAAATTGGTTTTATCAATACTAAGTGTTTGAAAAAATAGGAATTAGTTAACGAAGAATACTTTTAATGCAACATTTGGATTCTCAGTAGACAATTTACGGTAGTAGACAATTGGAGTTGTTTTTGAAACCAAAAAAAAACGTATTTTGATGTTTTGAGAAATATAATTTGCTTGAAGGATTCTAGCATTTTTCATTTTTGTTTTCCTTTATGGTAATCTAGCTGGCATAGGTTTAGCTGCAAAAAAAACAAATGCAACTATGGAATGCAAACTGTAGCGTTACTAAATGTAACTTGTTCCAGTGATTATAACTATAACAATTTTTCACCAAAGTTCCTTCCAACTGTTGACTAAATAGCGTATGCTTAACTGAAAACATCCATATGCAAGTTAGAAATGCAAAATGCAGCAGCAATGAATAACTGAAGCTTCTGGAACTTGAATTGGTTCCAGGAAAGTGCAACTTGCGACCAAATTAGCAATCACGCCATCTCACGCCACTCTTTTAAAGCTTTACTGAAACACTATGTTGTACATTATAAGTTGCACAAATATATAGACAAAGAATAATTATGCAAACTGTAGCGAGTTAACAGAAAAGTTTCGAGTAATTCTGTGTATTAGTTTCACAACAACATTTCATTTTCGATTCTCGTCATTCTACGCTTTTAGAAATGTCATGAATGAAAAGTTAATAACTTTGTTCGAACATTTCTTTAAATAAGTATTTAAATAAGCGCTTATGAGCCGATGTGGCATGGAACGTTGCCAGGTGCGCCACATTTTGGAAGTCTACAGGTGCGCCGTGAGGTAAAAAGATTAAGAAACACTACTTTCGAAATGACGAGAATAAAAAGATACAATGTGTTAAGTAAACAAGAAGCCAAAAGTAAAGAAATTATTTACCATCTTATGACAGATGTTCAATCGCCTATTTTTATTGTCGGGGGTGAAAGTGAAGTATTGTTTATCTCAGTTTGAACTTGTTGTTTCTCATAATTTAAAATGCCGTGGTTTAAAATTCAAAATGCCGATCCAAACTTAGCAAGTATCAGAGAAACAAAACCTTTATATTTTTAATCAATGTCAAACAGAAAATCGTGATTAAATGTTGAGACAATCAACCAGCGCGCGCGTTCCATTGTTATTTTTCTTGGAAGGGAACAAACTACTTCTTGCTCAAGGATGAAGTCTTCTTGGAAGTTTTTACATTTTTAAAGTCCAAAACCACCCAACACCGCCCTTTGCTGCTTGCAAACATACTGTGTTGCAAGATGTGACGCTTAGTACTTTAATCCCTATTTCAGTCATTCTTTTTTGCCCCTTTACTAGTTGCCAGTACACAAGACCACTTCTAAATTACCAGGCTCCGTTTAAAGCAATTTTAACAGTTTGCTTTACCAATTTTAAAGTATTTTATTTCAGGCATTTTTTTCCTTAAGGCTTTAGTTCCCTTTCAAGCCACAATTCTGTATTTTTTAAACTTTATCCAGATGAATAGCCACCTCTGTAGAGGTTTCTTACTTTTGAAGATTACTTTTCATCTATTTTACGTCGTATTTAGTTTAGTTTTTTAAAAGCATCTGGTTCTTTTTTCGGCGATGTTTTTACATTTTTTCCATGAGCTACGTTTAAATAGTCCTAAAAATCAGACGGTTTGGTTTTTAGTCTATTTTGAAAAAAGTAGTCGTTAAGCGTTACACAAGTATAGCCCTGTCTAAGAAAGTGAATCGACATACCCAAGGTTTCTGAAAGAAAATCTGTTAATTTCTACATTTCCTACATGTTTCAAATCAACTCTGTTTAACATTTTGTCAGAAGCTTTCCAAATATCAACCACTGATAATAGCTTAGCAGCTTGTAGCCAAGCACATCAGTGCTTTCAGTTCAAATGTTAAACAAATGTGTCGCAAATACAACACTACACTTTTTTCTCACATTTAAATTCACCACAACCATGTTAAATAAAAAAGAGTACTTCATTTTAACACAGCTGCTTATTTGCATACAGCTAAGCATGTTTTTTTACCGGAACAATATTGCGATCTAGGAAGCACGTTTAAAACTCGCCATCTAGAAACCAACCATAAGTCTGATCTTTCATATATTTCATACAGTTTGTTTCGAATATTTTCAAACTTTGCCGATAAATGTTGAAACTAAATTAAAGCTTATATTTTGCATTTAGTTGAACATTAGTGTTGAAAACATTTATTAAATAATTTTTGCAGGTACGCCTTATCGGTGGCCAATAGCCAGACCTCCCATAATATTATTTTTTTGCCTATTTAACTATAATTGTAATGAAAAATTTAATAACATAAACGAACTGTGTAGTCTTCTTAAGATTACTGCTTTATGTGGTCACGTTAGGTACAACTTTGTGACGTCACGTTATGACGTAACTTTGTGTCATTATGCCCGAAAAAAACTCATTATGCCCGAAAACTAAAAAAATCTTAGATCTGCGCCTGATCACACATATCAAGGCTAAATGACACATTGCGCTATTTATGCAAACTATGCTCTACTATCTACAGACTTCAGTAAAGCAAAATATATATTTTTCTTACTAAATCCCTGACAAAATGCCATGATCTGTTATATGTAGATCCTGGCTGTTTTTGATATATACTTAATTTTCCATAGAATTGGTAAAGCAATACTTTACATTTTCTATTATATCTGTAGATCCTGATTGAAGCGAGTGGATCAGTGAACGGAAGTTGTGCCGAGCATCTTGAATGCGCGCAACCAGGGGATAACAACAAGCCGAAGTCACCTGTGCTTGCCTTGGACGATCTGCTGATTGAATCACTCGATGAACCTTGCAATGTAACTGCTCCAGGTGAGAGAAGAATCATGTCAAAACGATGGTCAAGCTTGTTCCGTAGCAACCAACAGGCGCCGATCCAGGATTTTTTGGGTCTTAAAATATTTCAGACGTTACATCACAAAGTTACTCCATAGGTTTTTATATTGTTTAAGTTGCAAAAACTTAATTCTCGAGCGCGCGATGAGACGCACGGCGCCTTCATGCTTGAACCCGTTTCACAAAATGGTCATATGCGTATACTAGAAGCATAAAAAGATTCGGGAGAAGCCCTAAAAAAGTTTTGCATTTACGTCGTAAAAAACGGCAAAAACGGGCATCACCTCCCACATTTTTTTTTTGAATTGAAAGAAATATTGCTTAAAACTTATCTCTATAAATATAACCATATAAAACAGTACTGCAGCCTGGTTGGGGCAAACTAACCAAATTAAACTGCGATCCAATTCGTATTCGCGGCCCATGGGTTAAGAAACGCTGTACTACACGTTCTATTGTTTTCATAATTCGACCAGAACAATAACTACAGTCTACGTCACAATGTCTTTCATCCTCAGGCTCAAACAGCTCCAGTGTGTTGGATTGTTACTTCCAAGACTCCAGTGGCTCCGGAACGACTTGTTTGTGGCAGAAGAAGGGGGGTGATGAACCAAGTGCCCCGGAAATCCCCATTTTTCCGGGGTACGAGTCCACAGAGCTGGGGTGGGCTTCAGTCGATTCGGTCTATTATGACGACACAACTGACCACGGACCCCTGCCAATACACTTTGAAGGTGATTCACTAAATGTTTGCTTTCTTTGCTAAAACGTACGTTTTTTGTGGTTTAAGAGCTTTGAACTAAATTGGAAATTCACTTATTTTGTCGACTGAAACTTTTCAGTTTCACTCAAAATAAACGGTAGTGTGAAAATTATGCTAAACTTTTTAACATGTTTAATTTGAGAGATTTAGTGGGTATAAGCTTTTTCCTAAATTAATCAATTAAACCGTTATTAAAACTTGTGCATAATGTTGAATGCATTGATGTAATAGGTTCTTAAACGTGCATACACACGATTTGTATTCTGTGGTCAAACTCTTGTAAAGTCGTACCAGCCAACGGTAACGTCACATATGATGACCAGTACGACTAACAAGGGCTTGATCACAGGATACACATTGTGCATATGTATGTTTCAGTTGTTAAATGTATGTATTAATAGATTTCTTTACATCAGTTTCTGTAAGTATATTATATTTAATTACGTTGTCCAATGTGTGTAGTTGTATATGGAACGTTGAATACCTTACTGGTCAACGATAACGTCACTCATTATCCGAATGCACCCATCTTCCTTTATCTTACGTGTGTAACAATATTATGGCAGGTCGTGGCTACATTCTGTTGTTGGACGGCAGTGGAGTTTTGGAGGCTTCAGTGTTTACAAGTTTTCTTGCTGCAAACAAAGCTTGTTCTTGTCGCATCTCCTTCATGTATCTACTCAGAGGCGCAGCGGTAAGTTAACTGTTATAACTGAACTATATTACTGATCAGTAATTTGGACTGGGGTGCGTGGACTAGTTCAAGGGGGGTCCATAAAGGCATAATTAAAATTTCGGTGTAAAAAAATCCTAATCAAATAGCTTTAAAACTCAAATTTAAACCATTTTATAAATTCCACACATGAGCGACGTCTAGCGGTTATTTTTTGGCAATAAAACCGTATATTAAAAAATTCAGATCCAAAAGTCAAACGAATAATTATAAATATAGTTTACACTGAAAAGAAAAATAAAGTCACACGTTATTGTGGTTAAAATTTAACACAGGTAAAATCCTCATTAATTTACAATAAACACAACCCCCTATTAACAAATCTAATCTTATTTTTTTATTTTCCGCGAATAAAACTTTATAAATAAAAGTATTTTTACATAAAAGTAAACTAACCACTTCTAATCTTATTTTGTTTCAAAACTCTAAAATTCAAGGTAGGGCCTAACTTACAAATCTTTCTTTTAGTCTCCTCGAATTAAACTCTCGCTGCTCACCGGCCCAGAGAGCGACACCAAGCGACCGGCCCGCATTCTTTGGTCCCTGCACGGGCACCGAGGCCCCGACTGGCTCCAGGCCAGCGTACCTCTCAACCTCAGGCCAGGGGTCAACTTCCAGCTCGAGTTCAAGGCCGAGGAGTTCGCGGATTCTCGGGGGGAGGCCGCTCTTGATGACGTCGTATTTCACGACTGCGGTTAGAATGGGATTTATATTATTTTTTTCAATTATTTCAATTTTATTTTTTATTTTTTTTAATTATCTTTTTAAACTAACTTTTTTTCTAATAGTACATTTTGTTAAAATTATTGTTTTCAGTTTTTTAATTTATTTTTTATTAATTTTTTAATTTTTTTATTATATATTTTTTGTTTACTTAACGTTTTTTTTTCAGGTTAAAAAATTGTTTATCATTTCCAACATTCAATACTCCTTTAGTCACATAAACGTATAATTTTGTATTTACGAATATTTTTTTGTCTTTTTGGGCTGCGTAAGACATTTTACTAGGTAACAAACTTACTAACGACCTTACAAACAAAAGTTTTTTAGTTTTCTTCGTCTAGTAGAGTGCTTCTCAACCTATTGGTCGTGAATTTTTTAATTTGTGTCTGTTTGATTTGGTTTGGTCGCCGACTGAAGTAGTGTCACATGCTAAGGTTTCTTGAGATTGGTTCTGTGCAAAATTTCTCCATTACCTGCAATTTACTGAAGTAATACGAAAGCATGGCTCATATTTTATTTTACATTTCGAACATATTCATGTCTTATGTTTTGTACGCTTGTAAAAGTTTAGTGAAGAGACTTGGGTTGCCAAATCTTCTCTTTCATATACTAAGAAAACATTGGTCTACACTGCTGAAGTAAATATCATTATTGGGTTTCTGAAATATTAATCTTATTCTAACATATTTATTGTATTTAATCTCTATTTAAATTTACAAATATCCTATCTTATGTTAGGGTTTTGACTTTTGTATTCTGCAACCAAGAATCATTTTTCAAGAAAAAATCTTTATAAAGGAACATTTTCATTCAGATCTTCGCCTCGCGGCCAGCCACAACAGTACAGCGGTGTGATGTCATCACGGGTGACGTAATAACAACGCAGCGATCTTTCGACGATTTGCACTCTTGTAGCAGCATTCCCATCAGTTCAAACGACGAAGAATTGGCCGCCATTTTTGTTCCATTTCCGCCATTTCTAATCCTTAGTTGTGGTATCATTAAGCCACTGTTTAAATCCTGTTTGTGTTTTCGCATTCATTTTAATATTTTAGCTTTTTAGTTTATCATTCCTGTTTTATTTGTTGTATGCGATGAACTCTACAACATTAATGTCCTTGACAAGTTGTCTAATACCACAATTAAACAGCATATAGTAAAAATGACGAGTTTGTTCAAAATATCACTTTTCATTTCTTCCATAATATGGAAAGATATTATCTTTGTTATAAACTTATTAGCAAATTATCACGTAGCTGTCAATTTGTTATCTTTAACAATTTCGTATAAATACACCTGAAGAACGAGGGCATCAAACATGCTACATATCAAAATTCACGTACACTTCACCAGTTTATTTAAATACCAGATACATAGGTTTTCAACAACGAAAAAAAAACGTTCCACTGGAGTTCCAAACCATAAATCCACCATCTTTTTTGATTTGTTCCAAGATGTCGCATTTCCTCAGCCCGCATATTATCAGCATGTACAAAGGCATGTATTTTCACCGCTATTTCATAATATCTTGCATTTACCGATGTTGAATATGACGTCATAGTATGTTGACGTATAGCAAATGTGACATCACTAACAAGCAAACCCGATTTATTTCGGTAGAAAATAGCAAATATCGATGTTCGATTTAGATTCGTTTGTTTGTATTTAACAAAACAGGTTTATAGATTGAAAACAAGTTTGCAAGTTGTATTGTCCTCAACAGTGCTTCTTGTTTTTAGTTTTTGAAATACGACTTTCAACCAATATTATTGATAAATGCTTTTCTAACACACAGACCCATTAAAATCCAATTAAAAATAGATTAAAGACAAATTATTTCAATCAAATTTCAATCCATGGTAAATATACCAAACTATCCTCAAAACTCAATATATTTTACGTTCGTATTTCATCGAGGTACAAGAAAACAATCATTTGCGAATATTATTCACCATATAATTATCGTGTCTTGGTACAATGAAGAGTCACTTCAAAATATCACCGTCCAAACATATATATGCACCCTGCACCGCTTTTAACATATTTCTCAAGTTCCGTAGTTTTTGTGCGTTTTTGTTCGGCATAACTTCTTCCAAACATTGCTTTCTTTATTTGAATTACTTCTTCTTGAATGTTAAAGTTAAAAAGGTGATTTAACCGATATTTTGTATGTTACTACCTCGTTAGAAACTCTTTCACAAAGTTTTCCAGCTTGTTCCATCGCAACCTTATTCTACGGTATTTCTTTGACTGGTTTAGCGCACATGTATGATTATAAAAACAACGACAAAAGGGGTTTCAACGCCTTGAATTTTGGGTGATTTGCAGTTTTTACACAAGGTTAAGCGGATTGTTTAAGTATGATTCTATAAATTGGTACACCTTGATATGTCACAATATGAATTAAAATATTCTAATATTACATTGTTTTTTTATAATATTACATTTGTTTACGCATCGTTTTTCTATAGATTACTGACATTTTCTTCAAATGTTTAAAGGTAATTCTTTTTTTTCAACTTGAAGATCTGTAATTTTACATTCAATACAATTTTACGTTGATTCCTTTCCATTTTTAATGTTTGTTGTGATGCAGTCTTAAAATATTCCATATAACTGCTTCAATGTCAGTACATTCCCAGCAGTTTCTGCTTGAATTTGCATTTCCCCTATCCCCGTATTAAACCGCGTATTTATTCATTGCACCTTTTGCTGCGTTTTATTCGTCACACAATCCTGCTTTCTGCGCCATTTGTGAGTTCGCTGCCGCTTTTTTGCTGTATTGATGCGCGTTTTGCTTTTTGCTTTTGCTATGTTTTTGCCACAAAATAAACCTAAAAATACTTGATTTACGTTTTGTTTGTGCTGTTCGTGCATTATTCGTTTTTTTAGTTGGATGCCCGCTATAGGAAGGATGCCCGCTATAGATATGTCAAGCCTAATACTTGTAAAAATGCAAGTAACTGTTTAAAAATCTCAAAGTGTGCGTGCTCGCCATGCAGTGGCCAAAGCAAGAATAAATAACCATTTTTTAATTGTATCACCTACTAGAAAAAAGCAATGTTTTGATATTTCTAAGTCATAATGCAGTTGTCTTATCGATGGAAACAGGGCATTGGTTATAAAAATTGTATTATTGCATCGAAAACGAATAAGTTATGTCTTCAACTTAAACGGAAACACCACATCCCCTATTGCAAATTCAATATGTTTACCACACAACAACGTTTGTATAATAAACCACTAATTACTTCTTTTATGACGTAAAAGCATGTGATATAAAGTTGAATTTGATTATATACTGCGCTTAATTACTTTATAACACTGTGCTGTACATTTTTAGTCATTTCGCGTAAACTTTACGAAGGAAACGCGAGTTGCGCTCCCCAGTTGAAATAAAGTGTAGCGCTAACCTTTCCGAATTAGGTACAGGATACCAGCGGAGGGTGGAACCTGAAAAACGAGAAATGCTATAAATTTTCGCAAGTTTGGGATTTTTTGTTTTTGCAAGCCTAGTAGTTTAGCATTTTGTGCTATATTTGGTTCTTAAATTTAAAAAAACTATGCCCAAAAGCCAAAAAGTTGAGTTTTAAGAAGATTCAATTTCACAAAACACGTGATTAAACACTGGCGTTAACCTTTTTGTTTATTTTAGTTTATTTTTAGCAGATCACATTGTTTTTGTAAAATAAACGCTTCATAACTTTAAAATATGGTAAAATAAAAGTTTTGTAGTTTAATTTTGCTATTGATAAAAACGAAGCAATTTTCTGTATCTGTTAAGTTAACCTTTTGTTTGTGTTTTTTTGTTTAATGTGGACAGATCAAACTATTTTTTTACAACTTAAATATAAAAACTACTGAATGTTTTTAGAATTGTTTGAAAATCACAATATCTCTGCAATAAATGAAGGCGGCTTGCATAGGTTGCAGAAACGTTGGTAAATAATTAGAATTACCAGAGGAGCTGTTTTTAAATGATATTCCTATGCCTGGTAACAAGTAGCAACACTTTATATATCTCTGTTATAATGTTTGTATCTTTAAAAAATTGGCGCTGGTCTAGAATGCTACCACATTTTCATCTAGGGGTTAATTTGCCAAGTTAATTGTTGGAGTAATAGTGTGAGTTTGTGTTTGGTAGGTCGGGTATTATTATCATTGTATTTATTACCCCATATTTATTTGTTTTTTGCAATAGCAGTTTCAGCAACTTGTTTTCGTTACATTGAAAAAAGTGGTTCTAGACCAGCGCCAAAAAGTGTATTTTTAGCAACTGCATTTAGCCTTATATTTAAACTAAATACTTGCATTTTTATAATTATTCCATGATAAGTGTGTTTCAATGCGAAACAAAAGTATGTGATTTAATCCCTCTATATTCAATCAAAAATGTGTACAAATTTTGCTGTATCATGACATAATACTTGCAGCGCCAAATGTTGGTGTTTGCAAGTGTGCAATTATATTTTATGCACACTTTAAGTTATGGAATTTAGAGCAGCTGTTTTTTTTTAGATTTAGATGTGTATTCTACCAATTTGAGTGTACACATAAATTAAAAAAAAATGTTATTGTGTACCGGAACAGACTCAATGGTACATAAAATCCTAATGCAAACCTACACACCTGAAAACTACCAAGATCTCTGTGATAAGTGCTATGAAATGCAAACTGTAGCCAGGTTTGAATGTTTGACCGGCAGTTGCATGCCCAGCCATAGCTGCGCATTTCTTGGAAAATGGCCTTAGAAGTATGTAGTCGCTAAATATCACTTAAATGCGCAAAGTTTCTATCGTGATTACGGTTTTCAGAACAGTTCTTTACTTTTTTATACTATAAATCTTAAAAAACGCTATTGCAGCTGCACAAATTTTTTTTTTCATTAACTTTATAACAGCCACACAATATCCAAAGTTTATAATCTGAGGGCCGAACACAACTTTATTTTACTTTATCGTATTTTAGGTAAAAAGCAGCATTAATCTTGAAACTATGGCCCAACGGATCAAACATTAAAAAAAAAAGTGTCTATGTGTGTAAAGAAAGAAGCACTTTAAAGTCTCTTTTTGGCGCCTTACAAATTGCTAATCGACATATTTATCAGTTCTAATAAATAAACAAAATATTGAGCTCTTCCCATATTATAAAAATTGGGGATTTGTGGAAGTAATTACAAACGTCTGGGATGCATTGGAGACATGTCTCACATTGCTGCATTGCACAGATTTGTTGGAACTGACAAAAAACGGCTGTAGATTAACAAACCTTTTAACCTGGGTATAACAACTTTTTCACATATCTTTTTTAAAGCTGTGCATTGCAACCTGTTAAAATATTTATGTGAAAGTATATATTATGTATGTCCTTTTGTAAGCTGCATATAGCTGCTTTATGTATGTTGCGCACTTGCGGTGTGTATTGAGGACAAGGTAAATGACTACAAAATTGTGCTGGTGTAAAACTTACCTAGAAAGGATGTAAGAAATGATTAAGCCTAACTGTGATTTATCATAACAAATAGAATATCATGATGTTTAGTCTAAGATGTTCAATCAAGCATAATAGTTATATTAGATCTCAGAACCATTGGATTTATATTATTGTTGTTTTTAAATTAAATACAAGCAATGAGTACAATTTAGACATTTTTTAGTTTATTTTTGATTTCTTTATTAAAAAATACTTTTACCCTAATTAAAATTTGCCATGATCATATAGATTTTTTCCAATTTTGTTTAAATATACAATAACTGGTAGTGTAAATGTAATAAGGATGTGTAGACTTGATTTAAACAATTTTGTTAGTACAAAAAATGTTTAGATTTAAAAAAAACATTAAAACATATTTTTTTACTTGTTTTTTTATTTCTATATTAAACAATACATTTTCACTCTCATTTAAAAAATTTCCAATTTTTGTTTTATTACATAATTTAGTGTTCCTGTAATAAAGATATGAAACTTGATTTAAACCATATTTTTTACAACCAACTCTTGTTGTTTTAAGATAGCAATGACGATTTACTGCTAGGTTTAATTTAGTTAGTTCAAGATAGAAATTGCCACTTGTCATGGTAGAAAAGACCTAAAGAACTAAGAAATGCCGCTTGTTAAGAGGTCCGTATCACCGTCCGATCTGTGCCGGCAAAAAATACCAGCAAATATCAGGAATGAACTGGAATGCGTTACGAACAACACACTATCTGGTAAGTTCTACTTGTCCTTGTTGTGTTGAGGTACATTAGCTATGGCCTGGAGACATAATTGGTTACTTGTGTATGTTTATGGGATAAACAATTTTAAAACTTCTGTGTGTGCTCTAAGTAAGGCCAAAGTTTTAAAAGTATTTGATGTGATAACTGTAGAACGGTAATTCAACACTGTTGTTTGGAAAAAAGCAAAAAAATGGTCGTTTTTATATTAAATGCATTTGCTTTATAATTATTTTAAGACATGATTGGTTACCTTTAACTCGGTCTTTTCTGTCTATATCCATATTCCATACTTGTTTTTTTACATAATTGTTGTGTATTATTGGTTGAAAAAAGCAGAACAGGGTTATTTTTGTATGTAATGCTGTTGATTGTTAAACAGAAAGTTTTTAATTTTAATAAAAGAATAAAGAAAAATGAAAGCCCAAACTTTTATATTTAATGGTTGATGGAAAAATAATATATGACAATTTTTGTGTTAGAGATTTATTTTCTTTAATTCATAACTTTACTGAGAACAGTTGACTTTGTATATATCAAAATTTCCACAACAAATATTAACTTGAATAAAAATTGAACAATATTATATCTGTGTAAATTCTGTAAAGGTGATTTGCTTCACAAAAGTTCAGGGCGCCAAATTTCAGTTTATCCAAGTTGTAAGATTTGAACAGTGGGTATTTTTCTGTGTAATTTGTGGTCACAATCTCCCTTACTGTTGTTTGTTCTCTAGCTTCACAGGTTAAATAAGGTTAGCTTTATCCCCTTATTAACTTGAATTGACAGTTGATGTTTAACAGCTACACAATTTAATTTCCAGCACATTGTAACAACTCGCAAGTACAGTGGCTTACATGGTTAACGTTTCCCATTAGGTGATTACCTAGACCAGTGGACGTTGGTCTTTTGTTTCACTTCTTGTTTGGATGCACCCACCTTTGACAATTACTGCCATCTTTTAATTTAGTAAATCTCAGTAAAACTAGCTTCTAACTGTAAGTAACATAAAAACTTTTGTTTTATCTTACTTTCCAAAGCTGTAATTTTAATTCAGAAATATTAAAAAAAATGTAAGCGAGTAGTATAACAAAGTTTTTAGTTGATATTCTTGATGTCGCAATTCACTAAGTGGCTCCTGGCATCAATATTTTATGCGTCCTAAACCTTCCCAATGAATATTTTATCTTTTACACCGTCACTGATTGTTTTTGTCTCAAAGAACCACCCCCTTGAAACATGACATCACAATATCTAAGGTCATAAATAAAATTCAAATCACAAAATACCCTTTGATTTTACAAATAAAACCGGAATGGTCATAAAAAAATCCATTAGGGCTAAGGTTTAGTAGAATCTTAATAATTTTAATTCACAATTGTTTTTTTTTTGCTAAAATGCTTAAATAAATGATTTTTTTTGAAAAACAATGAAAAAATGTGTTTGTGTGTGTTTGCATATTAAAATATCTTCTGCTTATTACCTTAGAGAAATAGAAGTTCCTTTCAAAAAGCATGATTGGAAATGTAAAAGTAATATACACAATACACATACTATGATACATCCAATGTATCAATCAACTTAATAAGGCAGTTATGTAGAGTAATGTTACAACCAGTATGATATGTACACAGCCCACTACTGGAATGTTGTTTACTTAATTTAATAGTTCAGGATAAGAATTGGGCGTGGCATGTAAGGTGACCCAAAGATATTTCCTCAACTTTAACATTTGTTGAAACCAGCACAGATGGACAGATTTTTATGTGTCTAATTGTTGATTTTTGACAGCTATACCTCCCTGTCATTTTATAAAATTAACAGCCCAATCATCCTGGAATTTTAAACAAATAGTTGAATTTAAGTTTAAAACGTTTCACTTTTAATCAAGCACCTTTTTGGGTTGTTAGGTTCTTTGCTCACATTCTAACCTTTTATTAAAATATTATTTAATTTTTTAATTTTTATTACATAGTCAAAAGTAATTAAAAAAATGCAAGAACTATGCCATCATTAGAAAATTATCTATCATTTCTTCTCCATCTCTGCATCTATTTTTAAAAGTTTGAAGTTTGTTAAATCCCACTTTAATAACAACTACTTTGATCATGCTTAGTTTCAATACAAATTGGAGGGTCATTTTCAATGGGTGTTTGAAGGTCATTACTTCTCCGTTTGTCCGTTGATTAGGCTGGTAAATCAAACTTCAATAACAACTACTTAATTCATGCTAAAGTTCAATAATAATTTGACCTCTTTTCAATACAAGATGACAAATGGTTGTATTGACTAATGTGGTTTGACTCTTTGAATATTTGATAGTAATTTAAAGCTGCTTTAAAACTTAAAGAAATGTGTTATTTTGTTAATTCCAGGAGTTATATTACAACTGTCGTCGTTATCAGTTCATGCAGAAGATGTTTTTGGCGAGCTTTTCACCGAGGCCAACAGTTTCTACTCGAGAGCCACGAAACTTCAAGACAGAATCGACAATCTTTCGGTGAAAGTAACACAACTAGATTCAACTGTGGAAGAAGGTTAGGCCTTGTTTCACACTTAAATTGCTGTGCAATAATAAACCTGTAATACTAGGGATTGTTAATTACTAGAAGGGAAATCTTTTTGAAAGTGAATTTATATTAAAATATATCATTTTAGATTGAGCAAATCTGTAATAACAAGGCTAGTGATTTGAAAAAGGCCAAACTATAATTTTATTTTAAATTTTTTTGTTTTGTCTTAAACTACCTCTATGTTACTCTTAAAGTGCCTGTGTTTTAGTAAAAGTGTAATACTGATCTATCTTAAACAAAATGCGAAATTTATTTAACTTATTCAATCTGCCATAGTTAGTGGCCTAGTTGTAACATAATATATTTATTTTTTTCCACCATTATCTTTTAGCAATCTTAAGGCACTTTTCACACTAAATAAATTAGACCAGTTGTCTTTAAAAGATCTGATATAAAAAAACAACATATTTTTTATTTTTTGTTACCAGTTTTAGACTGACTGCATTTCTATAACTAAAAAAACAAGATTTGCATTTTAAACCACTCGCAGGATACCACCATGTTTGTTGAAGTATATAAAGTTATTAATAGAATTCCTATTCCTTTATTGTTTGGCTCACAGAGTTTTTAAGCTGTAAAACACTCTAATCATTTAAATCAATTTTATCTTCATCATCCCTAATTTTATAAATCTCTTTCTGATACAAAAACAGACTAAATTTTACTGAAATGTAATTAAATTTCACACAAATAAAGATAGCTTAAGATTAAATAACCCATCTCTATTTATTATTTTAATCTGTTTTAAGTTTTGTGTAGTTATTTACAAACACATAAGTTAGCATTCTTTTTGTTGTGGTATACCCTTACACACCCCCTTTTAAATTTTATCCCCTTTTAAGTAAATGCCATATTTTGCATTGCTATTAAATATTTTTCTGCTGGTGTATAACCCCTAACCACCTGTAACACGGCTGGGTTCAGTTGTGGTTATTCATGACCGTGTACTCATGTTTCGAAACACACATTGTCGTGTACTTCCTGTGATTGTGAACGCTTTTTGACTGCTGTTAGGTATTACGAACATACCGCCAAAAAGTTCAATCAACTTCTAACACTTATGTCAAATGTTTGATTTGCTTTTAAAACATTGGTGAATGGTCTTGTGTAAAAACTAAAATGGTTGATCTGTTGGTTTATATTTTTTCTGAATATTATTGCATTAAATATAGCTTAACCTCTTGTTGGCATGTTTCCTTACAAAAGTATAAAGCTTTTATCATAATTTATTATTTTTTTATTAATCTGTGCTTTAAATTCTAAAGAAGGTTTTCCCATAATTTAAACAGAATTGTGATTCAAATTTACATTAAATTTGCTAATTTTTTCGTGAAATACATTATTTGTGTGGCCACTATAGTTCTTCCATTTGCAAACTTATCACGAAATATGCAAAACTTACTGAATTGTTTTGCTCTTTATTCACATTCTAGAGTTTAATTGCATATTTTACTCACATACATCTATAATGATTTTTTAAATCTTGTTTTTCTATACGACCCATCACTATGTTTCTTTAAACTTTGGCTAACCCACCACAGGAAACATAAGACCATTATCTTTAAAATGCCACATACAATTCCAAGAAAGATGCTAACTCCTTTACAACTTGTAACATGTTAACCACATTTTGCGTTAGTTCTAACCAAGCAAGCTGGTAAAACCTGTAGATTACAATGGTTTGGTTTGTAAAGGTATAACATTAACATTTTTTGAAATAAGCACTATTTTAAAGCTTATGTCAGGTAAAGGTATTCCCCTGGATTATTTTAATTAAGTTGTTATTGTGCTTTACAGCATAACTTCACTTGTACTACATAAATGCACTTTTCACGCTCATATAAAAATATACCGTCGTCCAATAATAAAAAAATAATATACAAAACATTTTTTTATAATATTATTTAGTATATTTACTATTATGTAATATTTTGTCATTTTGGCATTTAGATACAAATAAGATAAAGTCCAAACATGCTTTTTAGTGTCATCGATTTTTGGACACAGTACAAGATTTATATTGTTGTCTACATCACAAAACTGATGCGGCATAGTTTTTACAAAACGGATAAGTTTTCTCTTTCGATGATTTATGCTTACAAAGCAATCTGATCAAAGTACAGAAAGTGACTTTAGTCATTCTGATTTCCCTCTAGTTTTTGTTTCCTTGTTTTTGCTTGATATTTAGAATTTCAAATTCTGGAAGACTAGCTCTATACCAGTTTTTTTATTTTGTGTATAAGAAACTTCACAACCTTTGAAGAAACAATACTTTTATGTTTACATAATGCCACCTCCAGCATCACAATATTTTTACAAATAATAAAGTTCTACCAGGAAAATCAGTAAGTTTCCGTTAAGGTCTTGATATAAAACAATCACAAATGTTATGCAGTTGCCTAAAGCCTATTACAAATAAAAAAAAAAACTTCTAAAAATGCTACCAATATATACTATCCCTAGTCCCAATTACACCCATTTCTGTACATAACATGCAGTTCTTCATTTAGTGATTTTGGTAAAAAAATATTGGTTTCAACTTCCCTAAAAGTATTTAGTCTATGATGCAAGTTGAATAATTCAACTTTACTTTGTTTTATTTAAAGAACTTTTGTCCAATATATATTATGCTTACTATCTGGAAATGAGGTGACAATGCTAAGCGACAATTTTCATTGTAATTTAAAAAAAATCTGATAAAGCACCGTTTTGTAAAAGCCTTTTCAACTTTAAAAAAAAGTATCTCGTTAAACACCTAATTTCTAGATTAGATTTTCTAGATTAGAAATTAGACAAATATGTCTATCACCAAACAGTGTTTATATATGTTTTGTGTAATAACTAATGAAATATTTGAACAAGTCTTTTATTACTGTTTAGTTTCGCTTCATGATATTAACATGAGGAAAGCGTTTCACTCAAGCACGACCACCGACCAGCAAGTCGTGTCGCGAGAATCTCTTCCCAAAACCTTGATAACGACTTACAACCGCGCAAATAAACCACCACCGTTGCAAGAACTCAACAAATTCAGGTAACTTTTATAAGTTGAAAGCTTTCTAATACTAAAAGTTTTAAATCTTGCTGTATTACTTGTTATTTTGGTTGACATAACATGAAATCTAAAGGTCGGTAAAATATATATATAAACTTAAAACAGATGAATAATATTTAGACTTTCTTGTCTTAACCAAAGTCAGTCATTTATAAGTTTTTATATTTTGCCACAAAAAAGTGCCTAAGAGAAATATATATTTATAGATAAAAATAGTCCTTATCATATACTTATTGTCGTCATTAACCAGTAAGGGAGGGTGGGTTCCTTTTTTTACACATTCAGTTTGCCTTTAAACAGATGCACTTAGAGAAAAGGATTTCAAGCATTTACAAGTCACTTGCTCCAATTATTTTATGACCATCATTTAGTTAGATGCCTACATTGTAAACCCTGGCCATGGTACAAATATTTTGTCAAAGCAAAGATGATTTCAGTTTGCTAAATCTTGTTTAGAACCTGGATGTTTATTAAAATACCGTCCAAATAAGTAACAATGCATTTTTAATTGACTGCGCTCCACACAAGTGTTTACTGAAGTCCCAAAAAATGTATGAAATCACTGTTAACAGATAAATCACTGTTAATAAATTAAAGCAAAAAACGCTTATAAATTTGTTTGTTTGCAGAATTTATTTAATTGTTAACTCCTAAATACCACTTATACATCATTTCAATTGCTTTTAAATAGAGTAAATTGTTTGAAGCAGTTTGGTTTTATTTCCTTTTCATGAAATGACGTCAAATCCACTTTTGCTTAATGTGGAAGCAGTTTTCACACCTCTCACTTAACACACCTGTCACTCATTTCTGCAGTGGTCGCCTGATTTATAAATAAGCATTTTAAATAAGTATGTTTTACACTTTGTTGTTTTGTTTTAGATCTAATACAAATAACAGTTAAGCTTGCTGTAAATAAAATTTTTAAAATACAAAAAATTTTTTTTAACTTAATGTTATATATAAACAACTACTATTCGTAAATGATTTTTTGTCAGATTCAAAAATAATAAACAGAAACGCAGTATGTTCTCACTTAAGGGTTTCAAAGTCCAGTAATGGGTCGGCAATGACAATACCAATTAAAGTGTATAAACACATTAAAACTTCAAATGTATTCACAGCACACATGATAAATTAAACCACAAATTTTCTTAATTAAAACATCTAATACAGTGGTTCTCAACCTTTTTTTTTTCGTGGCCCAATTTTGTTCCTCAAAAATTCTGTGACCCCAATTTTTTTTATGAATGGACAAACTATAAAAAGGTTTAGAACAAAATATAGCGAAGCATATAACAATAAATATACGTTTCATTTACATTCCTACTCAATTCCTCCCCAAGCCATTATTCCTGTAAAATTACAGTGACACAAATGAAACTAAATTCTTTAATAAATCTAGCTTTTTTAAATTGGTCTGCGGCTCATCTAAAAAGTTTCCATGGCCCACTGGTTGAGAGCCGCAGATCTAATAGAAGACAAGACAATGAGTTTAAGTTTTTTTTATTCGATAGTGTGCATTTAAGTTTTTCTTACTTGACTGCATGACTATGTGTAATACAAAAATACTTAAAGGCACAGTTTGAAAGACACTTTTTTAAACTAGCAACAAATTATTATATAATGCATCTAAAATAGATTCAGATTTGTTTTTAAAATGTAACCTGCGAAATAAATAAACTTGTCCTACAAATTGAGCTGTACATTGGTTGTCACCACAGATTTAAGTCCTTAAGTGTGTTCTGGCCGCAAACCTTGTGCTAATACCTTAGGGACGACGACCGCGATGCGTTGAAGATTTACACCGACCCTGACTACTTCTTCAATTTGTGGAGAGACGCAATGCAGAAAGAAATGAGGGATGCTAAGGAAAAGAGAAGAGAACAAAGGAAAAAAGAGGTAAAAAATAAAAGATCTTCTCAAGAACACAACGAAAATTATAAGTTTGTCTTTTTTTTAAAAATTTTTTTTTAATTTTTGGCTTTTGAAAAACCTACTATAGCCAATAAAAACATTGCCATGATATATAAAAAAATCTACATCGACATTTTTTTTAAATTGTTTAGAATGAGTGTTATGTTTAAAAAAACCAGCCTATATGAATTAAGGAATTGGGGACAGAAATATACTTATAATTGATATGCACAACTAGCAATAAATAGTTGGTGTGGTAATTGCGGTGATATATGTTTTTGATAACATATATATTGGTTTGAATTTAAAACAAAATGCAATACACACATATTGTAGATGGTAGCAACCAAGAAGGTATTTAGATGAAACATAAAGTTGTTTCTTACAAACCCTACAGCTGTTGCCACAATTAATATGATTATTTTAGGCAACTGTGCTGGAGTGCTGCTAACTTATATTTTTTTTGCTAATATTCAATTCAAACCTTAAAATGTCCTGATATATGAACTTTTTAACCATTATTGTATCACCAAGATATGTTTTGCAGCTTAGTAGTTTGTTCTTCTTTCAACTAAAATTGTTCTGATTTTATTTTTTCTACGATAACCAATATATAGGCAGTTTTCTTATATTTTTTAAACCTCAAAACTTTGTTCTTAAATTAGTCTGAATTTTGGCACAGATCAGGAAAACATTCTTTGAAGTAGCTTCGGCACTTTTCCCCAAATATGGTGCAAATGTGATAATGAGATATTAATTTCCGATCAAGGTTCAATGGTGTTGTATCCGTTACCAAAATGACCATCAAAATTTAAAGTTTTTTAGTGAATGGTGCTAGTTGCATTAGATTAATGTGTAATTTTATCCTTGCAAAGAGAAAAATCTTTAGATTTGTCAAACCCTGTTTGATTTATTGATCAGTTAAAAAAATACAATTTTTCATATTTAATATTAAGTAATTTTTTATTTAACTAAGTGCAAAACTAGAAGCCCAAAATAATTTTTTTAATGTTAAGTTTTGTTCTATTGTGATCATAGTCACTTCATGCAACCAGGATCGTTTGTTTTTAACCATTCGCTTTAATATTCATCATTAATAGTTTTAACCTAAAATCATCAAGCAGCAATAGTCTGTCAATATTTCTTTACAGTATTTAACTAGCTGTGTATTGGCAATACGATTTTTGGCCTATTGTGCCACCGAGTCTCCACCGCTTATTGTACTTCCTGACTGCTGTGCTGTGTATAGCTGAGTCAGCCCACTAAAGCTTTGCCTGGGTAAACTAATACAACAAAGGTCTTTCGATTTGACTAAATTGCAATTGCCTATCAGACAAAAATTTTGAAACGACCTTAAATTACAAGGCTAAAAAATTGTTTTTTAAATAAAAAATATATATTCCTGCTGTGTAGATGCTAGAATGTGGTATCGCCGGTCACATAAATACACGTTCTTATGAATTTATTAAACTTTAATTTAAACTAAGCTTAATTTTTTAATAACTATTAAAATTTGTTTTATATTGTTTAAAATAGCATGTTCCCTTTGAATGACAAATTATTAAAAAGCATTTTTACTTGAAAATGTATGCATCTTGTGGATTCTGGTTGTTTCATATACTTGAAAAAACAGATAAATTGTTTGGTATAGATTGAATAATTTATCAATTATTATTCACAAGTATTTTATCCTGTTAAAGTCTTACTGCCCAGCAATAATGGCGCCTTAGTATGAATATTATTACGTGAGGCGCCTTAGTAAAACATTTCTTTCTTTTGCTTAAATATAAGGACTGGTTATTGCTGGGCGTGAGATTTTAAGTCATAAAGTTTGAATTGTTTCGAAATTTAGTTTATATTTGCGTCCAACTAACATTTCTTTTAAGAAACTCTTCATAACTATAGTTTAGCTTTATTATAAAAGTATGTGGTTGGCGAATGGATTGACCCCATAATATTTTTTAGCGCCGAGCGAACCCAAACTATCGTCAAGGCAACAAGGTGAAGGCTGCAATCCCGAAGTCACGCTTGAAAGCACAGCAGATGCAGCAGGGCGCGGAGTTCATGGACTCGAATAAACCCGAGGCACCTGCTCAACAAACCTATGTTCCGTCTAATGACACAGGCATTCAAAAGTAAGTTCGATAAAAACATAATTAATATTTTTTTAAATTTATATCATAACTGTAGAACCCAGACTATGATTGTGTCTGAAAGGATTTCAAATTTAAAAAAGTTTTGGTAGCTGTAGTTGTTTTTGTGAAGTAAATCCTAAGGGGCGTTTATGTTAAATTTAAGATTTGCACCAAATATACAATTTTTTTTTATATATAACGCTTTAAAACATTGCTCCATACCTAAAAACACTTTTAGTTCCCCTGATTTATAAGGCTCTGTTTAAAACAACTAGCAAATATTTTAAAACTTAAACAAAACTTTTTTTTTGTAATGCCATCTTAACAACCATTGTTCAGTACGACCGGAAGTGTTACGTAGCTTTATTAAAGTCCAGAGTACAATCTCATCTCCAACAAAATAAACTGAATCTGTTGAGTCCAAAGTCTGACTTTGACTTTAAAAAACTGACTCAGATTAACTCGAATCTGACTCCAAAGAAATAAATCAGCGCCACAGTAAGGCTGTTAATGTGTCATTGTCAAACTCGCAAACATTTTACAACTTTTAATAAAATTACAGAAACCACCTTTAACATCTAACCATCGATATCTTCCTCATTTCAGCTCGATGTCAACACCGAGTTTTCACCAGGACCACCCTCCCCCACCTACTGCCAACCACATGCCCCCACCCCCAGAACCGGAGCCCCAAACAGCCCCCTACGATCCCTACGCGGGCATGGCCACACCCCCTCCCCCACCACCTCCCCCCACAGACATCCAGATGGACCATTACGCCCCACCACCCCAAAACACACACTTACCCACACCACCCCCACCCCCTAGTTTCCCCAACGGGGGTTTACCTGATTACCCCCATAATAATGACATGATACCTCCCCCGCCACCGTCGGGTATTCCTCCTCCCCCCATGGGGTCCTCGATACCCCCGCCCCCAATGGGGGGTAACATACCCCCACCACCTCCTGCCCCAGGTAAGTTCTTGTTTTTTGTATATTTAAAAAAAATAATAGGTTTATTTTGGAACCCAGGTAATTTCTTGTTTATTTGTAATGTTTAAATAATTAATAGTTTGATTATAAATATCAAAGCTAAAAAGGTCGAGTAGATCGACATCCTCTTGATTATTACAACGTTTCGGTGTGAACTTGTAGTTAACTGAAGATGATACAAGCTCGTATCGAAACGTCTTAATCAATATGCTGCCCATCTACTCGACCTTTTTGGCTTTGAAATTTATTATTAAGCTACATTACAGATCCGGGCTTAGCTGTTTAGCGTGCTCAATTAATAGTTTTGTTTTAGACATAGAATGAATATCAAAGCCCAGAAGTATAGGTAACATTTTGAACGTTTTGCGTAATCTTTATAAATACACAGTTTTACTACGTCTGTCGTCTAGGCTTTGATATTCTCACTACGTCTAACTAAAATCTCCAACCATTATCTTCCTAAATGCTTGCAATAAATATCAAAGCATGAATTAAACTTTATTCAGTTTGATGTGAAAGCGAAATAAGTAAAATTTATGTAACTTTACCAAACCTGAAATAAATGTATTTTCACTTCGACAGTGATATAAACTTTGGGTATATGTACTTTTATTAGACTATAGCTGTGTGATTTGCATTTATGTTTAGTTTGCCTGGTAAACACAGTTTGTGAAACCTTAAGTACTTCAAAAAATGACAATAAACAATGTTTAACCTAATTTACGTTTTAAAACCATAACTATACATCCACGACATATGAATTGCTTTGTATAATTGTCACAGTGACAGGCCTTTATCTGAACTTGCCACTTGACTAGCGTTTGTACAATTATGCGCAACAATCGGCGGTAAAACATTAAATTATATCGTTTCCAATTACCCGAAATAAACGGCAGAATTAGCTACGAATCCAATTTAAATCTAAGGATTCGAAATACTACTTAAGGAATCCCTAATGACAACAACATTGAACCAAATCAAACTCTATTGTCCTTAAGTTAGTCTCGTTAGTGATTCATTCATAAATCCACCACTCAACTTTCGTTCTATTCATATACGATGTAACAATTGTGAAAGTTGTGATCTCATAAACGCAACAACTTTACGTCACAGCGTATAGCAGCAGCTTTAAATCAACTTACCCAGTCACAACAATGGCTGTATAATATATACATACTACTACAATAGTTAACAGCAAACTTGCCGTGTTTTCATTCTGACCATGAAATTACATGTTTATTACATTGGACTTTGAAGCATAATGGTTGTAGCCTACAACTTGTAGGTTTTAGACGTAGGAGGAATATCAGAGCTCAAATGTTAAACAAAATGTTACCTACTGCTGTGTGGGTTGATATTCTTACTATATTCGACTTTCGTAACTGTGTTGCACATCATTCAAAGCTAATATTTCAAAAACAGTTGTATGTTTAAATTTGTAGATAAAATGTAATCAGTGTTATATTTTCAATGAAATAAAGTTGTTACTGTAGCTATTTAAAAAAATTGGCTATCGTTATATGGGATTGGTTGGTAAAACATAAAAAGTGGAACCGGCATCGGTCAAAATGCGGTGTCGGCAGACCTCTGGCAGTAAGAGTAATAGGCGATTGTTTGTTCGTCAAAAGCTTAGTTATCCCAGCTCATTGCGCAATACACAGAAGGATGTCGCAACCGTCTAATTCGATTTCGTTGAAATGGAGGCCAATACTTTAAACGAAGCCAACTCATCAATTAGTAAAACAAATCTTTTCTGACAAGAAAGGTAATTGCTATAAGCAGAAGAAACGTCACGTGATCCATGAATAAATAATATCTCCTTCCGTTGAGCTTTCCACTTCAGTTGCCAAACCAATCTCACAATAAAGACTGTGTCATTTCAATAAAAATATGATCGCCATTATATTCGATTTTATTTGTTAATTTTTGCTGTCGATGTTATCGAATATAATGGCTACATTTTTCTCAACCCATGACCAAAAATGGTGCTCGTTTATTTTTTGCCCTTTTTCATATTTTTTGTCAGTTCTTAAAACACAAAGTTGCCAAATTAAATTACTACATATTAATCAACCATTGGATTGAAAACTGGTTCCCGTTTAGTTTTGGAAGCTGTCTGAAATGTCTAGATTTATTATCGATTGAGTTTGATAAAAACGATTACCGCCGTCATTTCAAAGACTCGTATGTTCTTTACCTACAAAAATACAAACAGCCGCCTAAAATGTACTAAGTATATAAAAAAAATGCGTACTCGTTACAAAATGCAGTGGTTTTCAGCATCAAGTTCAAAGTTCCGAATCGACATTTTATAATTCCATTCACTAGGATTGTTTTTATTTAGTTAAGCAGAAAAATACAACTTTTGCCCTAATTAGTTCTTTACCGAAATAACAAGCGACTTCTGTATGGGTTTAATGGTTTTTTAAGCAAAAACTCTAGCTGGCAGTTGGTAGTTGAAGTAAAACAGAATGGATTGCATTATTCAAATGTTGAGAACATTATTCATTCAGATGACGACAAAAGTCATTGTAAAAAACATTTTGTTTTATTAAATAAATTGATTGTCACAGCGGTTTAATTTGATGATTTACTTATTCATATGTAAACCTTATTCTTTACCAAATCCTTTTTGTGTGAACAACAGCCTTCATTCAGATTGTAACAACTTTATGTCATCGAGCACAACAGAGCTTGCTTCCATGCATTGATGCACTTGTGGTTTGCCGATACACACAGCTTAACTATAATAGCTTGCAAAGGAGTTATATCCAACTTGTTTAAGCATATATTTTGCTCTCTAGTGGCAGCTAGTGGTCTGGCGGGAGCGCTGCAAGGAGTGAGCTTAAAGAAGAGTGAACCTGCCCCGCCACCTCCTGTAGATGACAGAAGCAACCTCCTATCCGCAATTAGAGTTGGTAAGTTCATCAAACAAGCAATATTATTGGTGCTGGCTACTCGTTACTATAGAGCAGGGGTTTTTAAACTTTTTTACTATAGAGGTTCTTTAAGGCATTTTGCTATGGGCCAATCTCAATGAATCTAAACCATATGTTAACTACTGCCGGCGGCGACCCAACCAAACGGCCACCCAATTTGTGGCCGCGGCTAGATTGAGAAAGTGTTTTTATCTCAAAGGCAAAATATATGATTTTCTTTAATAATAAATCCGTCGTACAATGATTCATTTTCGCATTTTTCCACTGCAGATAAAACAAACATATTGGATTTCGTGTACGAATTTAAGTAAAAATTGATAAATTCATATCGCTTTGCGCGTCGCAAGCCCAACAAATGTGTTTAAAGACGTCACAAGAAAAAAAAGTTTAAAAATCACTTGCTCACTCTATAGTTAATACGTGATGTTCATGATGGCTAGACGTTGCTGGCTATTGGTTAGTTGCTACTCACACAAAATCGTTCAATTCAAATCTAACGACAAATAATTTAATTTCTAAAATCTAAAGTATGTAAGAAATACAACTGTATCCACTCATGCCGCAACTGTGTTACAATTGTTTGGCACAAAACCTTAATACTCTCTGCATTCATCTGCGAAACCTGCCCTCGACTTTTTCTTTTAATTACGTCACGTGACTTGATGTGCAGCCGTGCGTGAAGCTGCCGCGTTCCAATTGATTATCTAATTAAACGTGGTGCGCGTGGTGCTTAGAATAACTTTGGGCTGAACTATAGGCCAGCTGTGAAATCAATCTTCACAATGCGGCACAAACTTGGAATGCTTACAACTCATGGCTGTGGGCTGTTGTGCAAAAGTTAAGTAAGATTGTGGCAACATTCAGGAAAGCTGTATACTGTTGCACTGGTACAACGGAACCAAAAAACACCAAAGCTTTAATGTGTTTTTAAACTGAAATCCTTGAAGTTGTATTAAAAGCCATGGATAATATTGAGTTGCCACATCGGGATACAAAATGCTAGTATTTGCGTGCTTTTATTTTTTCTCTTGTAAGGTTTTTTCATACTGATAATTCTCCCATTTGAGTGGAATATTTGTTTATTTTACACCTAAACGAACTAACATTACTTGTTTCGCAAGTTATTGTTCTTATAATTCTGCATCGCAATTGATGTGTGTTTACTGAACATTTCGAATAAGGTTTTCTATTTACAAATTTAACTGAAAAACTCGCAACTTATAAAAAAACGAAACTAAATAATATTTCTATCGGGGGTACTTAAACTGTTTAACAGAGAAATGTTACCCCAGAGAATATTTTGACATTTTTTTGACTATATATTTTGGTCTGCATGGATTTTTCAGGTAACGTCATTAATTGACTTCAATTAACTTATGCGCAAATATGGAATTAAATCCCTGGTTTAAAAAAAAAAAAATAAGGTTTAAAGCCAAAAACTTGAATATTCACATCAAAAGAATCAACTTAAAGAAAGTCCAAACGGGATTGTATTGAAACACACAGATAAAAGTCAAAATTAGGTAACTTTAATTTATTGTAAACTTTGTGGAAAATAAGAGAAAAAAAAATTTCGCTTAAAAAAATTACAAAACAGCAGAATATAGATAAAAGTCAGAACAAGGTTTCAATCCACTCTATTTCCTATAAAATTAACCCCAAAATGTTTTTCCCAGGAATCAACTTGAAGAAAGTCGAGCAGCAAGAACAGACGGCCGCCGCAGCGACGTCTAGCGGCAAGAACGACGTGGCTTCAATCCTCGCTAGGAGGATCGCAGTCGAGTTCTCCGACTCAGAGGACGACTCTTTCGACGACGATGACGACGGTGACTGGGACTGATGACGTCATTACAACCGGTTGTGACGTCATCACACGAGCGCCGCGGCAAGGGGTTGTGACGCAACAGAGGGCGACGCTAAGACGCGAGCGCTTTTGTTGTTTTTATGCGTTTTTTTTTCTCTCTCTGAAAAGTCAACTTTAGGGTTTTTGCGTTGTTATGAGCTAGTCGCTCTGTTCCCGTAAAAAATAAAAAACTCAAAGTTGAAATGAAATGCTAAAAAAAGTAGGTAATTGGCCAAGCTGATTTTTCCTCGTTAGGAAATTAGTTGTGCTCTTAAAAAAATCCGAAAATTAGTAAATTTCGAGTTAAAATCGTGACACGTTAAAACAAATTGGTGATTAAAACGTTGCAAGTTATATCCAGGGATACCATCGCTCTAACACCAAAATTAAGGACTTCTAGACAATAATAACTATCCCTTAAAATTCAGGTTAATACAAATCTTTGTATTTCCATTGCTGCAAAAAAAACAAAAAAAAAATAAACCAAGGCGTAAAGTAAAATTTCTCAAAAAATTAGAACTATATTTTTTAAGTTCTGAAAATGTCTTTTAATGTTGACAAGCTTTCGCACAACCGTGCTTTATCAGGTCGCAGTGGAAATAGTTGCATAAAATAGGCCTACCAAAAAAATTTCTATAGACCTAGCACTTAAAGAAAAGGACAATATGGTATTCCTGGTTATATCTTATAACATTTTCTCCCAAGTTAAGCGTTTTGCTGCTTTGTGCATTTTGGTTGTTTAGTTTCAAAGACGGTTCGTAATGGTACAAAGTCACCAAAGTCTCTTCATATTTGCCATGAAATGCTGCCTCGACTTATGCTGCTTACAGCTGGTTAATCGTGTCAACCTTCCTATAACACAGGGTTCTTAATCTTAAACCTTTTTTTCGCGGCCCCCTAAAATTTGTTTGGCTTCACGTCGACCATGTCATAAATTGACGTCACAATACAAATAAACTACATAAATCTGTTGATTTTGGTCTCAAAAATTAAACTCTTTTCTTTGAAAAAATGATTGTATACTTTTTTAAATATACTCTAATATTTCAGGCCTTCATAGACCCCCTAAACCCAATTCACGGACCCCAGTATAACAACCCCTTCTATAACACAGCCCTTGACTTGTTTGGTGTTCAAACCTCGCTGCGTTAGCCCACTTATATTGTGTAAAGTGATTTTGTTGACTTATAGTGGAATTAATTAGCACTTAACCCTTGTTCGCATTATTTAAAACGCAAAACAAGACTTGCTTTTAATTAAACGGAAATCAAAATGTTTTCTTTCAACAAAAATTGTTTTTTCGCCCAATTATTTCGGTGGTAATAAATCCTCGCACATTTAAAGCAAATTTTCAAAATTTAATTTCGTTTCACCACTGATTAAAACCGTGACGTAATGCCTACTTTGTTACGCAATATTGCCGTATTTGTTGTATATTTGTCCATCAATATCGCATATAAGCAATTTTCTGTAAATAATTTAATTGTTTTTGGCTTTTGTCGAAAAAAACATATTTAATTGTGCTCGCTTATTTTTCAAGTGGATTATGACGCAACCTTGCCTCGCGTGTTGCGTCATAAAGCCGTCGTTTATCGCTAATTATTACGTCACAATCAGATCTTTGCCCTGTTATATTTTTAAAAGTTTCACCTGATACTGTTTTTTAAATGTTATTTGTAATTTGCGCGTGTGTGTAAAAGATGTGTTGTGACGCCTCACCAGAAATGAGTTTTGTTGACAGGTTTGAGTTTTATTTTATAACTCTGCCATGATTATTATAAACGCGAAAAAATGAAGTTTGCTATTTCCTTACCAAGATGTTAAAGGCCATAAACCAACACACATATAGCTCTGATCTTAATTGCCAAACATTTTGCTGGTTTTTCAACGCTTACAAATATACAGTGAAATGCTTCATTTCGTTTCAAGTAAAACCCAATTCGAATATCTTCCGTGAAAATATTTTTTACTCTGCGAATTTTTCTTTGGTGCATCGCAATCCGGTTTTCTTATAAATATTTTATTTTTAGGTCATTTGCATTTCGTCAGGATATTCATTTTAAATTTAAATATGGAAATCATTATCGTACAACATTCTTTCTTTTACATTTTTTGACAACTGATAATTCAATTTTAAAACCGCTTGATATAGATGTAATGCTGTTAAATAATTTAAAAGTAGATTCTGGTGATAGGCCATGTTTTTTTACCTTATCCAGTATGAAACAGTTTGCTTTAATTTGTTAACTCCGTCATATTAGTATTTCAATCTACCTAAACCAGAAGCTCCTGTGTTACCAATATTGTGTTGTTCAGTGTTGGGTTAAGTCTAGGTGTTGCGAGTTGCCAATTTCGGCAAAACTAATATAATAAAATTGAAATATTTATGGTTGCAACCCTTTTAACTAATCGTAACCCAACACTGACAACTGAATATACTTTATTTATGCAGTAAAACTACCAGTTTGAAACAATATAAAATTTTTGAAAAAATCAAGACTTTTGGAATTATTTTATGACATTTTGGCCAAATCTAATATAAACGACTAATTTTTTTTACGGTGTTGAACAAATTTATTTTTTTGCCTGAAACGAGGGCGCCCCCTAGCGTATATTGTGTTTTAACCGGAAGCGTAAAAATATTCTCTTTATTACCGACGTTATTCTTATTCTTTGTCGTGTTCGCGCTTTCTTTGTGTACGTCATAATACGCGCCACGGGTGATTAACAAACACTTATTATTAACGAACACAGCTGCTCTCGCGATTTGTCGCCTCTTGTTTTCCAGCTATTCCCGGCGCCGCGCGTTCCCCTCTGTGACCCAACAATAGGCAGCGTCGATTAGCGGCACGTGCGAAAATATGGCGGCCGGTAATTAATGAACTTGGATTTTTTTGCTACACAGTCAATGCGTAGGATTGCGCAACCTTCCGCAATACGGCGCGAGTTTGGTAAACTTTAAAAATCCAAAAAAATAAGTAAGGTTTTTCGCCGGAAAACGGAAAGCTAGGATTTCAGTTCCGCAGCTATTAATAGATTTAATATATATATATTGCAGCAAAGTCGACGTCATTTTAATTCGAATAAATACGGCTTAATATTAATAACGAAAGAAGCAAGCAAAAACGCTTCTTGTCAAATTGCCTTGATTTTAATAAAATTAACTTAAGTGTTTAGGGTTAGAAAAATAATCTTGTTCTATACATGACTATTTTTTAATAAAACGGCGAAAAAAACAACAAATTATAATGCAGCCAACGACCATTTACTTTTGTGTATCGCCATAAATCGTCTTTTCAAAGCCGAGTATTGCTCGGAAGTTCGCACAGAAGACATCGCGAAAAAGCGTAACATAGTCGGCAATGAATTACAAATTTGCATGAAGAAGCCGCATGCCTTTAGCTCCCTCTTGCGACGTTAAAGTGAAATTGTTATGCATGTTTTCCGATCACTAGTTAAAAACGCACGACAAAAATTCCTAGTTTCTTGAACAGCTAGCGCCGCGTAATGAAATTTTAAGTCACGCCATTTCGCATAAAGTCTATGTACTTGCTTTACGAAGATCAACTAAGACGATTGGGTTAACGCAAATAATTCGCCTAAACGCCATTTTTAAATGTCATTTCACCAACACAATCTTTATTCGACTTTTAATCTTTTTTTGTTTAATATGCAATCCGTAGCCCAGTTGACGTCATTTTATTTAATTGTTCGGTTCATTTAAACTCAGTGTTCCACAGCCCAAGGGTCACAACCCCGTAATTGGGTGTCGCTTTGATATGGTTTGTTGCCGACTGTAGTACAGGTTTACATGGTTAGATTTATTAAGATTGGGTTCGAGCCAGATTAAAATTTTAGTTTTTCGTATTTGACTGTTCAGCAACGCTTTGTTAGTTTATTATTTTAGAAAAAACAAAAAAAATTCCAAACGCAGTTGTAGAGACGGCTGCAAAAATTACGTTGCCATTAATCGCATTGACGCAAAGAATTGACGCACGTTAAAGTTATCGGGCTTTCGCAGGTGTTCAAACGCTTTCGTCACAATTAAAGCGCCACATTAACAATGGAACGCGCGCGAATGTTCAAAGGAATTGAACTAAATTAGCAGCGGAACCGTTTGGAATCCAAGTTAACCGTGGCAGGTGCGATATTAATATCAACGTTTTAAAACAACGTGGAATCAAATGCGCTTATGTAGTTATTGTCCTTAAGTAACTCAGCGTTGAACTAATTTATCGGCGCTTTTCAAAGCCAGCTAAAACAACATTGGGACCCGGGTATAAATTCATGGAAATCTCAACCAGCCCTCACTGTCCGCTGAAAGTTTTACCGATATTTTACTGGAAACAAATTCAAGATGAAGTTCTTGACTTTGGTTTTCCTTGGTGAGTGAAAGTTTGCTGTTTTTCAATTTTTGAAAAATTAGACAACCGCTTTTCTGTCCTGCCTTGTATTACATTTTATGATTGAAAACAATTACTTTTTAGTAAATTGCTCAAAACTAACTGGAAACTTAAACTAACCCACTTGATGTTTTTTAACAATTACGAAATAGGGTGATTTTATACAGTGTTATAAACATTTGCTTGCAGTTTGTCTACTTAAAAAAACGAATCAAAGAGTTTCGCACTATGGGACAAAGTTCTGCCCATGCAAGAAATTTAACATTAGGCAGCAAAATTTAGCAAACCTTTGTATTATTTTACTTTGCCTTCCAGAATGCTCACCAGAATGATACATTTTCCGGCCTTTGTTAAATACGATTTTTTTCTGATTATTAATTTAAAAATTTAACTTATGTGTTTTATTCGCAGGGATTTTGGGAGGACAACTTACAAGGTAAGAAACTTCAATTAAATTTCATTTTAATATATTTCAAGTTGTTGCTTACTAGCTGGTAATTTTAATTCTAACCTCTTTTTTACCCAGGGGTCAATTTTTCTTCGAAACTGGATCCGGAGATAACATCGGTGAGTTATTGTGTATTTATTTATATTCCCATTTTTAAAATACATTCAGGTCATCCTTCATTTCCTTCAAGTCATTCGTTTTAGTAATGGCGCCAAAAATATTTCGTGAAATTCTTTTGTAAATTAATATTTTGCTTTTTCACTTATTTTAAAGTTTTCTGACGTCGTTTTGTTAAAAAAACAAACAATTTTATCTTCAGATATCAGCGATGAATTCACCTTTGACCCCGACGTGACTTCGGAATGTATGAACGGCTACGTTGGAAAAGACTGCTCATACAGTAAGTGCATTTTATCCTCAGTGTGAAGTTAAAGTACAAATGTGGTGATTTGCGTTTTCCAGTCTGCATTCTGGTAGGTTCATACTTCACACTCGAGATTTTTTTACCGCAAAATTGTATTTTTTAGTACAGTGAATGACCCATTATTTATCATTTCGGGTAACGTTTAATAAAAATGAAGCTTTAATATGCGTGGCTGGAATAACTTTTTTGTAGAATTTTCGCGTCTCGAACAACTTTAGTTTCGAAATTTGCGCAGCTGAAAATAAAGTACTATATCGAAAACAGAGCGACGGAAGATTTAGCGGCATTTTATGTTGTTTTACACGAAATGTGGGGCTATAATTATGACTACGACTGAGAGCCTAACTTTTTAACCTGGCTTGTCTGCATTCTGTGGCAGGTCCACACCCGACATTTTTAAACTTATTTGTGTACACAGCTGAATTGTTAAATTGCACACCTGAATTTCGTAAAAAAAAGTAAAAAAAAAAACCTTAATTTCTGATCTCCGCATGAAATGCGGGCTGGCCCTGGTCAATTATATCTTTATGACCAATTAGCGTAAAACACCTCCTGCGTACATAAAATATAATTGCACCCCGGGAAATGTTGCCATTCTGCATTATGTGGCAGGCCACTGTAGAAAGTATGGCAAGTGCACCCGCTAGTTTTTTTCAACCTTTTAAAAGTGCACCCTGAAAAAATCTGAAAAAAATGTAAAACGCTTGTGGAGCTTCCGTTTACAGTGCAATGTATGCAATACAGAGTGCTTTGCAAAAGGAAATTTAAAAGTGCACCGGGGTATACTTTTTTTACCTTTGTTGCACCTGGTCACCCAGATTTTTTCAGCTCCGCACCCGCGAGATCTCGTCCATATACTTTCCAGACTGGGTGGCAAGTACCCACCCAATAATTTTCGAACAAAATTTTTGTGCACACTTTAATCAGAATATTACTCATTTAAATTTCAAAATAGGTTTAATTTTTCTCAGGGAAACCTTTAAATTTATGAAATTATTTGGTAATTCCATGGCTTTGTTTATTTCCCAGAATTTCATCTTGTGGAATGAAATACCTCGCACTAAACATCCAAATTGTAACTCATCCTCTCAATTAATCAAAATTAGACTAAAGAAAAAAATGAATTGTTAATAGAGCCACCCAGATTGAAAACTTTAAATTTTACGCGGACGAGCAGGTTTTGCAGCTTGAATTTGCGCGGCTGCAATAACATTTCTGCCCAAATTTGAGAGGCCGTAATAATGCTATTTGTAAAATTTGCACGGCTGAAAATGAAGAACTATACTGAAAAAGACTCCATTTACTTGGATTTTACATGAAATGCGTGGTTATGACCATGGCCGAGCCGGATTAATCCCCCGCGCAGGTCTTACTTTCCTGGAGCACCACTGTAGTCTGGCAAACTTTGATTAGTTTTGAGTTACCCAAACTTTATATTATATGCTCAAGCTTTGGAAAAAATTAAATTGAAAATTGTTACCCAACGCCTACCTCTGTTCCTAAATTGAAAATTGAATTAAGTTAATATGAATTGACAATAACATGACTTATTTTACCCTAGTCAACCACAATTTTGTTATATTTTCGGGTGTTAAAAGACTTCCATTTGTAATCTAATCTTTACATTTAATCGTAAAACCCTGAATTGAAAAAAATGTATGTGCACAGTTTGGATTTGACAATACCATGACTAGTTTAAGACCACACAAGAAACCTTCATAAAGGCTTACTGAACTCAGTCGGCTACTCAGGATTTTCGTGCAAGCAAAGCTGTTGTCAATGATCAGTATGACTCAAAATGGCTTTATTACTTTTTGTGTATACAAAATCCAATGTGAAATTACATGTACTAGCAGAAAAGCATTAATGTATGGTTGTTTCTTGACTACTGAGCCTGTGTAGATCAGTTGGTAGAGCGACGGTTGCGGTATAACCGAGGTTGTGAGTTCCAACCCCTCCGCAGGTTAGTTGTATTTCTAGCCTGCCTTGCTTGCATCATTGGTCGACTGATTCGGTGAGTCGGTGCTGGCTTTCGGTGTCCAGTTAGTTTTACACTACATTTACTTATATTTTTCGGATGTTAAAATGAGTCGCATAGAATCTCCAACTTGTAACCCAAGCCATCAATTTATTGTTAGGGCTCTACACCGAGGTTACTGACCGTTCTTATGGTTCTGTGGACTTCAACCAACCCACTTGTGCTATGTATGGCATTGCGTCAGTAAAGACGTTCGACAATCTTGAATATATGCACAGTGGAGTTTGCAAATACACAATGATGCGCAGAGTGGACGATGGCATGTCTACCCTGTCGGTGAGTTAGTTTGAAAGGTGGAAAGGCTAACCAAGGTGCTGTTTTTAACCTTACAATTGTTATATCAAGATGTACTAGGCATAATTATATATTAAGCAAAATGAACAAAAATCGTTTCTTATTTCATAATATAACTAATATTTGTAAGATTAATCAAAAACAGTTCCTCTTGTTATTGTAATTTTTAACCAGCGTTTCACCAACCTTGGATAGGAGATTTTAATAAGGTATTGAAACATTGGTTAAAAATACAATTACCAGAGGAGCTGTTTTTGAATAATCTTACAAAATTACTTTTATTATAAAATTTTAAACGATTTTTGTGCATTTTGCCAAAGATTTTACCAAATTTTTTTAAAGCTTTTAGCAAGTCAAAAAATAATTGCCCCGGGCATCGTATATTAATTTAAACAACTTTTTTGTCTGGTAAATAGCGCCTCCTAATAAATCTAAGAGGATTATTAGTTTATAGAAATAATACAACAAATCTTGCAATTAAAAATAAAAGTAAAATTACAGTAGAACCTAAAGTAACATTTGTGGGATTAAATGTAGGTTAAATATTAAGACAGAAATGTCTTAAAATATATTTCTCCGATTTGATTTTATTGTTGTCATTCACATGTAAGGGCGAGGAGGTATCTTGTTTTACACCAGTGATCAACAAACTTTGGGCCATGGCGCCATTTTTAGTGGGCTTTTGAATAGCTTGGTGTTATCATGTAGTTGTGGGCCGCGTGAATGCCGTACATTCATTGCACTTTATTTTAAAAGCTGGCGTGGCATGGAATTTTCAAATTGGCTCTGCTTGGAAATGCTCATGTGCCCAATGTGGTCCTGAAATTATATTTTGCCAATTAAACTGTATGTAATTGAAAATTTTTTCGCGCTTCGCGCTATTAGGCTTTTTTTATATTATGTTTAACATTATAGCATGACAGTGTTTTGGGCATCAAGGCGCCGTGAAATATTTCACCTTAAAACCAAATATTTTGAATCTGCCACTGTTTTGGTAGTTGTTGTACGTAGTGGGCCTTTAACAGTTCTGAAATAAATACTTTTGGGCCGCGACAAAAAATGTCGGCCACTGTTTTTTAAAGGCATAAATCAAAGGTTTTTTTTATGGATTCAGAAAGTAGGTTTCTTACACTTAGGGTTTGCAGTCCTTCAGAAATTGTTTGGTCCTGCATTCTTTAGATGTCAAATCTTAAATGTTTAACTTCAAAACTTGAGTGATATACCATGAAAAGTTTGGAACTTTGACAAATAGTATGTTGTAATAATCCAATCCTAATTGCGATATTTGACCTTTTTGTTGAATATTGGTAGTAGTGTGATAATGTAACTTTAAACGACCTTGAATGTTTCTCAAGATCGACGTGACTCGCAAACCTGATTGCAGCAAACACGGTGACTGCGTTCGTAGTGTGCAAATCACACATGCGATGTGTGACATCACCCTCTACCCCAACACCACGATCCTGGACTTCAGACAACAAGGAATAAAAGAAGTCGGAATCAAGTAAGCCACGGTTCTGTAACGGCTTTGAATGTCTTCAAGTAAATTTGCATATTGAAAAGTTTTTGAATGTCTTTAAATGTTTTTTAATGGATTTAAGTATTGAAAAGTTGTTAAAATTGTTTTTTTAAAAGGCTTTAAAAATATTTTATGTCCAGTTAAAATTACATATTTTGAAAGTGTCATTTAAAAAAAATATATATAATTTTTTTTTATTAAATGTGGTAATGTGTCAATTTAAACTTCATGTGTAAGCCACAGTTCTCCTAAATTGTGTATAATTTATGCAAAATCAAATTGCTTATGTTATTTAGTTTGAGCATTATCAGGGAACAAACTGGGGTTGCATGTAAATGCTAATTTTATTTTATTCACTTTGGGGTCAGTTAACTAAAAAGTTGCAGCCCACTAAAATATCTTAATTTTCTGAGTTATCTAGAAGTTTGATTTTCATGCTTGCACTTTGTTTACAAACCGGTGATATTTTGAAATTACTTAAGGGTAGTTGACAAGTTATAATGTTAGCAGAAACTGTCTCACGAAATATTATAATTTTTAAAGTATACCAAAGTTAAAGAGTTTTTGAAACACTGCTTTAAAAGCTAGATTAATTCGGCAGTGCTCAGTATGAACATCAGGCAGAATAATTCAAAAATAAATTACAGTAGCAATAAAATAAAAAGCGATTAAATTCTAGTAACTTCCGGTATGCAGAACCGCTGTCCAAACTAAAAACGTAGAGTTTAGAAGGTTTGGGCAAATTCATTTGATTACTTCTTCTTAAATATACGCTAATATTTCAATTACGCCTTAAATGACCCCTAAAAACTATTCCAGGAACCCCCAAGGGGCCCATGGACCCCAGTTTAGCAACCTCAACATTAGAGAACTTATAAACCTGTCAGTTAACAGCAGTTGACATAATTTTATTGTTTTCAGCGAGCGTTTCGAAGGGGAAGGTTTAGAGATTGTACCCGGCTCCATGCGCAAGGTCAGACTCCCCAACGCAGAAATCACGCTTCTTTATGACGGAAGGTCTGACGTCATAATCTACCTGTGGCCGGATTTCGGCGGTAATGTGGAAGGACTTTGCGGCAACCTTAACGGAATCGATGTCGACGATCAGGAAGGTAAATCTGTCACAGTAGAGAACCGTTTATTGATGTCACAATAAAGAACCTTTTAGTGTCGTCAAATAGAGAAATATTTACTGAGTTACACTACAGAACTGTTTATTGATGTCACAGAAGAAGACAATGCCATTTAAAGGTTTTGCCGGTTTAATTTTGTTTAATGGTACACAGATACTGATATACAGAAGGTTGATTCTTCTGTATATACTGATATATACTGATATACAGCATGGATATACAGCTCTTACCCCACAACCAGTTTTCTCGTGAATGGTAATCAGGGTACATCAAACTATGGCGCCGGGGATAGACGGGGTGGGGTTGGTTCTTCTGGCCCAAAAAATATGTTTAATGAACTAAAATATGTGTTTAAAATAGTTTGTCAACCGAAATGCATGTCGGATTCCAATCTAAGCTATTTTTTTTTTCAAATAATAAACAAAATGGCATTTTGCCTGTTTTTCTGTGCTTTGTGACACTAGTCTAATGTTACCCCGTAATAAACCTCACTAATGATGTTTGTGTTGCAGAAATTTCTGGCGAGCGTTTTCGTGAGTATGGTTGCACTGAATCGTACCAAGTCCCCGTTGAGGACACCGAATGCGTGGATTTCTCTACCGTAAGTGTGTCTCACTTACTTAATACTGTTCAAAGGCCTTTACCGGTTGGCTTTAAGTTTAATTTATTGTAAAGTGCTATTGTAAATACAAAAAATAAAAATGTTTTTTTTTAATTTAATTTATGCCCAGTCTAAGTGATTTATCAAGTGCCAATGTACAGTAAAAAAAAGGTTATTTTTGAAAAGCCTTTAAATCACTGGTTCTCAACCTTTTTTCACCGCGTACAACCTGAAGCATAAAATATTTAACTATACAATCATAACAATGAATGTATAGTTTATTACAATGGGAAAAAATGCTAAACTTTTTTGTAAAACTGTAATTTTATTTAAAAACATACTGCGTCCAACCCAAAATGACTTCGTACCACTAGTGGTACGCGTACCCAGGTTGAGAACCACTACTTTAAATGGTCTTCTAGTAGTTTATCAATGTTGTAAATACAAAAAAAAAATGATTTTTTTTTTAAAGTGTTTTAAATAGTCTTTAAACTTGATTAATATCCGGTTTAAGTGATTGTAAAGTGCTGTTGTGAAATTAAAAAACCTATGTTTTTTAACAAGGACGTACTCAACGCTTGCTACATAATGACAAGTGAAAGCTTTGCGTATTGCAATGAATGGATCGACCCACGGCCCTTCATAAAGCAGTGTGTGAAGGAGATGTGCATGTGCAACTACATGGAGAATGCCCACTGTATGTGTGACATCATCCAGCAATACACTAGAATGTGTGCTCTTGTAATGGCGCCCGTGTATGATTGGAGGACCAGCGCCTGTGGTAAGTTATAGGTTGGAATAAATACCTATGGAGAGAACTAAAAACAATTTTGAAAATTAATATTTTTCGACTAAAACACATTTGAAAATTTATAGATTTTTTCTAAGGAGTTTATTGCCATGAAAATGTTTTTTATTAAAAATATTAGGTAAGATTTAAAGTAAGTTACAAAACCAAATATTTGTAAAAAAAAACTACGAATTAAGGTAAATTGTATAAAAAAATTTGTTTTAAGTTTTACTTTTTGAAAGAAAAAAAACTTTTAAGTTCTTTTTTATGTTGAAAATAATAAAAACCCTAAAATGAATCTGTAATACGAAGTTACCTTTTGATTGTAGTTTAAATGTTTTTCGCCCTTTTCTCCCCTTAATTCTTTAATGAACTTATATATTTTAAAAGAACAAAACATTTTTTTCGGGAGAAGAGCACATAAAATGTAAATCTTTAAAGTAAAGTAAAAAAAACAACAACGTAAATAGTAAGAATATCAATTATCCATACAGAAGTAGGTAACGTTTTGAACGTTTCGAATAACTCTTTATTTATTTTCAACACTTATTCATTTTTCTGATGTCAAAAATGAACGAAGATTTATGTGAAACGTTCAAAGTGCTACCTACTTCTGTATGGGCTTCTATTTAGTAAAAAAAAATTGTAAAAAATAAAAAATATTTTTTTCCAATTTCTTTGTAATAATTTAATCCTATCTTCTTTATACTTTACCAGTTGTTGACAAATTATTTTCGCGCAGAGGTTGATTGTTTGTATGGAATGAAATACACAGAATGCGGATGGGGTTTAGCACCTACGTGTGCCAACAAGTACATCGCAATGGCGTGGAGTAGGAGTTGTTCACCAAGATGCGAATGCGCAGGCGGTGAGTGAATATTAACAATGTTATATTTCAGGCCACTTTGCTGGATGATTTTAGTTCGAAGCGGCGCTCTTCTCAAGTCATTAAAAACAATTCTAAAACTTTAATCAACGGCATAATGTGTTCTGTTGTATAGGACAAGTACCTGTTATTGAGAAAAATAACACGACTTTTAACCTTCCAGTTTTTCCGTGAAACAAAATGTTATAAACTTTGCTAGGTTTGACTGAAATTAACGCAGACATGTTTTTTGTCTGTCGACTTAAGAGAAAGGACCTAAAAGTTACCAAAGTAGGTATGGGTTGTGGCTGGGGTTATCGCGTCGTTTTGTTGATGAACGCCACATTTCTTGTTGCTTATTTGATTTTATTTCAAACTAAAACTAATTTTGGAGCATAATGGTTTTAGTAAGACGTAGTAAGAATATCAAAGCCCATACAGAAGTGACGTTTTTCGGAACATTAAAAATGCCACCCACTTCTGTATGGGCTTTAATATTCTTAAAATCATAAAAAAAAAAATTAGCTTTTGCAAGTAGGGCAAGGCGAAAAAAACAGACATAAAACCAAAATATTGGCACATAGAGACGCAAACCATGAAGTTTGTTAGAATAAAAGCTACAAACGACATCTTATGGCTTAAAAACAAACACATAACAAATACCACATCGCAAGTATTTGTGAGTAATCAGAATTGTTAAACTTAACAGTTAGTTCAGGGCCTCTTATAACATTTTTTTACCGCCAACCCCTTATTTATTTTTTGCTTCGCGTGGAACACGGTGGGCGAGATATATTTAGAGATGACGTCATAAATTGACGTCACAATACAAACACCAAAATAGCGAACTTCGATCCAAAAATGTTTAAGTAAAACAGAGTCGAAATGCATTCAATGATAAAACGTTTTATTTTTAATTAAACTTAAAAAAAATAATAAATACTTTTTAAACATAAACTATCATTTCAATTGGGCCTTCCTTCATGGACCCCCTAAAACTATTCCACGAGACCAAGAGTAGGAGCCCCTGGTATAGGATAAACAAGCTCAAGTGAACTTTTCTTGCCAGGCACCTACTGGGATCCTCTCTCCAACGCTTGTATCGACGGAGACAAATGTTCTTGTGAAATGGACAGTGAGGTTTTCCCACATGGACACGTCATCATTGTCGGCCGTGAACAATCGTGAGTATTAAACTCCAGTAGAATGACGCAAGCTTATGAAATCCAAAACCATTGGAAGCAGTTTCTGCTTTGGAGTATAATGGTTGGAGTTTGTAGTAAGTCGGAATAAGAATATCAAAGCCCATACAGAAGTAGGCAGCATTTTGAACGTTTCGAAATGATACCTACTTCTGTATGGGCTTTGATATTTTTATTAGGTTCGGCTTGTTGATCACTGTTCCGCTGACGCTTATATTAACAAAAGATTTTCCAAATAGTTTTTCTTACATTGCCTGAAGATTTCTAAAATGCGAAACTGATGCTTTTGAGCCTAATAAGCGATACAACTCAAAGTTTAAAAAATCCGAGTAAAACCAGGATCAGACACTTTTTGAGACATAGAAGTCTATTTGAATAAGGAACTGACGCGCAAATTTATATTCCTTTTGATCCTTGTTTTACTCGGGTGTTAAAACTTTGAGTTTTATTGTTTATTTGGCCCAAAAGCAGCACTTTTCCATTTAAATCTTTAGAGCCTGAAGATGTAGGCATAGTGAGAAAAAATAGGACAGCTCAGCGGAGTTAAACGCTGATAGATTTGTATAACAATATAAATTGTATAACAATAGCTATGTTGAAAATGAATAAAGAGTTATTCGAAACGTCCAAAATGATACCTACTTCTGTATGGGCTTTGATATTCTTATTACGTCTTACTACAACCTCCAACCATTATGCTCCAAAATATAAATCTAGCTTGATAATGAATTGCAAAGCCAAAAAGGTCAAGTAAATTGACATCATCTTGATCAAGACCTGCGATACGAACTTGGTGATCAAAACATTATTTAATAGTAGGTGGGACGCACTTCATTTGTACATAGTCAACATGAGTATAAATCTAGTTACAATAAGAAATATGGGCGCACAATAATATCGGGTTGCAACCAGAAGTGTGTACTACAATCCAACACTTTCTTCTTTATTATAGCTTTATCGTTTTTATTGATGTTAAATAGTTATTAATTGTAGAGTTTGCCGTAAACTAACCCCACCCTTGTAACTTTACCACAGCACTTGCAACGCTGGTTGGTGGGAAAGTGAGATCTTACCCCTTCCCGGTATAGCGATGGCTTACGGCCACAACCACTACAAGTCCTTCGATGGAACTTACTTCACACAGGGAGAGGAATGTGCTTTGCTATTCGCTCAGGATGAGGACGCTTCGTTTATGGTCTACATCCAGACTTACTCGGTAGGAAATGCTTCTGTCCACTAACTAGTAAATTGTATGCTGTTCTTAAACTGTAAGTCTTCAAGAAATAGGGATATTTAGAAAATTATAAAAGAAATAATAGCAAAACTCTACATCCAGACTTTTCTACAGATCAACCATTAAATTGTTTTCTGGTTTGCTGTTCTTAAACTGTGAGTCTTCATAAAAAAATAAGGATATTTTGAACAATATAAAAAAACGAAAAAATAGCCAAAACTATTCATCAAGGCTTACACGTTGGAAGTGATCTCTAGAGAGCTGCAATCGTTAGAAGTGCTACCGTCATCAGTTGGCGTTAACTTTAAACTGTTTATAATACAAGCTAGTACTGTGACGTCTTAATCAAGTTGATGTCGGTGTACTCGTTCTTTTTGGGTTTAAAATGCATTATCAAGCTAAATTACTGATCCTTGTGTAGTGTACCTAAGTATATTGACTAAATGTCCCTTTGAAATGTTCAAAAAATCGAGAATTACACCTACTTCTGTATGGGCCTTGATATTCCTGCTAAATAGTATTTGACTAAATGTCAACATCGTTTTGAACCCGTCCCACTTGTTAGGATGGAACCTGCGCGGAGACTTATACCTATACTTCCGTTTCGATAAGAAGGTGTACCATGGTCATTCCTCAGTTTATAATTAGTTTTAACTCGTCCCACTTGTTAGGATGGAACCTTCTACGCGGAGAAGGATGTTCACGTGATGGTGTTGAGTGGTGGCATCTACTACCACTACTTACTTGAACGTAACGGACTCCTGTCGCTTCATGTCCACGATGGGTCGGTGGGAATGAACAGTCAAGCGTTGCCTCATTTCAAACGTAAGAAGAAATCCATAAACTTTAGGCGTTACTTGATGGAAATAATAATTAGGTCAAAAACAATAAGAAAAATTAAATAGGTCGAAACACTAAATAAATATGTTGCAAAAAGCCCAGTATTTTAGACAGTATACTTACATCCCTTGATATTTAAAATTTTTTTAAACTATTTTAACTTTGACAAAGTGCTGCTGAAGCGATATTAATAAACAGAAAAAACAACAAAAAAATAAACAGCGTTATTTTCAAATAGGACAAAATCACTTGAGTAATGATCAATTATTGTAGAATTATTTTAAAATTAGTTTGTACAAACAATTGAGGTCCAATCTTTGTAAAACGATTTCATATCGATTAGTTTCGAAAAAAAAAAACGAACGAAACAAGACATAAAAATAATTTACGGCCATCTGGTCAAGGTGCAATAAGTAAATAAAACTCATTAAAAAACGTATTAAATATTAAATTTTTTGTTTGTCCAACAGCTTTCACTATGCACTAACATTTCAATTTGGCCTTCATGGACCCCCTAACACTAGTTCGCGTACCCCCAAGGGCTCCATGGACCCCAGTTTAAGAACCCCTGCTATACGTAATTAACAAAAACACATTTTACAGCTTATCTGTGTCAGTATTCATTTAGAAGTGCGATTTATTGAGTTTTTCTTGGCAAACAATTGCTGCTGTTCATTGAAAGCCCCATTCTATAGTAACTGACAATACAGAATTCTCAGTTGAAGCGAAGGACATATGTAAATCGTACCGTATGACATTTTGTGTGACTGTAAATTATTTCATTAAAGTTATAACGGACTCAAATTTTAAAACTTTTATAACTGGACCCTTGCTAAAGATAGTTGAGTAGCAATTAACAAAAACACTTTTCACAGCTGGAATCGCGGACATCACTCGCTTTGGTGATCGTGGTTTCGACTTGCTCCTGGTCGAGTCCAAGGTTCGCGTTCAGTTCGACGGGCTTGGTTTCGTGTCATTGGTCGTCCCCGGAAAGTACAGCGGCAAAATGCGAGGTTTGGCCGGCAACTTCAACGGTGATATGAGTGACGATATGAAGATGCCGTCTAAAGAACTGGCCGTAAGTTGTTTGGCTTGGTTAACTCGGTCAATAATAACAGAATAACGCACCACGGTCAGACTTAGACAACTAAATAATTCTAGTAATCTGATTTAATTATTTGGAGCAAAATGATTCTAGTTCTATAATCTAAATCGTGAATTGCTTGTGCGCTAATTTTAGTTCTAATCTAATTCGGATTTTAGCAAAAATCCTACTTTATCTAACGGATTTTTTAGTTAATCAGCTAAAACGAAGAATTTAAAATAAAACTCCTTGATCGGAACGACCTGTTGGTGATTTGTACATTCTTAAAAGCATAGGCTATGCTAAAACCTATAAAAATATAATGTAATTCAAATTCGTTGTTTTGTGAATTAGATAATTCTAATTCTAATCTAATTTGAAAAACTCAAATTTTCTAATTTTATGTCTTATTTAATTTTAAAATGCTGAATAAGTCTAGTTGTCTAAGTCTACCACAGTTAAGTATTATGAATCTCCAACGCAGTTCACAGCACAATTACGCAAACCTTTTTTTTCTTGCACCCAGTACACTACCGACTTCGTACGTTCCTGGAAGAAGGACACTCAGTGTGAAGGAACATTCCTCTACCATCCTTCAATCTGCTGGTGTAAGTAGATCAATCACTTTTTACACATATTTTGGTTAGATCCAGTTCGTGCAGAACAATATATATTACCCAAGTTAAAAGGTATGGCAAGCCATAAGGACATTAAAATTAGAAAGCTAAAAAGCGCCCTATAGTAAAAATATAGGTTTTTATTTATTTTTTGGAATATTGTGCATATATACATATTTTAAAATCTATAAAAAATGTATATTTATGTACCTTTTAACATATATATATGTTAAATAATTAGTAAAAAATGTCTGACCTGAATTATTAGTAAAAAATGTCTGACCTGAATTACTAATCGACATTATTTGACCGATATATTATTCAACAGCTGAAGATATTGAGGCGATTTGTGAAACGATCATCCGCGATAGTCTGTCGGAATGCGGCAACTTTGTTGACCTTGACCAGCTTCAGCAGATGTGCGTTGAGGACGCGTGCAATGCAAACTTGGACAACCAGGACGAAATAACTTGCCAGTTCGTCAAGTCGGTCGACAACTTGTGCGCTCTTTATGAAGTGCACAGCCCAACACCTGAGATACTAGAATCGCAATGCCGTAAGTGCTGAAACACTTTAGGGAGTAAGGGGTCTCCCGCAGGCAATAAAATATGAAGAAAGATTTTTTTTCTATCAGATAATCTCCAACTGTTTATTAAAACAGGTAAAATAATTTCAAAAACATAAAATAATTTCTTAAATTTTTAAGAGAAATATACATTTTGCCTATATAAGGTATCATCAGTTCCTGTACAAAAAGCAAACATTTAAAACTTCTATTATTAGCATTTTTACATGTTTGTTCTGTTTTATAAACAGTTCAAGATTGTCGTGAGTGCTGTCACAAGTTTATACCATGTTTCTTTTTTTTCTTGGGGCTTTTTTGATGTTTAATTTTTAAATTACAGATAACAACCTTTTTTAATTAAAATTTCGCGAGTTTATACACATAAAGTTTTTTTTGTGTCCTTAAATTTAAAATATTTATTTTTCCCGCTAATTCGAAAGTCAATAACAAATTCTTTATTTCATTCTTGTTTCATTTGGTGATCTCGGTAGGAAAAATACGATTGTTTTAATGTAACAAAAATTTGATCAATTGACACTAAGTTTAAAATTTTACCCTTACATGCATTTCTTGACATGTTGAACTCTTTTATTTTGGCAGCCATTTTGTGTCCCGCGAGCAAGGTTTTGAGTGAATGTTCCAGCAGCTGTCAATCATCCTGCTCCTCAATCGGACTCTTTTGCGCCACCCAGTGCTACAAGGGATGCTTCTGCCCAGAGGGAACTTACGAGAACTTTGACGGTGAGTATTCTTAAATCGACCGATATCACTTTTTGATCCAATACCTGATTTTTTACAGTTTTGTCAACTTATACCCGATATCGATTTTTTTTATAAACCTGGGAAATTTTCAAAATTTGAATAAACTGAAAATAAAATTCAAATCACGTTTTAGATGAAATGCCTTTACTAATTATTAAACTAATCTTTTGCATATTAACTTGGCGTGATGCTAAAACCCATTTTTTTAATTAAAAAAATGTATGTATTTTTTTCAAGTTGTTTGTTATACAGGAAAAATTATATTATATTTTCGCACTAAAATATCGGCCTACATTTACCGATACCGATATATCGGTAGAAGCCAAATATCGGCCGATATTATCGGTAAACCGATATGTCGGTCTATTTATAATTATTTATATCAAGTTGCAGTTTTGTGTTTGTTGTGCATCAAATTTCCACCCCGATTTAAAAATAATCTGCCCCAAGGCGATAATATCGGATCGGAGCCGATACCCGATGTCAAGTGATTCCTAATTAATATAGAAGTTTTAAATATGGTTTGTGACCAAAGCGGCGATTTTTTACAAAAGGTAAATTAATTTTGGGGTTAGTAAACTTCGTAACATTTTCGGAAAATTTAAGCTGAACAACCTTAAAAATACCTCTGAACTTTTCATTTTTTTCGCTTGTTTAAGCATAGTATTGATTTTATTTGTCATTGAGAAAAATGTCCAATATCGGACACCCTCCATCACATGTCATATGTCGTGTTAAGAAATAACGTTTGTTGATGCAAGAGATAATAACTTGTGTTTGAACAGTCCACACGTTTGTCTAGTCCAGCGGTTCTCAACCAGTGGGCCATAAGAACATTTGAAGTGGGCCACAGATCAATTTAAAGCTAGATTTAGTTTCATTTGTGTCACTATATTTAATTTTACAGGAATGGCTTGTGGCTAAATTAAAAAGGAATGTAAATTTATTGTTCAGCCGCAAGTATCTCACTAATGCACGGTTGAATAAACATTCTGTTTTGAAATATGTTCTGCTGCGTTTTGTTCTAAACCTATTTTAAAGTTTTTTCTTTCATAAAAAAATATTGGGCCACAGGATTTTTTGCAACGTAAATGGGCCACGAAAGAAAAAAGGTTGAGAACCACTGGCCTAGTCGGCCTTTTATGGCTGGAGTCCGCTATTTTGTTTATCCTATCTTAAGGTGTAAAAAATAAAATTACAATAAACGGTAACGTTTATAAACTGTATCTTGGTAGCCTTGACAGTGTTTTTGGAGTTTACGATTCGACTAGAAGAGCCGCAAAAAACATGCAGGAGAGCCGCAGTTTGCCCACCCCTGATATAGCTTTAAAGAGCTTTTAATACTGCCAGGCCTGAATTGCTAGCTTTCCTAGAGTATTCTGCTGTTCCACCTGTATTTAGTATTTTATTTTTTAATTTGTATTCTCAACAGATGTATAACAACTTGTGTTTGTCCAGGTTCTTGTGTTCCTGAAGAGGGCTGTGGATGCTTTTATGAAGGAGAATGGTTTGCTCACGAAAGTCAAAACAGCTTCAACAATGATAGCAAGGAATGGTGAGGATTTGAGCAGAATTACCGGCTTCTTCGCAAAAATGTTGTCTGAAAGGTTTACACTAAAACTGTACAAAGTCTAAGTTCTTCCTACATTCAATGAAACATATGTACACACATATGTGTGTTAACAACTGGAATCTAGCCCTGCTGAAGCTGCTTTTAGACCAACGATTACGGCTACGTGTTAGCCGGATTCAAGTAGCATTTTACGGACCACGTGAACGAAATTGCGTGTCAAAGGTTTACGAAAATTGTACAAAATATCCGCAAGTGGATTACAGCAATAATAAACGCCTTTTATCATCTGGTAGAAAACGCATCCTTTATATTACTTAATTCTCTACAAAAGTTGTACTAAAAGTTCACGTCGTTTTTCTTTATTTAATCTGTTCATTTTTAGTTGTCTGGTGAATTGTTTCAAATGTAGCTTGTTAAAATGTCAAAACCTTTACTTTTCAGCACTTGTGTTGGAGGAAAGATGGACTGCAGGGCAATATGTAAGAAACATGTGATTGTTAACGTTATACAATATCAACTAACATAAAATAATAGATAAAAAACATAGAAGAATAGATAAATCTCTCTAAACTGCGCGGAAATATACTGTTGCTGCCAGGCTTTGTTTCAAATATAAGATTGTTCGTTCCGCTAATTTAAAAATCATTTAAGAAAAAAAGTTTTGACAAAAAATATATTTAATTTTTTAAATGTCGAAAGAAAATTTTGCAGTTTTTTTATTTGTTGAAATGTACTTCCGGCCAATGTTTTTAACTTTTAAGTTTATTTTCAATATTTCCTATAAGTAAAGAAATATATAGCGACAGCAGATACCAGCTGACCTCATCAGGGTTAGAAATTAAAACGAGAATATCCTTAAGAGTTTAAACATTTCTTGCCCCCCCCAGATGTCGAGTGTTCAGGGGAGATGGAGTACTACGACTGCGCAGGCGCACAAGCCGGTTTCTCGGGCACTGCTGCCATGGCAACATGTGAGCAACCGTTCAGGATTGCGATGAGCGAAGAATGCGCTTCTGGTGAGGAATTCGTTATTTTTTAATTTATTTTATTTTCTGTTGGTTTAACGACATTCAATACCTTTTGTCCTGCCATCTAATGTTAAAGCATCTCTAAGGAAATCGCCTCGGTAAGGATTATTAATTATTCGTGATTTAACGCAGGTTTACGCGTACATGACACAATACATTCGTATAAAGAGAGTAATTTTTCTAAATTAAAAAAAAAAAGATTTTTTTGAAGTTTTCTGCGACGAATACACATATATTGGTGTTCTTCACAACTTGAATTGACGTGTTTTTTTTGTGATTTACCAAACATTTGTCAAAGATTTATTTCAGAAAACACTAATGCAAGGTTTGTGGTAAACTAACTTACGAACGATTTAAAAAATCACATCGGCTATTCACACTGAAAACAAACATACAAATGCAAGTTTTGTGAAAAGTGTTTTGTCCCTGGGAGGAACTGTGTTTAAAAGCATTTTAAATTTTACCCTTTTTCGAATATGGATTACGTCATAATGATGTATTGACTCGATAAATTTGTGGGATTTGTTTCGAAGAGATCATAAAGTTTTTTTTAAAGAGTTCATAAAGTTAAATCAAAAGCAGCTATATTATTCCATTCATTTGCATTTGCATTATGCAAACATTATTTAAATGCGTAAAGCGTATTCCCTTATTTACAATAACGTCATCAGGGTTTTTTTAAGGTTTGGTTTGGGTGACCGCTAAGTAGTTTTAAGAGACCGCAAGTGTTTCATTTAAATACCAAAAAGTTGCAAGTCCAAAATTTTGGGAAACCGCTGGAGAAATTTGGCACCTTAAAAAAACACTGAACGTCATCTCTTTGTTGTACAGGCTGCGCATGCGCACCAGGCACGTATATGACCCCCGACCACCGATGTGTTCCCCTTGCTGAGTGCGGATGTGTTGGGGCGAACAACAAATACTACCAACCAGGGGAGGGATACACCGACGAATGCAACCAATGGTGAGACTCGGTTTATTTATTTCTTATTTTTTCTCTTATACTTACAAAAATAAAAAAATATTTTTTCTTAACTTATTTTGTTTGTCTAAAATCCTTGATATATTTTTGTCCGGGTTTTTATATTGCTAACAATATTTGATTTATGGTGAGATTTAGCGTTTGGGTTTGGGTAGGTCAAGTAATATTATTATATTTATTCTTCCATATTTATGCTGACTTACAATTTAATTTTGGCAACTCGTTTCGTTACTGTGAAAAAAGTGGTAGGATTCTAGGCCAGCGCGTACTTTTTTGTATTAGATTCGTCTATAATCCTCTAAGCCAATAGAGATAGTTCACATTTGATTGCGAACTATAGTATTATATTTTTATCTCCTTATGGTCAACTTTTAACTTTCTTGCAGCACTTGTAACGCTGGTCAGTTCGTTTGCACGGACGAACCTTGCCCCAAGACTTGCTCCTCTAGTGGCGGATCCCACTACCAAACATTCGACGGGCTCATGTATGATTTCCATGGAGAGTGCGAGTACGTCCTGGCATCTGTAAGTACACATCTACCTACGACTGTATATGACCGAAGCTGTTTACCTTTTGTTAAATGAAGTTAGGAAATTTGGCGCTCGTCTAGCATCCTGCCAGGCGTACGAGTTTATTAAACCAACGCACATTATTTGTATCAGGGTACGAGTTAGTGTTTGGGTTCAGGTGGGTCAAGCATTATAAAATTTAATCTCCCAGATGTGGTAGGATTGTAGACCAGCGCCGGAAATTTAATATATTCTGAGTGGTTTGATTGTAAATCCTAAATAGAAATTTAATATGGAAAAATGAAATGCACTGTTGCAAATTTCAATTGTGCTAAAAAAATTGTTTTCGAATTTTATTCAAAACGATCCAATTTTGGGTCTTTGAAAACCTTCAGTAACAGTGTAATTAAATCAACGTTTCATACAACACATAAACCACATCCTAACCAACTAGCCGTATGCTTCGCTACGCTACCTTACCCTTGCCACTTTCACCCAGGATTTCTGCCCCAACAATCCCGGAGGTGGCCTTTTCAGCATTATCACCAAGAACCAGCGATGCGGAACCACTGGAATCACGTGTTCCAAGGAAGTCACCATCACCATCAAGGTAAATACCCTAAAGCAAAACTAAGTCCAGCTGTTAACCTTTTTTCGCCACCACCAAAATATTAAGCGTAATTTACAGTAAACTTTGGCGACCTAATATTCTTCACTAAGCATTTTTGTAAGCTTAAAGTAAACAAAGAACAAACAAGACAATTTAGCATAAATATGTTTAAATTTAATGAATATGAGCCATTTCTTCACCTCTCGCAATTTTCTTAAATTTTATAGTATTCTTGCTCAGAACGCCAGTCAATAAATTAAACCATGTAAACTTCTGCCGTCGGCGACCAACCAAAGTCTGTTAATATTTTTTTATTTATTTCATGTCCGTCTTAAGTTATAGGTTTTGAAAAAAATGTTTACCGCTTGTTTTTCACATTTTTATTCAAATAACGTCGAGCGATCCCATTTTGGTCAAAACCAACAAAATTAATTTTGAAAAATCTTTGGATTTTCTTTTTCCTATCACAAATCACAAACGCTCCAAAATTTTCCACAGAACAAACAGATCGTTCTCAGGAAGGGTGCTTCCCCCAACATCCTGACGGTTCCAGGGGCGTCCCGATTCCGCCGGGCCATCACCGGTTCCACCGACTACTCTGCGGCCGAGATCTTCCTGATCAAGCAAAAGGGTCTCTTCACGGAGATTACAACTTGCATCGGCATCACTGTGCTTTGGGATAATGGAACTAGGATCTACGTCAGACTCACGCCAGAATATCAAGTAAGTTTAAAAGTTGTCGCTTTTTGCTGTTGCTTTTAGCACAGTCGGTTTGCCAACCTTACGAGAAAACACAGAAATTTTAATGTGATTTTACTTCACGTAGGAAATTTGTGATTTATTTTTTGATATCTTGGCCTATTTTACTTCACAGAAAACACCTTAAAATCATTTTTCTTTAATAACATTACAGATTTATTGCCTAAAACTACAATTTATTCATGCTTTGCACGGACGACATGGCATTTTCACAAACTTTGTCACCTGAGTAACAAATATGACCGTGTTAAATTTTGTCCTCCAGGTTAAAGGTATAAACTTATAAGTTGTATCCCAGTTAAGTGTCTTATCAAAATAATGTATAACTAAGTTAAAATTCCGACCAGCTTAATTTTGACCCCCAGATTAGGATGTAATCAAGTAAAAAATTATTTCTAGAGCAGTGTTGTTTTTTTACATTTTTTCAACAGAACCCTAAAGTAATCTAGAGTAACGTTTAATGAATAATGACCAAGTTCTTTTTTCCCCCAGGGCAAGGTTTGCGGAATGTGCGGAAACTTCGACGGGCACGATTCGAACGATCTCACCACAAGCTCAGGAAACCTGGGAACCGTTATCCAGGCTGGGAACAGCTGGAAGGTATTGTGACGTGTTTTAAGTCATTGTGACGTGTTTAACGCTCTTGTGACGTGTTTCATGGTATTGTGACGTGTTGCTTAGTAATGCTGCTCATTTACTTTCAATTATTATTTGTAATCTAAGTATGGAAAAATATAGTAAAACTGTAGGTCTACTTTTTTATCCAGGTTATATAAAAATAAGTTTTAAAGTATAATTCTATTGAGAAACTATCTTTTCCGGCACTATTTACATGTTTGATCTGGACATTTTCTGTAATATCAGCTCATAGCCGATACCTGATGCCAAGCGTAGTATCGGTATTAGTTCGATTCCAGGGTAGCATCGATACCGACATCCCTAATTAAAGTAAGTCCTTCTTAATGTACCTTTGCCAATTTAGTCATGTCCTCGTCCTTCTCCAACTACAGTCATGTCCCTCTTACTTTTAGCCATGTCCCTCCTATCGCTTAACACTCATGTCCTTCTTAACCTTAAAATTTGTCTAAGCGTTAAAAAGTTTAGTTACCTTCAGTTTTTCATCCACTATTTTTGATATATTTAAATTTAAATTTCGCCTGGTTTGATAACAAATCGTTCTTACCCACAGGCGAGCGACTCCAGCGATTGCAAGGACGCCACAAGGTCATCTCAGGTTAACGACTCCTGCTCGTTACGTCCAGAACGCAGGGAGTGGGCTGAGAAGAAGTGTGCACTCATCCTTGACAACAAGCTCTTTGGAGAATGTCACTCAAAGGTAACGCAAGGTTTAACGTTTGGCCGCCATTTTGTGTCGCGATGTGTAAAGTGGAATATATGAACTAACTTATAATTGCTGGCGTTTTTTTGCACTTAATTAATATATTTTTGTGTGTGCAATTTGTTGATATGTTATTGTTTCAAAGTTATGTACATTGTTAGCTGTGAATAGGCCCTCTGTTTGAAAAAAAAACATCAAATTCGCAAGAAATACAAAGCTATAGAAATCTACTTATCTCCACAATTATAATATTCGGATTTTACAAAACTTTTACCATTTTTATTGCAACGCTGCCAGCGTGTGTGTGTGACATCACTGAAAGAAAAAAAAACAATAACTGGCAAACGATGATCGGCTGAAATCGGTTCTAACCCGTTTCTCTTTATACCAGAAAAAAAACATTTATTATTAGGACGTTACCAACTTTAAAATATAACTACCAAACAACCAAAGTTAAAAAAGTAACCTACAGACAAAACTATATCGAGTTACAACCATTACACATTCAATGCACCGACATTGACGCAATTTCCTCCCCCCCCCCCCCCAGGTGAACCCACAGAAGTACTACCAGGCTTTTGTGCTTGATACTTGCGTGTTAAAGTTTTACAATGTTAATTAAGCCGTTTACTCACATTCAGAAAACACTAAAAGCTTAAAATCTTTACCCAACTAACAACTGTTTAAACTGGTCAAAATACCTGTATTCCAACAAGTTAATTCAATGCATTAAGTTGCAAAACTAACACCCCACCGTAAAACGCGCAAAGTGCGCTTTGGGGTTACTCATTAACACCATTCAAATCAGTCAAAAACAACAAGAATCAAAGTTTTTTTTATCTCTTGCAGGTGAATCCGCAGAAGTACTACCAGGCTTGTGTGCTTGACACCTGCGGATGTGATTCCGGTGGTGATTGTGAATGCAGATGCACAGCTGTTGCTCACTACGCTCACTTGTGCGCACAGAAGGGCGTCGTTGTTGAGTGGAGAAACATGAAAACATGCCGTGAGTTGGTCTAATAATATATATATTATATATAGGTTATTAGATTTCCTTGGCTTTTTTGAACGGAAAATAGGAAATGTTATGCTCAACAGAGGCTTAAAAAACGATTTATGATTTAAATTTTTATTTCCTACAACTTTTTCATATAGATTTTTTTTAGGACAAAAGGTTTTTTTTGGGGGAGGATGGGGCGTATGGTTATAATTGTTTGGTTGTTTCTTGTTCACCAAAGAAAACGGAAGTTTTTGTTTTGATTTACCGTTTTATTAACTACTTTGTTTTAAAATTACCCACAATTAGTCAAAATGCAGTTTTCAGTTCTTTTATGTAAGTTTATTTTACATATTACCCCCAATCGCCGTTATATAATCTAGGTTTTAATCTTTTTACCTAAATTTCAGGTTAAGTTGCACACCACACCACAATATTATAGAGTGGTTAAAATTGCTCTAATTTTAAACAAAACCCCATTTTACGTTAATAAACAATCGTACGCTTGCTCTCTAGCGCTGATGTGCGAGAGCTACAACGAGGAAGGAGAGGACTGTAGGTGGCACTACAGAGCATGCGACACTTGCATCACAGACACTTGTTGTCCCTGTCAATCACCAAGCGATACCAACTGGTGCGTGGAAGGCTGCTTCCCCAAGTGCCCCGAGGTAAGCAATATATTTAAGCGTCTTTGTATAATACAGCTTTTCTTAACCTTTATAGCGCTCGTACCCTTAAGCTTTCATAAAATTTTCTCGTACCCCCAATCCACAATGGTCGACGGAAGTAAATAAAATTGTAACAATAGAAATCAAACTTAATGCATTTATAACTTATGTATTGAATGCATGCAATAAAAAAGTCTTGTAAATTTAACAATACTTACAACACACAAACAATCAGTAAATAATATCGGATTAGCCAAAATTCTATCCCAAGTTGTACCATCGGTGATCATCTGGTTCTTGGGTGGCATCGGTTCCAATCCGATTTTTTTTATTTGTTTTTAGCCTTAGTTTGTGTTCTAGCGCTGCGAGTTTTGTCCTGATTTGTATGTTTTCAAAAATAGTTAAACAGCTAGCAACTAAGCCTAAAAAACATCAATTTTTGTCATACAACTTAAAAAAATCGTTTTGAATGTTTCGATTTTATGTATTTTACTTATTTGAGCCCAGTAATGACGTCATTCAGTATCGCATCGCTTTAAACATTCGGCGCAACAACTAACCTAATTAAATGAATGTAATCAGTTTAATTTGTCGTTCTTAACTCGTTCTTTGATTGAAGGGTTACATCTTGGACGAGATGACGCAAAAGTGTTTGTTGAAGGAAAACGCAGACCAGGAATGCACTCCTTACTCCGCAGAGAACAAGTGCAGAGTTTGCGGTGAGTACAACAATTAATACAGCTTCTTGTGTACCTTTGTGGTTTGATACTGTACCTTACTCCAAGTGGAGTACCTTATGTACGTTATAGTAATTTGATACTGTACCTTATGCACGTTATAGTAATTTGATACTGTACCTTAACGTATGTTTTAGCGAATTGATACTTTACCTTAATAGCGAATTGATACTTACCTCCACTTTAAGTAGCTTGATGCCGTACCTTATGCACCCTTAGTATTTTCAACAGATGTTAAAAATGAATAAAGCTTAATTATCAAAATAGTATAAGAAGGTTACCAACTTGAAACTTAACTTTCGTAACACTTAGTAACTTTTGGCGTAACCACTTTAAAAAATACCTGTGTACGTTCCTATGTTACCTATTTTGCTTGTTTTGAGCATTGTGATGACGTCATTTGGTTTTGGTTCAGATCACGAAACTTTTTGTCCACAATATCGGTTATCGGCATCGGAAAAATATGTCAAATATCGGGCATTTCTATTCAAAACGCATGAAATTTAACCTACTCGTAGATGGGCTTCGATATTTCCACTATAATTTAATATGTAGGTAAATCATTCATGATTGTTGACATGAAAAAAAAGCTTTTAAATGTATGGTCGTATATATAAGGCACTAAAGCGGGAAATTGTGCTTCAGACTATTAAAAGATGTTGCATCGAATCTTAACTTGTCCTATTTTTCAGAAACTTGCGATGTTTGCAAAACCAAGTCTGGAGCAACTCTTAGGATCGAGGTTTGTGGGATTTTATTTGGTAATTAGGGGGTTTGAATTACTGTATTCTGCTATTTCAACTCCAATGCCGATATTTGACATTATGGGCCACAACATGGCGATTTCAGCTATTATTTGTAAACAAAATCAACTTTTCCATCTTAAAAATTAAATTTATCATAATATTCGGTTTATAACTTGGTGTAACTTAAGCTCTTTTAAACAAAGGATAACGCAATTTTAACTGAAACCCTTATTAAGAGCAGCTGTCAGGTCACAACCTGTGCTTTATCAAGTCGAGATAATAACCTAAACCAGTGTGACATAATTTCAAGTAAAATCCGTATTTAGGGCAACGCTTAAGTCCCAAATAACCATACTTACTTTACCCACAGCCCGGCCAAACTATATTCTTCCCACTTGACACGGACACATGCGAACGTGAATGGTGCGCCGCTACGACCGACGGTGACCTGTGCTATAACGGGACTGTAGATCTGTACATCTGCGCTGAGGAGGAGAAACCAATCCCTGACTACGACCCGATCTTTTACGAACTGACCTGTGTCAATTCGACCACGTCCGTCTGCAAGAACTGCAGGGACTGCGAGAAGAGTAAGGACATGACCTCATATGGACTTAACTTATTGTTAAATGACACGACACATATTGACGTGACACATTGTTTATTGTCACGACCACATTTTAACGTTTCACTTTGTCAAATGATATGACCATATTTGGACGTTACACATTTATTTTGACACTGCCGCATAGAGGACTTAACATATTGTCAAATGACAATGTCACATTTGGACGTCACACATTGTTTAACACGACTTTATTTGGACAATATAAGTTGTTTATTGACAGGGCTAAGTTTTGAACTTGCAGTTTAACGAATTGGTCTTTTCACTACAGATTGCATCATTCGTGAGGATTCTTGCGAAGATGAAAGAACTATCGGTGATTCGTGGAGCAAAACTTTCAAGTAAGTTGCAAAATAATATAACCTGTTGTAACTTAAACAAACAAAAAAAGGCTAAGTTTACAAACCCGAGAAAAAACAGGGTCAGACATTTTTAAGGAATATATTTCGCCTTTACCGGCATCGCCAGTTCCTTAATTCGAATCTGTTGTAACTCGACCGTGGTATTCAAAAAAGTTTAATATTGGTTTTCTATTGGCAACTAGTTTTCAAAAGCCTGACGTGTTTAAACGAAATGTTAAAGTATGGTATGGTTGGTTTTTCAATAATATTAAATTGCTCTGTTAATGTATGTCAGTGAACAATGACTAAATGTGGAAATGTGACAACACAAGCATTTAGGGCTCCTTGACGCTCGCTTGTGTATACAGATCATGAACAATTTTAGCGTACTCTTCTAAACAGACTTTTGCTTGTTTGTTTGCTTGTAGTTACGACCCAGTTCCCAGCATTGGACCGAAGACTTACTGCAAGAACTACAGATGCGTGGCTCACCCAGATGCCACAGAACCACAATGTAACAAACAGGTAAGTCAACGTAAAACTAGTGTATGCAACGAGAGGATAATGAAACCAACATAAGTGTAGCGGTTGGACGCTTTTTTTACTTTTTTGTTTTAATAGAGTAATGGTGATACAAGTGGCCAGCACAACTTTAGAATGTTTCTTAAAATGTTGTTTTATTTGATGGATTTCTTTTGCATAAATGTGTAATTTAATGTTTGAAGAGATTGTTTAATTTTTTCAATTCCTTAAACCATTAGGTGAATATCTATTGTTGAATATTCCAACTTGTGTTACCTCTTCATAGGCTAAATTTTCATGCCATGATTACCCTCAAAGCTACTATCATTATGTCTACCTTGCACTTATAGGAGGAAGATGTCCAAGGTTGTGTTGATAGCGGGAAGGACAAAGTGTGCGAGTGGTTTGAGGAACTGAGGGAATATCCAACTGGGGATCCTTGCTGCCCTGTCAAGTACGAATGCGGTAAGTGCAGGACAAATAAGGTGGTTTAACAAGGGTCTTAAAATAATACTAATGTTATTATTTATACTGTTTATATTGGACGTAAGCCTGCTCCAACAAAGGTAGTTAGTTGACCTTTAATCCATACTGTAAGATCTACTAAACAGAATCACGAAGGTTGGAAAATATCAGGAGGTATAAGAAAAATCATTTTTGAAGTTTTACATAAATATATATTTCGCCTTATAAATAGGCATTACCTAAAAACAAGTTATTATCCTATTATTAAGCTATTTTTTCTTCCAGTTTGTATTACTTGCCAATTCGCTGAGACCGGAGAAATGGATTCAACCATTCAGGTGATTAACTCAATTCTTACACGTGTTTACGTTTTAATTGCGAATGTGAAGTTGACAGAATGGTCTATTTATTATTTTGTAGGACGTTTTTGTCTATTTAAATTCAAACTGTTGGCATATTTGACCCCAGGTCAACGCTTCTCCTACTGGTGTCGCAAACTCGTCTAGTTTTAACCCCAGGTCACGTATTTAACCCGAGGTCATAATTTTTACCCCACGTCATAATTATTTAACCCCAGGTCCGATTTTAACCCCATGTCAATATTTTAACCCTAGGTCACGTATTTTAACCCCAGGTAAAAATTTTCATGATTTTTAACCCCAGGTCACGTATTTTAACCCCAGGTCAATGCTTCCCGCTACTGGTGCCGCAAACCCGCCTAGTTTTAACCCCAGGTCACGTGTTTTTAACCCCAGGTCAATGCTTCCCGCTACTGGTGTCGCGAACCCGCCGAGTCGAATTGTTGCTACACTGACACTTGTTACGAGAAAAGCACAGAGTGGGACTGCCCCCAGATCAAGAAGGTCCAGGAGGCGTGTACGACCGGCCCCACCCCAACATGCACCCCTGGGTACGTGTGGGTCAACAAGACAAGGACTGAGGATTGCTGCCCCTGGGGAGAATGCGGTATGTGAAGGCTGGAGGGTTTTGTGTTTTTTGCGCATTTGTGGTGATTTTTTATAATGTTTTTGCGTTTTTTGTGATCATCAGTTAAGTGTTTTTTTTCATTTTTTAACTTTTTTTAAAAATGTTCTTATGGTTTGAGAGGTAAATTGCTCGCAAAAATATTGTAAATTAACCAATTGCTTGTACTAAAGTTTCTAAACTACTTTATGTTTAACTTATTTTCCCCAAATTAACTATGATTAACTTGTCCCCAAAATTGACTATTTTATGTTTAATTTATATAAATTTTTTAATATTCAAACTTAACCACGGATAAGTTTATGGAAAGTTATTTGTAACATTTAATTGTTTCAACAGAATGTGATTCTTGCGTTGATTACAACATCCAGAACAACAAAGTGCTAAGAGCCGTAAGTGATCGTTTCATTTTAAACTTCATTTTACATTTACCTTTTTTAGCTTGATTTGTACAATTCAACCGACGTGTAATTTTGGAACTTCATAAAAAGCAGACATTTTTTTTATTTTTCATCAAAATAAAGCCAAAATAACCAAATAAATGCATATTTGCTATGATTGTGCTGATGTAACAAGCTAAATTCCTTGTAGCCAAATTAAGTAACTTGTTTTAAATTCTAGTCATGGAAACATATCATTTCATTCCCCAATCCATTGCTTTGTTACATAAACTAACAAAGGCCATTTTGACATAGATCGGAGTTTAAAAAAATTGAAAACTCAAAATAACTTATTAAACTGTTTTTATTTTTAAATTATTACGTTCATAATTACAAAACTAAGGGGTTAAATTCCCGAAAAAAGCAAAAAAGCAACTTGTATCCGGAAAAAGCAAGCGTTTTAAAACACAATGCCCTTAAAATTGTTTTGTCACAGTAGCTAACAATAGCCGTTATGACGTAGATCGGAGACACGTGGAACAAACAATGCCTCAAGTTCAAATGTATCCGCGGCGTCAGGGCTGAGGACGGATGCTTCAAAACAATCAACTACGCCAACGAGACGTGCTCTGCCGCCCCGGATTGCCCGGATAGAATGCATAGTGTGATCACAGGGAAAGACCAGTTCGGGTGCTGCGATACATTCAGATGCGGTAAGTTATTACAGTGCTCTTCAACCTTTTTTGATTTGGTTTTGGATCGGTGACTTAAAGTTGTAGTGACGAACTCGTGCACCCTGTTAACTTAACAGGTAAACTGAGGTAAGAAGCGATATAAAAATCAATAGGCATATCAATATCATCACGTTAATTAAACCGAGCGGAAGTTTTACACACTGTCGGTGAAAGTTCGAATATGGCTGCAGGCTGCTTGCGAGTACTATTGCATATCATACAACAGTATTCAAACTTTACACAGCTTGCGCCACGGCAGTCAGGCAAAAAAGAAAAAATGCATGTATCAAAAAGTTAGTTCACAACGATTACAGCACATTTTCTCATAGAAATCGGCAATTACTGGCAAAGATGATGTAACATTAATAGTTCACAAAATGTTGTGAATACCTCTTATATACGGTGGACAACTATACCCGACTATCAGTGCTGGAATAAGCTGGGCGTTACTCTAGCATCTTACCTTTACTAGCAGAAAGCTTGCTTAGTATTTTATCCTAAATTTGTTGTCAGTTTTTTAGGTTGGTAATTGTTTATTATAATGATTTATTATTTACCTAAACCAAGGTTTTATTAACTTTGGATATCACGTACTGTGTGTCTAACGTTTGTCGCTTTAAGTCAGTGCATCTCAACCTATAGGTCACAACCAGTGTTTTCTTTAAAGGTGTTTCCCAAATTTCTCCAGCGGTTTCCCAAATTTTGGAATTGCAACATTTTGGCATTTAAATGAAACACTTGCGGTCTCTTAAAACTAATTAGCGGTCAGCCAAACTAAACCTTAAAAAAACCTACGTCACGACCCATAATTAGGTCGGCGTTTGATTTAGTTCACATAGTTAGATTTGTTGAGATTGGTTCAGATCAAGATTCCCTAATACTTGAGAAATTGCGTAAACAATACAAAAATCATTACTCGTATTAATTGTTACTCCACAGAATGCGACGAAAAGTGCTTCGTCACCGACAATGGGACCACCAGCGTTTACCCTGTGAGTATTTCTTGTAGATTTTGAGATAATTCACTCTAATTAAAGTGTTTATGAATGGAAGTATTATTTCTCTTTGTGGAATTATTTTATTTAAATTAGTTATAAAAGTCGCAAAAAGTCGTATTTTTGTCATTAATTATTCGTTCTGTCAAAATAAAAATGTATAGAAAACGTAATTCACACAGTAACTTCCAAATTTCTACTTTTTAACAACAGTTGTTTTTTAATTTAATTATATTTACTTGAAAATTATATCGGTGTACCCAATTTACTTTCTGGACTAACAAAATTGTGAGCAATCCACAATTCTTGTTACGTTTTAACAAATAATAATAACATTTATCGGTTTTCTTAATCTAATTTTAGGCAAGATTACAAATAATGGTCCAATTAACGAATTACGCATTATGTTCACATTTCACCCCGAAACAACCATTATTTTTTGGTATTTTTTTTACACGAAGAGCAATTTCTATCTATTGATGTATTGCCTGTTGTAGATAATTCTATTTGCAACTTTATTTTTCGTTAATTTTCAGCCCAACACGGAATGGCAAATGAACGGTTGTTGGCACCACTGCACCGATCCGTTAGATGGCGCCACAGGACCTCGTCTCAACCAATCAGAATGCCCGTTCCACGAGCAGATCTGCCACAAGCCCGACCCGTGCCCCACTTGTCACGTCATAGTCGGCGAGACAAAGGACGATTGTGGATGCACGAAGTACATCTGTGGTGAGTTATTTGCGGGTTTAATTTTAGTTCTGACTTTTTTAAAGAAATTTGCAAATATTTTTAATTCTTTCTTCGTGTACTTATCTTGCACTTTTTTCCTTTTTTATTTTAGCTTGATGAATTTTCTTCTCACGTCATGTATTTAACGATGAAAATCATTTTTCTATTTTTCTTTATAAACTTATTCTTAACTTTTTTTGTCTTTAAAGGATTTAACCCAGCAAATAAAATAAGTCAAAATCTAAATGTAATTGTAAAGTGTCAAGTCTAGAAGGTAGCTTGGATTTTTTGACACAGGATGTTTTCTGTCATACCTATTATATTTTGAAAAAACAAATTGGATCCCAATTGGCGTAAATTCCAAGAATAAACGCCTTTATCAAAAGTTAGTTACGTTAACTTTCTAAGAAGTAATACTCTAATAATACCTTCACTGGAACATGACTTTTTTCCTAAAAATACTTGCCTTGGATTTAGTTCAAAATTATAGGAGAGATACGCGAGTGTTAAAGTGCTTCATGTCATAGCTGCGTAAACATATCTGTGGACTCGGTTGATTAATAACAATTTACGACTTTTTTGCGCGCTAGATTTAAAATTGCCTATATCACCACCCCCCCCCCTGTTTTAACAAAGCGAATACCCCTTACTTTATTGCAGAGGAGATTGCCCGCTGTCCCCTGATAAAGTGCGACTACCCTTACCAGCGTGACATCGTAGCATCTGACCCGTGCAAAGCTCCTTGCTACAACTGCACGTGTGATCATGTCTGCTGGGACCAGTTCGACAACAGGACATACGGGGTAAAGTATACAATAAACAATAAACAATGTGTAATGTATAAATACATACAGGATGAGTACTAAGTAAATTAAATAACCCAATAAACAATGAAAAAATAAATAAATGGGAATGGACTTGTTTTGAACTGATTCGTACAAGTTAAGTTTCTTTTTAAATCAAGGATGGCACTAAAATTATTAATTTATAATTATTTTTATTTTTAATTTATTATACTAAAATAAACTGACGTTACCTGAGATCATCATTTTAAAATTGAATTTATTTTGAATCTTTAAACATAAAATTATCTGCTGACCACAATTTATACAACAACTTCTGTAAATATAATGAGAATATGCATTTAATTTTGATATAAACTAACTTTCTTTTCAGGTCTGACGACACCTTTTATTCAAACAGGCCTATTTTATTTTCAGCCCGACGAGCAATGGCGTCGAATCTACCGCCAGGGGGAGCGCAAGTGCGAGGATTGTGTTTGTAACAATGACGAGGATGAAGATGGTTGCAGGAAGGAGGTATGTTGACCCCCTGTACATTCATATAAACAGACATACAGAGAGAAACACATACATACAAACATACACACTTACATAAGCAGTAATGAAGAACACGAAGACAGGTGCAGGAAGGAGGTTTGTTGACCCCCTCGTACATAAAGAGACGGAGAAATATAGGCTTACCCACACTTACACATAGGCATAATATACCCACGCCGGGAAACACATACACATACAGAAACACATACACATACAGAAACACATACACATACAGAAACACATACACATGCAGAAACACATACACATGCAGGAACACATACACATGCAGAAACGAAGTATGTGCCCCTTACATACAGGCAGAGACACGTTACACAAACAAACACACTTACATACGCCTACATTGCACACAGAAAAAACTCCAATACTTTGCACAGTCGCACTGAGCACATGGATTAAAAAAGCAAAATAATTAATAACAAAGGAATTGAGATACGCATACGCAGATTGATCCTGTTATTGAAATTGTGTTCATTGGTTTCCTTAAGATACCCCAAAGTCAGAACTGAAACAATACTACAAATATTTATCTCTATAATGTTAGATCTACAATTAAAATATGTAAAAATGGCATGTGGTCACGTGTCACGTGAGCTACTTTCACTCACATACTCACGGTTACTTTAGTCATATGATTGTATTTGCCGTGATCATAATCTTAATCACGAATACTCATTACAGTAATGACATAATTGTACTAATTGTGTTTAACGGCAAATTTGACTAACCCTCACGATTATTATATGATTCTATTCACATTGACGTATGATTGTACTCTCTATGTTCATATGATACTCACGATGATCATATGTTTGCAGGCGTGCACACGAGTTCCATGCAAGGAAGTCGAGAAATGCCCGAGTCCATATGATGAGGCGATCACGGATGTGGATGAATGCGGATGCACATTCCTCATCGAATGCCGTGAGTTGCATCACCATATCATATGATAAGGCCTATCACGAGGGTCAGAGGGTTTATGAATTTCAGAAACCCAAAAACTGACTGTTAGTAGTTTATTTTAGCTCTATAAAAAGACCTTTTGTGGCACAATGAAAATTCGCATTGGGTTTATGTTTCTGGTAATTTTGGTTACCTTTTATACTTTTTGTTAACTAAACTTTAGTAGAGTATTTGAAACTATGCGTTTAGTATTATGAGCTTTTTTGTAAAATTTAAATGTTACGTATAATAAGAATCTCAAAACCAATTTAGAAGTAGTTACCATTTTAAACAGTTCGAATAACTCTTATTCATTTTCAACACTTAAATGTTTTCGTGAGTGCAACTTTATTCCAACTTCATAGTCAATAACCACTCTTAACCCATATAAATCAGTATAGAGTCTCTCTATGACACGTGCGTCTGTCTGTACGAGTTAAACTATAGGAAGCTTTAGTATCTTCTGAAACCCAAGCAATTACCACAGCACCCCAACGCTTAATATAGTCTCTCTGTAACACGCATGTCTGTATGTGGCAGGCTGCCCTTACTGCAAGTTCGAGCAAGATGTGCTTATGGACAAGACGGTCGGCTCCACTTGGACTGAAGGAAATGTAGAACTTGGATGCTACGATACTTACAAGTGCTTCGCTGTTAAGGTAAGTGTTAGAATCTCGCTGTTGTAGCATCTAGAAATTTAGCTACAATGGGTTATTTCAGGTCAACTATCCTCAAAGGGTCGTTCTGGGTCACTTGGCCCATCATGAGATACATAGGGATTAGAGTTCCAATTTGAATTAAACTGGTTTTGAGTTACTTAAGTCAGTATTTCTTAAACTTTTATAAGTCACGGTGCACTATAGATCTTTAAAAATGTGGCGGCGCACCTGGCGAGCAAAACGAGTGTGAATTAATTTTTGGCAGATGTAAATGCGTAAAAAATGTTTTTTTAGTTATATATAGATAATATGGGAACCAATTAAATAGGTGGTGTTTTTTTCTATTTATCTGCCTGTGAAACATTAATTAGTTATATGCAGGGGGTCACGGTGTATATTTAAAAGGAGACACAACGAAATAAAAGTTGATATCTAATGTATTGTATTGCTTATTTGCCAACTTGCTTGTAGAACGTCGGTAAGGACAAGTAAAAAATGTCGTTGAACAAATATAGGTTTTTAGTTATAGTTAGAAAGGCACGGGTGGCAAGCGTATCATGTAAAGTAGGTCTAATACATCTACGATCCAATGTAATATATTGTACTGTTTATATAAACTTGTCAACTTACTTGCAGGACGTTGGTAAGGACAAGGAATGCCACAACGTCACTGTTGAACGCAACCCATGTCCTAAAGAAGTCGAATGCCATCCCGACTACAAGAAGGTTAAGGATGAGGAGAAGAGTTGCTGCTACCCTGACCAGAAGTGCTGTGATGTCTTCAAGTGCAGTAAGTATTGATAAACATTGTAAAAAAAACTGTTAATGCAAATAATGATTATAAAAAAAACGGATACTTATATTACTTATAGCAAATTTTTCACCTTAAGTGGGAAACAAAGCTAGATTTTACCATTATAGTAACATGATTGAAAGTTGTATTTAAACATAAAAAAATTTACAAATGTATATTCATTTTAATTAGTTTATTGCGATTTTAGCAATTAAAAAATAAAATAAAATGCCTTCTAGGAATTGTATACTTACCTGCTTAAAAAATTAAATTAATTTTGTCTTTTAAGCATAATTGTTGGTGGTTGTAGTAAGACGTGGTAGGAATATTAAAGCCCATACAGAGGTAGTCTATGTTTAAAATGAATAAATATTTATTCAAAACGTCCAACATGATACTTACCTCTGTATGGACTTTGATAATTTTGTCCTAATTTTTCCTTTTCGCGCCGCCTCACCGTTTGTCCGTCTCTTTGTGTTCCAGTCTGCAACGTGTGTATGTTCGAGGGTGAGTCGTACAAGGTTGGTGACAAGTGGACGAAGGACTGTCGCAATTACGTGTGCACCGACACCGTGGATGAACAGGACCCTGAAAAGTGCTTCCTGGAAACTTACGAAGATGTACCTTGCTTGGAACCAAAGCCTAACTGCACTGACTGCTACTAGTGAGTGGGAAACGTGTTTAGAAACTTGACTTTTATATTTGTTGTTGTTTTTAAGCCGATATACATTTCAAAGTTTTATGTTAAAACTTATAGTTTTTAAACCAAAAAAAGCCTGACTTGTTAAACTAACAACATCATGTTAAACAAAAAGTGCCATATTATTACTGAATTTGACATTTTTTTAATAAGGCCCTGCACAGAAATTCGAATGCTATTGATACTTTTGTCGATCACCTTTCGTTTATGAAGCCACGTGTTTTCGTTTATGACGTCATTTGTTCCCGTGTGTGACGTCAATATATATTTCCACAGCTCGTACCTTCGTCAGCCGCGCACAGTGCCAGAGTTCTGCTGCGATATTTTCGATTGCAAGCCTGAGTTGATCTGCAAGCATAACGGCGACAAGATTGCGGTGAGTTGGTGGCAAGTGGATCTAATAGCGACACACATTTACAAAACTTAGGCTGATCCTAAAGGTACAATGTTGCGCTCATTGCTGACTTCACATTCGGACGCCTCATGACCTAATATCTACTTATTTTAGGAAAGCATAACTTTGCCAAAAACTCTCTTATTTCCAATAACATTTTGTTTTTCGGGTATTTTAACAAAAATAGGCAAAAACAAATGTGTTTTGTTCAAAAAATATTTACAAATTGAAAAAGCATTATATATTTTAATCAGATTTGCTTATAAACGAGCAAATTAATTTAAACTTCACCAAAAAAATCTCTTGTTTTCAGAACACTTAGTATAATAGGTAGTTTAAGTTGAAATAGTGTTTATTAGAGAATAATTTTAAAAAATTGAAAAAGGAGCAATATAAATCGCATTTAGGAATGAAAAACCTACAACAAAAGCAAAAAATCATAATTTTTTTCTTTAGAACGGCAAATGTTCACAAATTAAAAAAAGTAACAATAGCAATCGCATTTATTTAGAAATGAGAAACCTAGCACAAATAACAAAAAATCAACAAATATATTGTTTCCTTCAGAACGGCACTGAATGGTACGATTACGAGGAAGACCCTAACGGTTGCGTGAAGCGTCAGTGCTACGTGTCAGATGCTGATTGGTCGGAGGGCAAGTGCCCCACCAAAGAACTTCGAGATCCTTGCGTTGTTGACACCAAAGAATGCGAGAAATGCCAGAACAAGACGATCAAGTTGGATGTGTGCGAGTGTGAATACGTCACCTGCCGTAAGTACAACTTGGAGTGTTGAATAAAGTGTGTGCGCATATCGTCGCTGGAAAACCAAAAAGCTTTATGTCCATTTTTCCACTTTTACCGCCTTCCAAAAAACTTGAAATGTGTTTTTTGAAAAGACTTATGTCCGGACATAAATCTCTTTGAGTGGTGCATCTTTATAAAGATGTTTCAGTGCCATAAAATGGCTTTATGTCCAAATATTACAAAACTACCTTAACCCAGTTTTATCAAAAATTGGACATAAGTCTCTTTGGTTTTCCAGTGACGATATAACCATGATTTATGCAAAATAATTACATTGATATATATATTGTTTACATTTTGTTTATGTTTGGTATGATTTTTTTTTCTGTGGTTTATCAAGATTTTTTTTACAGTTTTGAGAAAGTGTAACTGTTTAAAATTAGTTTGTATCTATATGTTCAGTATTTAAAGAAAATATTTCAAACCAGGTCTATAAAACTACCAACTTTTTGCTGAAGAAGTAAAATCACTATTTTTTTTTATTAAAATGCCAGTTATTTAGAATTTTTTATTCGCCTTTCTACATTTATATTCAAAGCATTGTATTTCTGTGAGTGATAACAGATAAAGTAAACATAATCTTGCGTCATTTGAAAGTAAACACAAAGCTATTATGACGTCACAACACCCTTATGTTTAAATCACGCAGCACCCCTAAACGACCCCGTACAATGCGTGGAGCCAGCAGCCAATCAGAAGATCGTTTCCCTGGCAACCGAGGACGAATGCTTCCCCAGCCGAAACTGTTGCGGTAAGTTGTGGTAAAATGCGGCAACTGCTGCGGTTGTTAGTGGTTATTAGTGGTGTAACGTTGGACTTTGTTTAAAAATGTTGCCTTATGTTGCATTTACAAAAAACAGCTGCTAGCCAGCTTTGCTGTTTTTTTATCAAAATGTTCATTTTATTTTTCAGTTTGTGACAGCCAATGCTTGTACAAGGGAATCAGACGCAAGGTCAGTAATTTATAAGAGGGAAAAAATATTTGAAAAAACTATCACAGAAAACAGGTTTATAATTTTTTGCCTTCTCCTGAAGCAAATAAAAGTCTTATGGAAGTTTGTTAAGCGAGGTTGTGAGTTTTTACCTTTGTACGGCTATTCTCACATGGCAACTCAATTTTTGGGCAATTTTCAAGCCACCCGTTCTACTATTTTTTGCTGTAAATAAACGTTTGAATTTATTTACAAACATTCATAGTTTGGTAGAGGTCATTGGTTCGAATCTCATTCAAGACTAGTTTTACCGGGCTATAAGTAAAACTTCTGAATCTCAGATTACAGTTTGTTAATTTTTTGGGGCAATTTTAGTTTAAATTTGTAACGTGACTTCTAAAGATTATGTTTACATACACATCGCATATTTTCTTGATTCGTTTTATTGTTTAACTCGCTTACCGTGTGTTTTTACATGCTCAGCCGTACGAGGTTTGGTGGGATTACGAGAGTTGCGAGCGCATGAGATGTGAGATTCCAGGAGCAGCTCTAGATATGATGCAACTTGGTCCTGACCAGATCGACGACATCAAGGATAATCTGGATTACCGGTAAGGTTCGGGTTTTAAATGAAGAGGGTTGGGTTTATCGTTTAAAATGTGATTCATTTGAGCCTAATTAACGATAAAATGCAAGTTAAAGGTGGTGCTACGCACAATTTCCTTGTTTAAAGAATATTTAATTGATTTATATTCAAATAATACTGGTAAATCTTAAAAAAAAATATTTTACATTGTAAGACGAAAATCACATCAAGTAAAATTTACGCCACTAAACAAATAGACTTTCAGAAATATGTTGATGATTTACCAAAAATGTGTAGTCTAAATACGTTTAGCGTTAAAACGTTTTTTTTATTAAACACTTTTTGAAAACTATCTAGGTAAATATTTTCTTTATATTTTCCTATAAAAATCCAGGTAGTTTCCCTGAAATGTTTCTTTTTACCCTAAATTTTAAATATTCCCCCGTTTAAACTAATTTCCCCCACTCAGTACGATGATGGAAGGCACACGCCTCGCTACCTTCATATACTCGAAGTGCCAGCAAGATCCTTTCCATCAATGTAGTCTAACTACGTACAATGCTAAAAAGTTTTTTAAAAGTTTTAAAAAGTTTTACCATATTCCCCCGAACTTTACATACTCCCCCGTTTAAACTAATTTCCCCCACTCAGTACGATGATGGAAGGCACACGCCTGGCAACCTTCATATACTCGGAGTGCCAGCAAGATCCCTCCATGTGTCCAGTAGCTCGCGCAATCGGTTGCCCACTGCCCAAGAACTGCAGCGAGTGTCAGACAACCACCATCGTTAAGGACAAGTGCAACTGCCCTGTCAGCGTCTGTGGTGAGAATATGAATTGGGGTTGATTTGTGGGTTTTAAATTAGGGTGAATTGGTGGGTTTAAATACCATTTTAAAAATTTAAAAAGATTTGGCTAACAGATTAAAGCGCATTAAATGTTTCAATTATGTGAAAACATGTGGATTGGAATTTGGTTCTAAAAATATACCAACAAAGTGTTTGTGAATTTAAATAATTTTGAACGAATTTTTAAAGGAAGTCTGAATTTAGTTTTGTTTTTTAGATAGATTTTTTCTTTGTTTAAAAGTTCGCAACATAGTCTACAGGTTTGTTTTCAATTTATTTCAATTTAGATTCATTTGCCGGTAATTGTACTGTATGTACAAACTTTTTTCACATTATCGCCAAATAGTGTAGACATTTTCACGTTAAACCTTTAAATAAAACATAATTTATTTTTTTTACATTTTACCAAACAAACCTAATGTAGGAGTGTTTCGTTATAGTTTAAAATAATAAATTACGAACCAGACCTTAGTGCTAACAACCCCTGTTTTTTCGCAGAGGACTACAAATGCCCCCCCTACCCCTTCAACCGAACCACCTGCCCTCCCCCTAAGTCAAGGGTCGTCGAAGTCACCCTCAAAGGTAATTGTGACGTCATAATGCAGACATTGTAACAAAACAATACTTACAAAGTCCCAGCAATACATTTGTTGAATTAATATCTTTGTATTCGTTTTTGACTTTATTTACTTATTTTTAGTTTTTTACATATTTTGTCAAAAATTTTAAGAGTATTGTTTTTTCCTCAAACTTTATTTTTTGCTCGTTTCTGGGCCATTATTTAACTGTGCATAACTCGACTTTTTAACAATAGGACCCGAAAAAAAAACTTTTCCCTCCAGATTTGCACGAATAACCCCCTTTTTACCCCAGATTTGCACGAATAACCCCTTTTTACCCCAGATTTGCACGAATAACCTCCTTTTTAACCCCAGATTTGCACGAATAACCCCCTTTTTACCCCAGATTTGCACGAATAACCCCTTTTTACCCCAGATTTGCACGAATAACCTCCTTTTTACCCCAGATTTGCACGAATAACTTCCTTTTTACCCCAGATTTGCACGAATACTACCCCTGCTGTCCGGTTGGAAACGTGTGCGAATGTCCTCTCGGCTGTTACGACACAAACGGAACACTCAGGGATGTTGGACAACAATGGGAGGAGTTTGAAGATCAAGAATGCGGAACTAAGAGGAGGTTTGTTGTCCTTTGTTCACGTCACAAGGGGTTTGTGTTAAAAGTTAAAACACCAAAAAGTGTTAAATAAGCAATGTTAAGTGCCTCCACATTTTATCCATGAATAATGAATATAGTAATGCATTGCTACAAAACTGTGACCAACGTTTTATGTAATGTTTATTAATAAAGATATTCTTATCTTTTTCCTGTATTTTTATATTTATTTAAATGCTACGAATTTCAATAATATACAAGAAGCCACTTTGTTGTTTCTTAACAACAACCAAAGTAAACAAAATTAGAATTTCAACTTACATTCTCTGCTTTATTTTAAAAATAAATTCTTGTTGAGAAAACCCTTCATGAGAAAATCGGTGTTTTATGCTAATTTAAGTCAGGCAAATGTTCACAGAACCCTGTTACCCCTTTAAGCTTTACAATGTAGTTTACTATCAATATGCTATTTCAAAAAAGTATTATAAAATGAAAGTTATATTTAAAATTTTGCGTACTTGGAATAAAAATAGTTTTAAAGTTTCACCCCCCTAACAGACTTTAAAAATGTAACCCCCTCACCGACTTTAGAAGTTTCACCCCCAGACACACTTGCCGCTTCTCGAGGGAGGGAAAAAGTTTTGGTCGTCTTTTATTTCATGAATATGTTTGGCAAGCTTGTACAGAACAATTAATTTTCGTTATAATACAAGCTGGACAAATACTTCACAAAAGCCCGTTAACCTTTACAATATTTTAGGTTATTATCAATTATACTTTATTGAAATTACTAAGTTAAATATAAATCTTGTTGTTTTCCAAGTGTCGTTGTTTTTAAAATTAGGTAGATTAATGGGTTTTTTTTGTATTTGGTGTTGTTTTTAAAATTAGGTGGATTAATTGTTTTTTTGTATTTTTGGTTGTTTTTAAAATTAGGTGGATTAATTGTTTTTTGTATTTTTGGTTGTTTTAAAATTAGGTGGATTAATTGTTTTTTTGTATTTTTGGTTGTTTTAAAATTAGGTGGATTATTTTTAGGTTATTATCCAAACGGACAAAACTTCTCTTTAGTAATTCAGTGTTTTTGTAATAATACAAGTTGGGCAAATATGACCACCCTCCTTTTGCCACCCCCTAAACCCACTTTTTTGCCCCCCAGATACACATGTCGCTTCTCGAGGGAGGGTGACCCCGACGAGTGCCCTCAAGTGGAGGGAGTACCCTGCCAAGAACCCACCCCTTGCCCCAACTGTCACGTCACAATGAGCAGCAAGGACGAGTATTGCTGCACACAACTTGAGTGCGGTGAGGGGCAATGTGTTTGAAAAAATTTATTCATTTTTTTTAAAGTGAGCTAATTTATTTTGTTTTAACTGGTTCGCCCGACAGAGATTTTTATCATACTTGCCGACTTTTTGTAGCAAAAAGTATATTATATATAGGAAATGTGTTTCCAGTTGAAACTAAGATAATTAAAGCGTTAGGGTACCAATCCCAAAATAGTAAGGCTAATATTATTTCACGTTTTAAATTAGTTTATTTTTGTTTGTTTAAATTAAAAGCAATGACTTTTCATCAGTGCATCTAAAAATTAAAAACGACATTTTTATTTAAAAAATAATTCAAAAGTGGCAGATTTTTTTTAGTAAAAAATCGTTTTATTAGCATCGTTTTTATAAAGCGAAAACTTAGTTAGTTAAAACACATATTTTTGCATCTATTAAAATTAAATGACATGCATTTCCTAAAGTCAAATTTTGCCTGAAGAATAATTTTACGATTCAAACAATACCTGGTAGCAACAGTATGTTCATTTAACCCTAAAAATATTGTAAAACAAAAATAATTATTAACATCCTAGTTTTACCTTTGCAGTGCCGATGGTTTGCAATGTGACGTCACAAGCGGACTGCGAGGAGAAGTACTTCCCCTTCACTGTGATGAAGACTGACGCTGTGAAGACGAAGAACGAATGCTGCCCTCACTATTGCGAGTGCCCCGATGTCTGCGTGGACGAGTTCGACCAACAAGAGCACGATAGTGGGTTGATAAGGATAAAAAAAACGTGTTTGTGCAGAATATACGGAAATAAAAATCATTTATTTACTGAATAGAAGTAATTTGAGGCAAAACAATAATTAGGCAAATAAATCAATAATTCTCGTGAAAAATCATTGTTTTATTAGTGTGCAAAAAATTGTAATTTGCGGGAAGGAGCATTGAGTAAGAAAATAAATCATTAATTTGCTAAATATATCTGTAATAAGGGATTCTTCGAGTCTTCAGTATACATGTTCTACTCTGTAATCTGCTAAAAGGCAAAAATCCATACTATACGGAGAAAAACATTTATATATGTTTTATATTTACCATTTTGCTTGATTTGCTTCGCCGAATATGGTATTTGAAAACAAAGCTGTTTATTGAGTATCACTAAAAGAAATAACCACTTCAGTCTAAGTTTTTTTTACAAATATATACAAACGCTTTCCACCCTTGTTATGCTGTTGATGAATACATTTGCGGTATAAAAGTTAAAAACTGTTTAAGAAAAACAGATAAAAGCAGGAATATTACTTGAAATCTTGTATAACACCAAAAATAAACAAGTCATAAAAAAATATTTTATACTTTTACCTTTTTTAATAAACTATTTAAATATTCCTTCCAACAACAACACACATTGTTAAATGTGACATGATTTAAATTGTTCAAATATTCACATTACGTCATCACGTTTCTTGTATTCATCCGCAGAGAACGAGAAGTGGATTCATCCGCGTTCTGAATGTTGGGATCGATTCTGTCTCGTCGACAAGTCCAAGGTCATCAAGCAAGGTTGTCCCTACATCGTCAACAAGACCGTGTGCGTCGAACCGGAACCATGTGACGTATGCTACCACAAGGTCGATGACGTCGATAATTGCGGTTGCGTGCAAAGACAATGCGGTGAGTTGTTGCGTCATAATGACGATTGTTGGGACAAATGTTTTGAAACAATGTTTATTTTTGTTTTATGCTTTAATATTACCATCAATACGAAACATACTTTCAATATTTAATCGTTTGTAATGCTATTTTTAGGTTGAACATGCTTTTTTACCAAGCTAGTATTTTGCATACAATAGTTTTGTTCAAGAACATGTAAATAACAATATGTCTTTCGATTAAACGTTTGCTTGATCGCTCATTTGCTAGCGCAATGGTCGCCTATTACAATGGTCGCTAGTTCGAATCTTACCTAAGAACTTGTTTTAAATTTGGGTTAATGTGTTGTAGGACAGAATTATTCTATAATTGTTAGAACGTTTTCAAAGAATGGTTTGTTATGTGAAAAAAAATTGTGTTATTTTATTAGTTTATTTATTATTACAGGTGGAATTTCTTAATTAGCTATTATAATGGAATTTTAAACGTCTGATAAAAATTAAAAAAAATCAAGTTTTTCGTTTATGATAATTAATATATAAAAAAATATGGTGTTTACTTCTAATAACTAACAGTAGTAAAATTTAGACTGGTCTACAGCTGCTCGTTTAATTTTTAAAGCACAAAAATACTGGATTTTTTTTATGAAATTAAAGTGTAGCAAATACACTTCAATTAATGAGCAAACCTTTTTCCTTTCTTTATAGTTAAGGATGACTGCCCACGACCGAATTGCACGCATGAGTGCAAGGAGATAGTGGACTCTGGTTTGAAGGATAGTTGTGACTGCCCGGTTCTCGAATGCAGTGAGTACACCACTTTTATAACTTGTGCGAACGATTGATAAAACTTAGTTCTCTTTATCGCGTTTTTCATTGTTAATAACATTCGATAAATGTTTAAATCGCCAACTTGTGTACATAACTCCAGTGTTTACTATTTATATGATCATATAATAGTATTCGCATTAAATCAAGTTAGTTTGCTTTAATAAAGTATACCGTTAGGATTATTAAACTCAGTGTGTATTATTTTAGTTTTTTGATGTTAAACGCCAAAGTAGACATGTAAAAAATCCATCTGTGCCAGCTTTTGTGGATTTTCCCTGTTTTTCGTGACGTTTACCCATGGCTGAAATTAGAATAATTTTCTTATTGGAACGCAAATAAATGTTCAGAGATGACGTCACAAAGTTACGTCATAACAAGACATTTATACAAGTAACCTTGGGAAAACTAAGTTGATCGCTCGGCGTAGTGCACAAATATGCAACTAAAATCTAATTTAACCACATTTGAGAAAATGTCGGGATGGACTGGTGACCGAAAATACATAACAAAAATTATTATAAGTAGACGGCGTTCCATTTTTGCTTTCATCACTTTAACCTGAATATCGCTGCAGAGTTGAAGAAATGCCCGCAGACGAACTTGACTTGTGACGATCCTGAGATGGATGTTTTCCAGTGGATGGAGCCAGACCTCAACGTTTGCTGCCCACAATTTGGATGCCGTAAGTCCAAGCTAACACAATAAAAATAATGAAAAAATAATGGAAATATATATCGAGATTATATTCGGATGCCGTAAGTAGCACAAGAAAAAATATTAAAGATAATATTTGAGAGATAAATGGAATAAACAGGGAATAGAAAGCTTCATTCCTAATTTCGTTTTATAAAAAATAGATTTTGAGAATGACTAATAAATTACTGAGGTGTCGTGAAAAATATTGTAATACTCTGCATGTTTTACGCACTTATTTTACCAACCTTTAATCCTCACACCTATTGACTCGTCACACCTACCTCTACACACAGGCTGCAACTTCACTCGCTGTGAGGAGGCCCAGTGCGCCCCAGGTGAGGTGGCGGTCAGGAACCTTACTGACGCCAGGTGCTGCTGTCCCAAGTACGACTGCATCAGTGAACCACCGGCCGGAGATTTCTGCATGATCGGGTCGAAGAAGATGAAGGTAACAATACGAGGGAGTTGGGAGTGTTGTAAATAAGTAGTTGTAGGACTCCAATGTAGTCATTTGCGCAGAATATTAAGTAAAGTTATGAACAAAATGCTTTACATTCTCGATTCTGAGCAATATTATGAAATTACTTGTGTCTAAATAACTTATTGTAAAGTAACTTTTGCAAATAATTTGCCCAATAACTCAAAGTCAACGTCTATGCGGAAAATAGCAGCTTTTTTCGCCTCAGTTAAAATCACACACAATTTGAATAAAAAAGAGCGCGTTCCTTTAAACTGCCTTTAAACTATTATTCAGCGATTCAGTTTATGTGTAGGGAATAAGGACCCAAAAACATAAATCACACATCCATTGAGCCTCATTTTTTACGTACAACTTAAAAAAGGAAGAAACGCACAAAATCTGAAGGGACAAGGTTAATCTTGCTAGCTTGGCTTTATCGCCTAGTTTTCGTTGCATCAACGACATCTTACAGCCACGGGGCTTGAGCCTTTAATAAATTCCGTGCAACCGAGCTAGTCATTCCCAGGGGGTTAATAGAGGTAAATTCAGACTTGGACAACAAGATTTGATTTTGCCTTTTCAAATTATATAGGAATTAAAGCATTTTAGTGTTTTTCAAATTACAGAATTAAAAGTAGACCATTTAAGTTTCACAATTATAATTGAATTAAAATTACCGAAAACTTAGTATTTACTCATTTCTTCTTATCATCTGCTTATTTTTTTTATTTTTTGGTTCTAAGTCTCTAGTGCAGTCATTTGCACAAAACAGCCCAGTCAAGTGATGAACAAAATGCTATACACGCCTGATTCTGAGCAATATTATGAACTGCTTGTATTTTATGTAATTTATTGAGAAATAACTGAAATTTTAAGTCAATTTCGGACAATATTTTTCGCTGACATTCACATTTTGTTGGATTTAGATAACAAAAACTGAACAATTAGATAAAAACAACGCCTTTCGTTTAGTTAGGCTACATTCTTTTCAAGATTTCAATTTAACTTACCATTTACTCGCGTGCTTATTTTCTCCTTAGATCGGTGAGAAATGGATCAACAAAGACAACCACTGTGAGATGATGCAGTGTATGTACGTCAACCCACACTCCAAGAAGACAAAGATCGACATCTTCCCTCGCCACACGTGCTCCAAGGACGGCTCAAGGTCAGCCAGGTCCACGTGTTCGAACAACGAGGACAGCTACTGGGCTGATACCAAGGAGGGATGTTGCAGGGAATCCGTATGCCCATGTAAGTCGTATGCGTAAATATCATGTAAAAATGGAATACCAATATAGTTACTATCTTTATTAAAAAATGAAAGATCCAAACACAATACACATACAAGTACATTGTACAACAACTATGATTTAGCCCTTATGAAGTGGTTGTTTGTTCGTTAATAGGATGCAAGCAATAGTGCTATGGATACCAATATAGTTACTACTGTATAAAAACAGTCTCGCAGAACCACAAAGGTTATAAATAAAGATCTAAAACCACTTTTTCAAAAAAGAGCAGATTCTATAATTACGCAAAATGCATCATCAGTTCTACTTAAAAACTTATTCAAACAGAATTACTTAAAAACTTACGTTTAAAATTTACTCATTATGTCTTTATGATCAAACTTTACAAACATTGCACAAAACAATTTTCAAGTAATGAGTCTCTAGTTGAGGTTAAAGAGAAAAAACTCTTATTAAGTTCTAATATAATCATTAATTTACATGTATGCAAAAACAAGAAAAGGTCGAACCGCATTACAATAAGCTACAAGAAAAACCACCATTGAGCAGAATGTTAGATGTTTTCTTGGTACGCAGACTTTAAACCACCACTGAATATGTACATTTTTACACTTACACTGATTCATGCAGGCACTTCTCAGTTGGACAACTGCTGTAGTCTGCATTTTTGTTATGACTTAAAGTATTATTTGTTGTTACTTGCCAACCAAATAGAGTACTTGAAAAAAATGTTAACTTTATAACTTTATCCACCCGAAACGTTAATCTATAGCTTACTGTAACATATATTTTATTACAGGCACTTGCCAGTTATACGGCGATCCTCATTACACAACCATGTTAACATATCAACCTAAAAAGACGTATAATGTAGTTTTATCGGATTATAAAAAGGGGTGGATTAAATGTGGGTTACCTATGCAAAACTAAAGGTCAATTAAACATCAGCCTTATAACTAGAAGATACTAGTTCGATTTAAAGTTGCTAATTGCAGTTACAAACTTGTGTGATGTAAAAGTTAAACCACAAAATAATAAACGGTCTTAAAAATGAAGGGCAAAATGCTAAAATGTTTTATTTGAACGCATAATTAGACTTTAAACCACCAATATTTATACTGATTTATCGCAGGCACTTGTCAGTTGTACGGTGACCCTCATTACACAACCTTCGACGGATTCAACTTCGACTTCCAAGGCAAGTGTGCCTACACATTGATGAAGGAATACAAGTACAACGAGACTGAGATCATTGTCGACAATGAGCTGTGCAGGTTCTGGTCTGCGAGGAATAAGGATCTTTCTTGCCTCAAGACTCTGGTTGTGCTTCACAAGGGAGTCAACTACACATTCTCGTTCGGTCAACAGGTGCTTTCACTAGGCTTTCACTATAACACGGTGGGAATTTCTACGCTATACATCTCATACTATTCGTGTTGGTGGAAAATTCCACGCTAAGGAGTGTTATGTCCACCTTTTTTAACATGATGGTGGCACTTAACACCATTTTTTTTACAAATTTTCACCCCAGGGTGAATAATTACAACCTCCAATGTTTACAGGTGGCGTATAACTAGTGTTGTAAATAAGTTTGACTTGAGACTTAAAAAAAATATGTCAAAAAAAGAACAAATAAATAGTAAAATATAGAGGAATGAAAATTTGACCAGAAAATACATGATTCATCCACAGTCCAGGTTTAGTCAAGAATGATGGATCTAAAAAAATGTACAACATTTATTTTCACAACCAATGGTTTTCTTAAAAGGAATTTTGTCTAGGTTATTAGGCCCAAATTAACTTAAGCGTTTGAAATCTCAATTAACTTTCGTTGGTAATTTACCATTTTCTAAATAAAATACTTTCTAATATAAAAATCGTTGATTTAGATCACAAACGTTAAAACTCAGTAAAAACAAACCAAACTTTTTCTTGTTCAGTTCTTCTTGGACGGCGTTCTAACCGTGGTCAATGATGCGTGGCAACCTGAGGGCAGTGACGTCAGGATTGAGTCGTACGGATACAAGACTCTTCAACTCAGGATCCTGTCGCTTGGGATTGAGTTGATTTACAAGACCCGGACCAGCCACCAATCTCTCATCTTGAAAATGCCTTATGAGACTTACGAAGGGAAAATGTCTGGACTCTGTGGTGAGTTGACAAATATTTAATTAAATAATTAAGCTTAACTGCTGCAGTCTTGTAATGACTCAAGTCCTCTTAAGTGATTGTTTTCAAATTACTGGTTACCCTAATTGTTTTGGGACGAACCTTGAAGTGGCCTTCACATAAATTAGGTATAACCATGACCTTAAAATGACCTTCATTACAAACTTAATTTTACAATGTGTAAAAACGACCTTGAAATGACCTTTGTAATTTAAACCTACCGCTTGCAAAACGACCTTGGTGATGACCTTAACATAAATAAAACCTAACCACGCGTAAAAACGACCTTAAAATGACCTTCACAACCAATTAAACATCACTGCGTGTAGCAACAACCTTCAATTGACCTTCAACATAAATTAAACATCTACCACGTGCTCGTGCAGGAACTTGCAACAACAACCTTGGTGATGACCTTATCGGTCGTTCGCGACAATTGTTCACCGCGGACGCGACAGGCGACATTGACAAGTTCGCGGTTTCCTGGATGGCGAATATGGAAGACCTTGACCATGACCAGTGCCTCCCTGTGGAACCAGAATGCCCGTCGGAACCCGAGTACCCCAACTGCCCCACCACCCTACCTATTGATGATTGTGTGAATTGTGAGAACAAATGTCATCTCGCGCATGAGAAGTGCCAGGTTTGCGAGGAAGATCCTTGTGAGGTGAAAACATGTTTTTTGTACTTTCAGCTAATATTGTTTGCTTGGTGTTGTTTCAACCAGTGGTTCTCAACCTTTTTAGCTTACGGACCAGTAAAACCTAAAAACATTTTTTTAGCTTTTACACACAACTGGTCTTAAATTTTAAGGCTGGGCACAACACTTGCAGCATTGTGACGTAAGATAAAGTCCAAATAGACCATTAACTCTATATTACGTGACAATGCTGCAAATTACATAACTGGCGAAGTTCTAAATTAAATAGACATTCCTTTAATATCTTCCATTTTGCAATTGGTATTTGAAATTGTAATATATTTGGTGGACCGGCAGGAAAGTTGATGCGGACCGGCGGTTGAGAACCACTGGTCTGAACAAGATTTATCAATCAAATTTTTGGTAAAAAACAACTTTTAAGTCGTCAGAAGAAATAATTTGTCAGACTTTCCAGGAATCGCTTTATGTTTTAATAAAACAGCAAGATAAATCTCTTTAACGTTTATCCCTCGCAGTAATATTTTACGTTTACTGCTTTTTCACTATTAATTTGTTACAAGTTTGGTGATTTTTTATTAGTAAGCTTAATATGATGTTTTTTTACTAAAATGTATTAAAATCCCTTATAGTAATTAACAGCAGTCACTTATTCGTAAAATAATTAAATGAATTACGCTTTCAAGGCTAGAAAATGAAGGTGAATGGAATAAACACCGCCAAACTTTGGGAACTTTAATTTTAAACTAATATTGAAGTCGCATTTTTATGTAGCGTCGTTTAAATTTATTTTAAGTGACGTATACACACCCGATTGTTTCGCTTAACCCTGGCATTGTGACGTCAGGTGATGGTTGACCACGCGGCGTTCGAAGATTGTCGCCTCCAGGTGCCGCCAGAGGGCTACCTCCCCCAGTGCAGATTTGACCTTTCCCTCGTCATCAACGTGACCTCTGTGAAGTGCGACCCTTGCAACTCTCCAGCTGTTGTTCAGTACGCCACCATGTGTGAAACTGTGGGCAAGTGCTCGTACTGGAGATCTGCTCTGGGATGTGACGGTGAGTAGAGTAATGGTTGGTGCAGATTTCGTTAAGCATGTATTTATATCTAGTTAATATTTTATATTTTTGAGCCACCTTAGTTGTTTTTTTGCCATATTTTCCACCCTTTAAATGAGTTTAAACCTAAGTCCCTTCAAATTTTTTCCTAATAACCTAAAAAAATGGCCTTTAAACATTTTAATTTCAATTCACGGTGGCAGAGGGTTAAAAGTCATAAAAGGATGTATACTGGACCACCTAATAAATTTCAGCCACCTTAGTTGTTTTTTGCCCGCTTTAAATTGGTTAAACTTAGTGTTATGGTTGGCTGAGAGCTGAGAGCTGTGACCCCCCATCGGAACCACTATTTTGCATTGATTTTTTGAATGTTAGCTTTTTTACCAATAGTTCTAACTCCAACCATTACGAAGACAAAAGTTGGTGCACAGATTTGTCAAGACTAGACATACAAAAATATTTGCGACCCGTTAAAGATGATTATTTGACATTATTTAGATAATTCCTTTTTTCAACAAAAAACTTTTTACCTAAAATATTTTACGTCGCTAATGACAAAGCCAAGGAATATAAATCATCTTAACTTGTTATTTGTCAATCAAGGAAAATTGACTGACACAAATGTTTGTTAATTAATACAGATCTTTATTTTAAACAACACTTCAAGACAATTTTACCATATTGTCTAACTCCAAACAAGCTTCACCTTCGACTTGTGTTGCTTCTTGCAGAGATCGAGTGCCCAGCCAACCAGGAGTTCCGCGAGTGTGAGATGGATTCCCTCAAGTACATGTCTTGCGACAACCTGACTGTGTACGACAGCGGTGTGAGGGTGGAAGGTTGCTTCTGCCCTGAGGGAACCGTCAGGGAAAACGCTCAATCGCAGAACTGCGTGCCAACCCAATGTAAGTGTTGTATAGATGGTTGCAATCTTGTGAGCATATGAGCGTTTGTTTGAATGTTACATACATCTTAATGATGTAGGATTTTTTCATCTTTTGTCTGACTGGTTTACATTTCTTACTGTTGTATAAGAAACAATCCCAGTGGTCAAATATTCGTTTTTGGCCTTTTTGCTTTATGTAAAGATTAATTTTAAATATTGTTTTAAATGAACAAAGAGGGGGCCCCAAAGATATAAATTCGGTTAGCCTCTCTGGAGGTCTCATATGTACGATATAACGTGTGCTGTTATATTGGCTGGTACGACTTTCCAGTTCGCAGTTGCACACACTTGTGAAGGTCTCAGTTAGAGATACCTGGTAATATCGGATCGGTGCCGATACCCGATGTCAAGCGGCGATATTGATACTCGTCCGATAATATCGGATCGGAGTTGATACCCGATGTCAAGCGGCGATATCGATACTCGTCCGATACTAGGCTGGTAATTAGTGCATCTCAGCCATGTTTTGCTATCAAACGTAGAGTGTTCTAATTGAAAAGGTAACTTTTAGAAAAATTTTTACATTATATATCTAAGGTAAACAGGCTCTCTTAGGCAAATGCAACTTTCCGCCTAATACCCTGAAAATATTGGCATTGCGCGCACCAAGTTGATCACCTTTGCTGGTTTTATCATAGTAAGAACGTCATGTTGGTCAGATTGACGGTACTTCACTTTTAGTCAAAATATCGGATGCGGAAATAAAATACTAAATATCACACGTCCCTATTCACCCTGAATTTATTGCAGGTTGCTTTGCTTGCTATGTGTACTATATAACTTGTGCCGTTATAGTTGGTCAGTAATACTTCTGGTGGATCAGTCCGCAGTTGTGAACACTTGTGTATGATGTTAAAACGTTTTTTTAATGTTAATCTCCCAGGTTGCTTTGATTGCCGACCAGCCCCCGAATGTGAGGGTGACGCCGTACTTCAAACCCAGGGTGAAGATGAATGTGGTTGCCCCATACACTACTGCCAGAGTGGTAAGTGGACTACAACAGGCTGTTAATGGGGTTGGGGTAGTAGAACTTTTTTCAAATTGACTAAAAATCTATTTTTAAAGTATTTTTTTTTTGTTTTTTCAAAAGTGTTGTGAAAATGAAGTACGCCACCCAACGTTCTAAACGACAAGGACCTCTGTTCATAAAAGGCTCCGATTTTTTAATTTACATATAATGCGCTTCAACCGACTAAGCATACATTTTCACTGGATATTTTTATTGTATATTAAAAAACACACAAAAAAACAGTTAACATATTACAACAAAAGAACTGTTTTGTAGCTTGATAATAAATTGCAAAGCCACAAAGGTGGATCGACATCATCTTCATTAAGACGTTTCGATACGAGCTTGTACCATCTTCAGTTAATTTCTACTCGATCTTTTTGGCTTTGTAATTTGTTATCAAGTTACATTACTTATCCATGCATTGTGAACCCAAGGACTGTTCTGCTATATACAATCAGTTTCTCTTATTTTCGCGTATAAAACCTATAAAAAGAAGGAAAAGATTACAACATTTCTGTAAATACTCACGGCAGCCATCTAGCGGCCAATCCTAATACGTACTTTCATCCGTTAGGTGGCGGTGGTGGAGAGGCATGTGGATCGGTTGAGCAGCGCCAGGATGCGCTAACCACATTTGCTGACGGCAATATGTGCTACACAACCGACCCTGTTACAACTAGTTTGTGTGCTGGTACATGCGGGTAAGTTGATTTATTTGTCGCAGCTGGCCTCATACTTGGGATTAGGGATGTATGATTATAAAGCAAGGGTTTATAATCAGGGGTACATGTACCCCTTGGTGGTACGATGCACTAAAGCAGGGGGTACGACATGCGGTGTGGAATTATGCGCTATTTAGGTATATATGCGAAATTTACGAAAGCAACAACAAAAATACCGTTAGTAAATTGACCGAAAGTCTGGGTGGTGTAAGTATTGTTAAATTTACAAGACTGTTTGAAATACATGTGTTTAACACAGAAGTGATAAATACACTGAGTTTAATTTCTATTATTACAATTTTATTTACTTCCATCGGCCATTGTAGACAGGGGGTGCGGGGAAATTTCATGAAAGCAAGGGTACGAGCGCTAAAAAGGTTAAGAAACACTGTTATATAGGATCGGAACCGACACCCGATACCAAGTGGTAGTATCGATACTCGTCCGATACTAGGGTGGTATCGGTGCCGATCCGATACCAGATTGATACAGCTATATCTTAAATTCCAACCTCTTTACGATATAGCAGCGGTTCCAAAACATTTCTACAAATTTTGCCTGGTGGACCCGACCTGAAAGCGCATAGCTTATATATTTTACTTGTCGCAGTGTTGTTCAACCCCTGGGCCGCGAGTCTCGCAACCACAAATTGTGTGGTTTGGGTCGCCGATTAAAGTAGTTCAAATGTTTGATTTGTTGCGATTGGTTCTCAGCAAAATTTATCTAACACTTGAATTGTGGAAGCAATACAGAGACACGCGCCATGTTTCTTAAATGTGGATTCATTTATGTTAATGCTTTATTTGTGGTTTGTTCACTTTTAGCTACAAAAAGTTCAGTGAAGAGAATTGAGTCGCAACACCTCTTTCTTATACTTACGCTTAGTATTTTGGTCTCCACGAAAAAGGTTGAGAAACACTGACTTCACTATTCCCAGGCCCTAGATAAAAATATAATGCAGGTGAATACAACATGCGGGCCTAAAACCGTAACTTATACATTTGACTTCACACGGGGTTTCCCAACGCATCTGTTGCCGACTTCATTACTATATTGTTAAATTTATTGAAATTGGTTCCGGGAAAGATTTCACCAATTTTTTTTTACTCATATGTTAGTGCCTTATCTGTGTTTTGTTAACTTTAAGCTTACAAAAATGAAGAGAATTGTGCCACCAAACCTTCGCTAACAAACACGCCTGTAGATGACATGGCTAGATTTAGTAAGATTGGTTCTAATAAAGACTTATCTTACTCGAGGAAATTGAAACCAATATAAAGACTCCATTTAAACTTCCTTTCTGTTCCTTTTCTTTCCAGTTCGGAGATAACATTGGCAGTAAGTGGAGAAATCACCCAACAGTGTTCATCCTGTCTTCCTGTCCAACTTGATGTGAAGAAAGTAACCATGAGGTGCCTTGACGGATCCAGGAAGGAACTTGAGATTGAAGACCACATCTCTTGCGCCTGCTCAGCTACTCCTTGCGAGTAGATCCGACGAGAGCGTAGAAATATCCCCTACTTTTACCCCCCCCCCCCCCCGGCGACCGACCTTAGGAACTGAAATCACGACCACGAAATCTCACAAGAGCGAGGCGATTTTAAATTTTAACTATGGTTTTAATTTAGAAAAAAAAATTAGACAAAAAGTTAAAAAATTATAATTTCTATTATGTGTTTATTGTTTCTGTCAAACTCTTGTTTTTCTCCAAAAATTTGTTCCTGATTTCATTTAACTCCATAACTTGTTATGAATTTTATTTGTTTGATGTTCCTATCTTAATTTGTTAAAACTCTTTATGACTTAAAACGTGCAATATTTTCACTTAATTCCAAAAGTTCAACTATCATTTAAGTTCCGTGTGTAAAGTTTAATCGCAATGTGAGATATTTTTTATTTTTTGCTTTATTTCGGCCTTATTTTTGTGCTCTATATGTTGTTCGTCCCCTTGCATAGCGGTGTACCTTCAAGCACTTTCTGTACATTTTGCACAAGCAATCACTAAATTTAATGCAAGCATCAAAACAAATACTGGTAATTTTTTGCAGTGGAAGTGAGTCATCATTTGGGGTGTTACAAGCTATTTTTAGGTATTTTTTTAAAAGTTATTTATGAGAAAAAGCAGTTTAAAAAGTTGTTCGTTAGTAAAGTGTTTTGCGGGTTTGCGTTAATCTCAGCAAACGAAAAAACTGTAGGCCTACCGCGAACTGTATTTATTAGTGAGGTATAATCACAGTAGATTAAAGATTCGCATTATAGGACGGTGTGTACTTAACCGTTTTCTCACCAAACCGAAACTAAATGTGATCCATCCCCGCTAATGAAATAACTTTTATCCAATCCTATAAGGCAACTCACAAAAGTTGTGGTCCGCATTAACGCGTAAAAGTCCTTTGTTCATTGCATAGTCAGATTCGATTTATATTTTTCTAATTTAAGAAAAGTGATGCGAAGTTATATTACTTAGAGCTGCATATCTCAACAAATATATATATTTAATAGGCAATAAATTACTATACAACTTCCAAATTCAACTTTTCCGCTACCTCACTTTTTGACACAAAATGGCTTCATTAGTTCAACTCTTTGGTACACGTGTTGCACAACTTAAGTTTCTATTGAACTAGATTCATTCAAATCCACATGCAGATGTTTGTATGCAATAAAAGAATTACATTTTACTGATGAAGTTCATTTTACTGTCAAGTCTGGAGTATTTTTCGTTCTTATACTGAGATTTATTAAACACGGGGCTTTGAAATCGTTTGCTGATTTTTTTGAAACTGACGTGAAATTTGTGCACAACTTTAACTTTTAGAAATCATAAAATTTGGCGTAGACCAGTCTGCATTCGTGGCAGTTGCTCACCCGATATTATTATAAGGAATTCATAAGCGCACTTAAATATCGAACAAAAGCTGACTTATGGTAGGTTTTCCAATATATATAAGTGTTCAAAAACCTAATTGCATACGTGCTGTAACCTGCACAACATAAAATTTAGTTTCTGCGCACCTGAGATTTTACTGGTTGGGATCTAGTATACAAGTAAATAACTAAAACTTACTATTTTGATTAACACCAAATTCTAAGATTTGTGTGTCGTTTTTCTAGGCCGCTAGATGTAAGTCCATTTATGCTTCAACTATGTTTTTTGCACACCTTAGGTTGGGAATCCTACGACAATTTACTTTTTTTTTTTCTAAGTTTATATGTGCAATATACCAATTAGGTGTGCACACAAATTGCTTTAGAAACAATATCAATGTGTGTCGCCACAAAATGCAGACTGGTTTACTGTAATTACATAACCGTTGTGATGTTACAAAATATTTTTTATTGACAATGAAAAAATTCTCCATTTTTACATCGTTATACAATGCATAGCGATTTTTACAATAAAATATTGCCATTGTTGACATAATTATGCTGCAGAATAAAGGCAGCATGATTTATCATGAATCTTGGCCTCCTGATTTTATTTAAACTAAATCTGTTGTTCTGTTCAAATTACATATATCTGCAAAACGTTGTTGTTTTCCCTGTTTTACAGAAATTGTGTGCTGAAATTCCCATTCTAATTATTGCATAGGAATCTGCAAATTTTTGATAAACATGGGTCGTGGAATGACTCATGGTTCGCCTTTTCGGAAGTTCTACGGGGGTCCGTGGAAACGGTTACGCTTGTTACAATCGCTCGTAACTGGCCTTATCCATTACGAGCGGTTGGAAACGTCATTCGGGAAAGCACAAGAAGCGCAGAAGTACGTCAACAGGCTCGTCGAAATTGCAAAGCGGGGAACGGGCAGCACTTACGAGAAGGACATGATTGAATTTTGGACAAAAGGGAATGAAGACATAAAAAATAAACTTCTGAATGTTCTTGTGCCAAGATATAGCGAGCACAGTGGTGAGTACACTCGCGTTGCCATTATTTCGAAAGAGTACAGAAACTTGAAAAACGACATGTACCTGAGGCACGCAGTGCTGGAACTAAAAGGCAACCCTTTGCCACCTTTGCCAATCACAGAAAAAAATCCTCACGCGCTTCAAAATGTGCTCATCGCTGCCGCAAAACAAGAATGGCAACAAAATAAGAAAGAAAAAGTGGCAACAGATAGTTGATTTATGTGCATACAGTTGCTTGTGGGATAAAACCTGTTTTGCAATACTTTTGCAAGTAAAAGACGATGGAAAAAGTGTTTCAACATTGAAACACATGCTAACTGTGCAACGATTACTTTTTAGACACTTTCATAACATTTTTGACGTACAATTTATGTTTGATTTAATTCTTATGTCTCTGAGTAATGTAGGTAAAGCATTTTTTGTTAAAATAATGTATGAACAAAATTGTGGTGACTTAATATATAAATTTCAAATTGTGTTTCTTTATCTTGTTTTCAGATTGTTTACAAAATTAGTGGCGAGTAATTGTTTAAAATGGAGGATCATTTTAAATTGCCGTTTACTAAAGAACTAGAAGAGGCTTATGCAGCAAATGAAGTCTGCGTTGTTGGAGTATTTGGTAAAAGTGGATGGGGCCACACTTCGAAAGGCTGCATCATAAACAAGCTCTCCAACAGTTCTTCGTTCATGCCACATTACCCCGACTTTCTGAAGCACAATGGAGCCAATTTAAGTGACGATGTTCAGAGCATAATGCCAAGCATAGAGTGCTACTTTGACAAGCAAAAGCACATCCTATATCTCCATCTTACCACAACTCTTGACGTGGCGACTTTATCGCGAGCTTGTGCGCTCACCGTCGACAAACTTGAAACTCACAGCGATTTTCACGACTTTTGGAAAAATCAAGAGTCCGAGATCGCTTTTGCAATCCTTTATCTGTTTTCGGTGTGCCACGTACTTATGCTTGTGCATCCGGTATCGATATTCGACATCAGCTACGACAAACTTTTTCACCATATCTCTGACCTTAGAACAAGCTTTCTTCCCTCGATTAAGGACGTTTTAAAGGGGTGTTCTGTGGGTCGTGATTGGTGGGTTAATGGTCGTCCTTGCCCTCCGAGGTTGCTTCTTGTGATGCAACGATGTCATCTTCCCAATCTTCAACCTCCAGAAGCACAAAGTGGTGAAGGAAGCAGCAGCAAGAAAAAGAAACCACCGCTGAAACGGCTGCAGCACACAATTGAGGACCAGGTTTACAAAATACTTCGCAAAAGTCACGTTTTGACGAACAGCGCCGTCAACTGCCTCTTCACGGTTCCGCCGAACCAAGCGTTTGTTCACATCATGACGGAGCAGTTTGAGCGAGTGAAGAATGATGAAGATCCGGTGAGGAGTATGCTTCAGCTTCTCAGGAAGTCGTGCGAGACACACAGGGATCCAACTGCGAGGTCCAGAGCTTACCGATTACTCACGAATCCTCCGACACAATGGAAAGATGAAGAGAATGAAGAGCAGGAAGATTCAAGCAACCCTCTTTGGACTTTCCTCTCACAACACACAAATCTCATCCTGGAGAAAAAAGGATTTAAGGACAGCGTTGGACGTAATCCGCTGCCGACACATTTTGAAGTTCCAACTTTAAAGCAGTGGCTAAAAGTTGCAAACAACCTTTACGAATTGTTTTTTCTTAAAAAGTTAACCGTTGACGCTGGGGAAACTTCAAAAGCGGAGAGTAAAAAGATGGCACAGATACGACAGGATTTTTTGGTGCAACTCGATCCAGAGTCACGTTTTAGCGAGGCAAGGTGCAGCAAACTTGTTTCACTTGCAAGCGCAGCGTACCAAAGCAACCTCCCAATGCATTACACAAGCAAAGTGCACAACAATCAGCTCGCACAAGCGCTATCGACGTACTCACTCCACGCTCGTGGCCCTGCAAGAGACAAGTACGAGGCTTGTGTGCAAGCAGAGTGCGAAGCATTCTGGAACGACGGAAGACGATTGTGCGAAGTCCACTCATTAACCGGTCGTCATTGTGTTCATCGATTCCACGATCTACCGACGGATTCAAAATCACAACCTGATTCAATTCCTCCGAAGATGCACCACTCCTCACGATCGAGGACGGTCGCCGCTAGCAGTTGCGGTAGGATCCAGGGTCCCCGTGATGACCCGTTCACGCTTCAGGAGGCAAACTATGATTTCTATCTTCGTCTTGATGTACAAGCGATCCCACCGATCTCCGAGTTAGACATTTTCAAGTTTCCGGTGCATGAAAGAGCTGATAAGGAACCAGTTATATCGCCGGCGTTACATTGTCTCGTTGAGCAACTCCACATTGGAACGGAAGCTAACAGCCAAAAGGATTTATCGGGAAGAGTGAGGCACCGAACAATCAGCGGAGACAGCGAATGCCAAGTATCGACTCAAGAAAGCGGGAACGATTCTCAAGTCGAAGAAGCAAAGAAGCCGTCGACACAAGATCGACAACGAACGACCTCAGCAAATTATGAGTTTAGTTTGAACTCGGAAACAATGCAAGAAGTTCAAAGTGTCGATTACACCGAAGAAATTCCGCAAAGACAAACTTTCACCGAAGGAATGATCCACTCCGGGTTGGACGAAGATGTTCTTCCTTTGTTCTCGTCATGGAGTTTAGTGCGACTCGGGTCCTCCTCGTCTTACATCCCAGGACACGGACTTGATCTTCCAGGATTCTTACCGGGAACCGGATTCCTGGTTTCGTGGGATATTTCACTCCAAGGAGACGAAGCGTGCGCTACGCACTGGCCGGTTCCGGGAGAAGCTCGCAAGTTGTCGCTGAAAGAAACGAAGCTGATGCAGCAGGAAATAACGAAGGCCTACGTCGGGTACGAGTACGAAACTCCAAGGGGTCAAAGGTTTATCTGTTCGGCCCCTGAGAAGCCCGTGAAGGTCGGGAACAATGGGATTGTACGAGATCCGATTCAGCCACTTCTTGACATGGATATGCCGCTTTATTGTGCCAGTCCGGTTTCGGCACGCAACGGAAAACCACTTCTTGGACAGTTGATGCGAGTTTACATTATAACGCCGCCCGAGAGCAACGTACACATCACTATAAAGCCTAAAGTGATTCCGGGACCAAACCCAACCCCGACTTTTTACCCAAGCCAGCAAGAAATAGCGCTACGTCACAATTCGATGTGGGTGTTACGCTTTCCGTATGTGTACGTTAGCGAAACTGGGTCACATTCTCCATCGAAAGACTTGAACCAAATTAGCGCGTGGCGTGTGTTGAAGATGATTTCTATTGAAATAGATCGTTAGAATAAATTGTTTTGTCAGAAATATTTCACCGCATTACTATTAAAAGGATTTAAAACTTCTAGGTATTTTTGTGTTTTTAAATCTTTTATATTTGTTACTTTTTCCAATTGTATAAAACATTTATGTTCCAAATTCTTTATTTGCGGTTCATTCCCCCTGATAATTGGTTGTTGGTTTAATTTCTAGCAATGCCTTACAATTATTCCAAATATGAGCTAGAAATTTAACAAATATTTCAGTTTCTTTCACCTTAAACTGTGTTCTGTTTTGAGGTTCAAATTGTTAGGTGTTGAAAATGGCGGAGAGTTTGAGTTTTGTTTCTCAAAAGATCAATCGCGTCAGATGGCAACCTGTTGTATCAAGTTTACAGAAAGCTGAGTCATTTGCTTGTGGAAGCTATGAAGATATGGTAAACTTTAATTATCTACCCAGCAATCTAACGTGTGTTTCGAAATACAGGATATATGCAGGCTGGACATATCTTTTAATAATTTTAAATTGTTTATGGCAAATCAATATAAGTACTCTATGCATAGATCTGTAATGTAGCTTAAAAATAAACGAAAAGACAAAAATGTCTAGTAAATCGACATCATGTTAAAAAGATGTTTCAATATGCACTTGTATTAAATTTTTTTTTAGGATGTTGATTTACTCGACCTAATTGCGTTTGACACTCTTCAGGCAAATCAATTTATTTGAATAGTTTTGTAGTTAAGCACCAGCAAATATGCATATATTACTGTTAAAAACAAAAAATAAAAATGCTAACATTATGTTAATTGGATCTTACCAATGTTCAGTTGAAAAATATTTTTATCTTGCAGAACAACAGTATTTCTGTGTGGGCAGTTGGGCACATGGCTCACAATGTCAACCAACAAATAGACAGCTACATGGATGATATTGAGAACAGCCAACCACAAAAAATATGTGAATATCACACAAACAGTAAGTAATGCAAAATATGTAGGATCATACAATTTTTAAATAATACCACTAACAATCCAATAATCAGTCTGTAAAGAGTGTTTCTCAACCTCTGGGTGGCTGTTTGGTTTGGTTGGGTCGCCAACTACAGTATTTCATAATTAGATTAAGTGAGATTATAAAATTAAGAAATACATTGACAATTAGATATTACACACCGTAATTAAATTCAGGTTTTTTCATGCCATTTGTCTTATGTTTTGTTCACTTACAAAAAGTAAAAAGAATCAGTAGTGAGAAATGGGTCATCAAAGCTTTAATGTAATTTCCACTAGTATATTGGTTGCCGCGAAAAATGGTTAAGTAACAATGTTTTAAAGGCTAATAACTCCTATTTAGAGTATTGTTTTTGATATGCATGAAAAACACATTGGACATTTATCTGCTGCTATCAATATAATGCAGTTAAAATATTGTTTTGTTTGAATGCAGGCAGTGTTGGTGGGATGGAATATGTCGATAAAGACAGTTTAGTCGTTGGAACTTTGTCGGGAAAAGTTAACATTCTAAGAATCAACCAGCATCAGCAGGTAAGATTAAAGTTAAATGGTAAAGGTTTTGTCTATGAATGTGACAAAATGTTTGTTGTTTTGGCATGATGAGAAAGTTAAGAAAGTCCTATACCATGAAGTTAATAGCGATATACTAGTTTTCAGCATTGTATTTTGGACTGCCAAAGGTTTTGACAGTTAATAAATGTTTTTGCAATAAATATAATAGATCTATTGCTTTATTGTCACTGAAACAGTCATATACACAAGTATTCCGTGATCTAGCCCTTCTGGAGTCGTTCTGGTCAACGATAACGGCATACACAATATAGTACACAAGATGCCTTCTAAGAGGCTTACTGAAATCAGTCGGCCTGTTCAGGATTTTGTGCAAACAAGGCCAGGCCAGAAAAGCAACTAGCCTGCAGTGAGGTTCGAACTCGCGACCCTTGGTCATACCGGGACCGTCGCTCTACCAACTGAGCTACACAGGCTCAGAGGGGAGCGATTCGAGATACATAGTACCGTTGCCTGCTGCATCCTGTTTGTTCAAAAGACAACCTTAACACCTACCATCAAACAACCGCAATATGTGAACGTTTCATTCGCTTTAGTGTGTTTATAATTCAATTAAACCCACACTTTTTTATGTGTTAATCAAAAGATGATAGTTGAACAGCAATGCTGGGATGACGCGCATTGTGGGTCAAAGGTCACAGATGTAGCTGCTCAGAATCCTAACGTGGCTTCGGTTGATGAAGACGGATCTATTTGCTTGATGCGAATCGACAGCAAGGAACCGCTAAGGATTTATGGTGGGATGTTTTGGTATCTTTACTTTTTAAACCCCCTGGCTAAAAATACATATATAAATATTTATAATCAGCAGAATGCAATTATTATTTTTTATTTTTTTAACTCAGGTGTTAAAAGGCTAAATTTTAAAATAATTTTAATTTTTTTCTATAAATGCGATAATTAATACCATTTGGGGGTTACTCAACAAACATGTCATGTGAGATATAACAAACTTTAGGCCAATTTGTTTATTTCAATTAGTAAAAATTGTCAATGTTTATTAAAAAAAATGTCAATGTTTATTTTTTGTTTAAATTAAAGTTGTATGACTGTTTTGTGTCATATTTTATATATTACAGACTCTGTTGACAGCAGCCCAATAACATCTGTTCATTACCTTTCCACCAATGAAATCTGCACAACAAATATGGCAGGTAATCACTAACTATCAACCAGCATTCTTTTGTCTTTAATTTATTATATTTTTTGTATCTTTACCTAACTTAAGCAACATAAAACTGAAATATCGGTAGTTAATAAAACAGATATAAATGTTAAATAAATATGTTTACTAAATTTTTATTTTGTAGTCTTCGAAATCTGATTGAAACTGATGTCCTTGTTTTTTGTACCCATATAATTTAGATTTAGTGTGAATATCAAAATCCATACAGAAGTAGGTTTTGTGAACATTTCAAATAAATCTTAAAATAATGGCTGGATGTTGTAGTTAGACGTAGAATGATATCAAGCCCATACAGAAGTAGGTAAGATTTTGACCAAGTCAGTTTTATGGATGTTAAGAATAAATAAACAATGCTCCCTACTTTTGTGTGGGCTTTAATTTTTATTCTATGTTTAGTTACAACCTCCGCGATTATGTTGAAAATAATTTAATTTTAACACATATTTTTAGGTCAGTTACGTTTATACGATGTCCGGTCACCATCTGATTCCCCATCGCGAACTATGATATCGAGCGAAACACTTGTCGGATTATGTTCGGTCGACCACCACCCTACACAGGGCCACATACTGGCCACCGGGGGAGCCGATGGGTGTGTGATGTTGTTCGATGCGAGGAAAGATTGCACGCCGGTCACCAAGCTGCAAATACACGATGAAGATGGTAGGAGTTTAATTTGTAGCGATTGTATTGGATCTATTTTGGACTTTTTTTATCCCTCTATCTCGGATTATACATTTTTTTTGATAAATGCTGCTGATAATCCTGACTATTTATTTGTGTTTTTATTCTTGAGATTTTTTTTATTGAGAATTATTTATCATTTTCTATCATTTGTTCAGTTTGAGTGGATGCTAAATTTGGATCTTTAGGTTCTCCTTGAAATGTGCTTGGGGCGCCTAGGGGGCGAGGGCATTGTTTTAAACGTTGACTTATAGAAGTGGTTCTCAACCGGGGTGCCGCGGCACTCTGGGGTGCCATTTTTAATGCTTACGGGTGCCGAGAGATATTTCAAATTATTTTTTTATTCCAATTTTTGCTCGATTGGTAAGCTTCTTTGTAGGCTCCTACAATTTTTGTGTACGATAAAAGCAGCAAAATTAAAAAGATTTTTTCAACCTTGTTGCACAGTTAATGTGCTGTTTTAATCTCGCTTATTGTAACGTTAGCTACAGTTAACCACTCAGCAAAATACGAGCAAGGGCGCCGCGAACTATTTATAATTTCTGTAGAGGACCACAAGCCGAAAAAGGTTGCGAAACACTGACTTATAAAAGTACTCTTTCTCCAGTTTGGGAAGTTCATTTCCATCAAACCTCGCCGGAACATTTATTCACTTGTTCACAAGACGGTTGCGTTCGAAGGATGGACACAAGTTTTGACGCAAAGTCCTTGTCCAGTGACCTCTCGGGAACTTCACCCATAGAAGTATCGGAACTCTTGCCCCAATGTGGGACTTCAATCAACTCTTTGGACACCAGCGCAAACCTCCTGTTGTGTTGTAGCGACGCTGAAGCCGTTTATATAATCGACAACGCGGTGTGAATTTTAAATCTCCTATAGCAGTGCTTCTCAACCCATGAGCGCGACCCAAAGTCTGGTCGCCGTTAGATTTGGTTGGATCTCCGACTGCAGTAGTTGATATGGTTATATTCATTAAGATTGGTCCAGAGAAAGATTTCTTCTTAATTTAAAAAAACTGGCGCAAGCAACACGAAGTCAATATTTAAAATAGAACTATTTAATGCTGTTGTTTTCATTGATGTATTTTGTTCACATTAAGCTTAGAGAGAATTGGTTCGCCGAACATTTAATGTTATATTTTTGCTTAGGATTTGGGTCGCCGGGAAAACATTTTGAGCAACGCTGTCCTATAGGGTAGGGCAGATTCCCAAAATGAGTCACACGTCATTGAAGGGCGGCTGTATACGACCTTAAGATGTATACGATAGAATCAGTAGAGGAGGTCTGTTTCCTGTTAAACGTGTAATCACGAACTTTTTTGTATTTTTGCTCACTGTTTTTTCACCCCCACTGATATCTGTTCAACACCCTAAGGAAAAAATACTTGCCTACCCCTGCTCTGGGGCCTAAATCAATGTTCTCAGCTTTGTGACTGTAGGCCTCTATAATGTGACAGCTGGAGTGCTTGGTCCAGCCTTTCCACCAACATATCAGGCTACAAAGTGTTGTAAGCCAATAGAAGAGGGCACGACACAGAAAAGATTGAGAAAAAACTCCTCTAAACTTTGGCAATCATAAATGTATGCTTAGAATTGTAAAGCTGTGTTTTTATAACCTGCAATTTAAGATGATATCTTTAGTTGAAAGGTAATTATAATTGGTGCAATTTAAAATTTGGAAGGCTGAACCGAATCCCTAACATGCGCCTTCTAACTAAATTAACAACAACGTTTCGTAAGTTGAGACCACTTTAGTAAAAATAATTGTGTCTTTGATTAGGGCTGTCTAGTTATATGATAGTGATATTGAAGTGCATTTTAAATTTTTCCTGTCAAAAAGTCTCTTATGACCGTGTCGTCTGTTTTTTCGTAACGAACTAGTTCTCTTTTTCTCTTGTTGCAATCATATTTGTTAAAGAAATAAAGTTCCCCTATTTTGTGTTGTCTTTATTCGAAGTCCTAACCAGTTAAAACTGGTTTATTCAGCAGTTGCTAACCTTTTTAGTGAACCATGTCACAAGATTATAAAGTTTAATTCCCCGAACGACATATAAAGAGATTTTTATGTCGTTTGATTCCCCCCATTTTTTTAATCTGACATAATAATTTATAATAAATACTCTGCCTTTGTAACACTAGGTAACTTTAAGTACTGTACAATATTTGGCGCTGGTTTAGGATCCTACCACAACGCACATTATTTGGGTTAGGGTGCAAGTTAGTGTTTGGGTGAGGGTGGGTCAAGTACTATTATTAAATGAAAAATATAATAATACTTGACTTAACCAAACGCTTACTCGCACGATAACCCAAATAATATGCGTTGATTTAATAATTGTGGTAGGATTGTATACCAGCGCCCAATATTTTAGTCAAATTAAAACAAAAAGTACTGCTACCTCAATTTAAGTAAATTCTATTTATTTTTTTAACCGTTTATCATTACCACTGGTTAAAATCTCTTCTAGTCGTCAGGCCAACCTTGATTATCGAAAGTTTTTTAGGTAAGTATCAACAGTGTTATGAACGCTTAGGAATAAACGGTATGTTTAGAAGATTTTAGTTGTTTAATAATCCTGTTGAACGACTTGTTTCGTTTTTATTGGTTAAACACGAGCTGACTAGACAAAATTGAATGAATCACTGTTTTTTAGCACAATGAGGAAGTGTTTGCGTAACGCGCGCTATGTATTGTTAATCAATCACTCAAGTAGAAACTATTTTCTTTTAAACCTCAATGTAGCTTCAACCTTGAAACATAGAACGTGTGTTTTGAAAAAGCGTTTGTTAAAAACAAAAAAAACAAAGCAATGTCAGAACAAAATTACCAGAAGAAGGTACCATACACAAAATGTTGTTAAGTTTCTGTTTTTGTGTTTGACCAAACTGACTTGACTTGAGTCTTTTAGTTTTGAACAAGTGACTTGGCGTAAAATATAGTGTTTTCATTAATTTTTTAGTTATTTTCTCAACTTTTGTACCTAAAACAATTTGCTGGCCAAATGTTAAGTTTTAGTTTAGTTAGTGTTCATTATTAGAATGTTAACAGTGTTATGGTTCAACGGTTAGTTTTTATCACAAGGACTTGACTTTGAGTTGATGACTTGGACTGGGATTAACTCAACTTGAATTATTGTTTTTTAAATGACTTAATTGAACTTAAGGTATTGTTTACAACACTGGCCAAATGTACTTTTGGGTAACTTTGAATCGCACTAGTTTAGTAATGCAGAAGGTGCTTGTACTTTTGTTTATTTTTTATTTTATTCTTCAAACAAATCTAATTGCTAGGTTAATTCCGACAGCATTTTACATTATTTGTCAAAGTGTTTTCAGTACAGAACAGATAATACATCGTAGAAAAAGTTCAAAATGACTTACCTGTATTATAATTTTTAATTTTGAAAAAAGGCAACTGAACTTGAGCAACAAAGTTGTTTAAATTGATATTTAATCACTAGTGGGTGTATGTGTACTCGAATGAGCCAGTAAAATAGCAAATATGCACTTCTTGGGGCAATTTGCCTGGCCAACAAGGTAATTTGAATAGATTAAGTAAAGAATCATGGAATTGATGGCGCTTTACTGTACTTGTTGGGCAATATTTATCAACAAATATGTTTTCTTGTTAACAGAATGTAGATTAAAGGACACCATCTGTAGCTGTGGCTTTTGTTACTAGTAAAAATATTGAGAAAAATGTTGTGCTGTAAATAGATTCTGTTGTATATAGCTGTGTAATACAAGATGACTTCCGACATGTATGAGTTTAGGTAAGTAAAAAAACATATGTATCAGCGTTTCCCAAACTGGGTTCCGCGGACAAACTGGGGTCCGTACAACAGTTTCAGACGGTCCACAAGGAGTCTTTTTTAAACATTAGTCATTAGCGAATGTTTTTAAACATTAGAATTAGGCTATGTTTAAAACATTTTTAGTCTTTAGTTATGCTTAATTATTCGATAATATTGCATGTTTGTTGATGTCTCTTGTGAAATCATAAATAATCTATTAGGCTGAACTACCTGCTATCAGCGAATCGTTGGCATTAGTTAGAAAGTTGCATTAGAAAGAATCGTGACTGCAGTAGTGTACTAAAAGAAACATGGGTTAACTGACCCTTCAATTTTTATAGGGGCGCGAAATATCAAAATAATTGCAAAGGGTCCGCCAGGCAAATTTTTTATAAAAGTTTGGAAACCGCTGATATAGATTATATATGTGTACAATTGTTTAGAATATAAAACTTACATAAAGACTAAATGTTCTATTGGCATAAAGCACATAAATGTTATAATTATGCTGACATATTTAGTGGAATCTTTAAACAAAAGTATGTTTTGTTGTCTTTTTTTAGTCTTTCTATTCGTTCTGTGAAAAGTGATGGTGTTACGGTTTTAAAAGATGAAGATAATCCAATTACCGTTGATGGTAAATTAAGAAATTATTTATATTTGTATCACTATTTCTATTTCTTTGGTGACAGAATAAATACCATATATTATTCGTAACCTTTGATATATTGAGCTGATGTCCCTGTTTTTGAAATATTTTGTGAACTATTTAAACTAAAAGGGGTACTTAGCCTTCTAAAACAATCAAAATGTATTTTTTCTTTAGGTGAAATCCGATTAGAAAGATTTTATGTACACACTTGTGCTATTTTATAATGAACATTATTTAGTTCAAATTTATTTAATTCTCCTGAAGGGCCAATAGCAGGTTGGGAGAACATTTCAAGCCTTCTGGTGACAAGCATTTTGGGCCCAAATGTATTTTTGTCTTGTCTCGATAATTAAATTTATTTATTGCACTAATTTCTTCGGTTTTCTGGCTGATTCTTCGCTGATTGCCAGAATTTTACCATACTGATACTCCCATAGTTTATAAAACTCTATCTATCCCAGTTTTTTGATGAGTTTGATACAGATGTTTTAGTTTTTTAGGCATTTTAGTTTTAGTACATTTAATTTTTTGAGAAACGTATTCCCCAATTTAAAATTAAACTGTTTGCGAATATGTTTGTTATTACCATTGAAACATTTTTTGTTATCTTTTTTATAGAAAGGGCAAAGAGAGAAAGTTTTCGAATGGCATCGTTTGAAGATTACAAAGGACCAATAGATGCAGTTTCCTTGGCAACATCTGGCTTTTACCACATCGGAGACCAGCTAGTAATGTGCTTCAGGTAAATTTGTAAAATGTGTGTAAATAGCGGTTTCCTACTTTCAAGTTTAAAACATTGGGATTGATTTGAATAAAATTAAATAAACAAATAAAATATAGATGACCTTTATGTAAATGTTTTAGATAAATCTCATGCTTTTACAATATCCAATGCTTATCAAAAAACAGACTGTGCGAAATTTCTATCAAAATATTTATTCCAGTAATTCATTTAATCAAAGGATTACTAAATATATTTAGGAAAATTCTGAGTTTTTTCAATTTTCATTTGGTAATGGACATCATTATTACAAAGGCTCAGAATGCAAATATAAAATAAAACAGTTGGCCGTTTTGTTTTGTCTAAATTAGCTGTATATGTCTTTAGATTGGTGAATAAAGATGTATGTTGCATAATACGTCATACAATGACTCCTTCATTAGGAACCGTGATTCATTTGCTTTACAATGGCTGAGTCAGTTTCTTTTCAAAATTATGTGGCAGGAGTGTTTTTATGGCCTGGTAATTATTAACTACCGTAACGATACGGTGATCATACTGGTGTGGAGTCAACAGTCATTAGATTTTAAGAGTGGGAGGCAAGTAGCTACATAAAAACAACCTAGACACATAATTATATAGCATGTGCCCATAATTATGTACAAATGTACCTCTATTTTTATTCCATTTCACAAATTTACATCTTTTTTTTTTCCAATAATAATTATTGGTGTTTTTATGTTTGTATTTTTACATCATATTGCCCAAATTTAAGAACATATATATATTAGACATATATTTATGCTTTAATTTTAATTTAATATATGAAGCTAGCTATAATTATACAAGCTTTACATATAACAAAATGCAAATTAAATTATATTAAAAAGGATAAATCATTTAAATTGACCACATTTATCAAGAAAATGTGTTGTTGTTGTTTTCAGTTGTCAGACGCGAGTGAAAGATTTTACATCTGATGACAATCCATATTCAATAAAATGGCACCAACCAGATTGTAAATATATTTTGGGGAAAGAATGTGGCAATGTTTCCATTGGTAAGTTTATTTTCCACTGGTGTATAATCCTATCACATTTTCATCTGTGGGTTTCTATTTTTTACCTTTATTTGGGTTAGGGTTGATCAAGTATTTTTATTATTCTATTTATCTTCCCGTATTTTACCTTTTTGCAATTTAATTTATGACAACTTGTTTCATTAAATGTAAAAAAAGTGGTAGGATTCTAGACCAGCGCCGTTTATTTTAGTGTGTTTATGTTGTAACTTTACCCTTTGTTAGAACCACTGGAAATTTATGAGTTTCATTTCGATTCTATGAGTAGAAATTTAAAAAACATTCCAAATGATGACTACTTCTTTATGGGCTTTGATATTCTAACTAGTACATATGTGTATATTGTTTTAATGCATTTTGTACGTTATCCCCTTTTTACTGTTTATTACCACAATAATGCAGAAAAACTAACAAAAATGTATATTTTATATTATTTGTAATGTTGGTGTAGGTTTGAAACCCCCTCCTAAACGCTATGGTACACCATCCAAGTTGGAAGTCATGCCCACTACATGGACACCTGAAGAAGAACATGATTCCAATGTGGGTGGTTTAGCACTGATTTTTAACTTCTGAATATTTTTATCCTGCAGAATAATTAATATATATGTATTATGATATGTCTCAAATGTCAGATAGCATGTCTCTATAATATATTCTACCTGTAACATCACTGTTGATTTGCTGCAAATAAATATGCACAAGTTTTTAACCAACAAATACATCTCACCAGTTTCAAAATTTGGTAAACATCCGACTGTTTTTCTAACATTTTCTATTTTTGTCATATTATCCCTGACCAGTTTTTTTTTAAGGTTTGGTTTGGGTGACCGCTAAGTAGTTTTAAGAGACCGCAAGTGTTTCATTTAAACCAAAAAAAAGTCCAAAATTTGAGAAACCGCTGGAGAAATTTAAAACACACCTTTAAAAAATACCTTAAAAAAAAGACTGTCCCTGACTATAAATGATAATGATGAAATATGTTTGTGTAAAAAATTTTGATGTCATTTAATAGACAAATTACCATGTCTCCTATTAAGAAAAGTTTCTGTTATACTTTGTATATTTCTTTGTTTTACTGCAGGTACAAAAAGTTGAGTTGTTTGGCAACATACCTCAAGATCAGAAATTATTTTTATTGAAGCTTAATTTGTACAAAGAATTTGATAGAAGGTGAGTACTGCGTAGAAGCTGTGTGCAGCTAAGTAAAATAAACATGTCATGAAAAAGTTTAGGCATTAAAGCAAATAAGATTACCACTCATCAAAATAACCTTTGTAACGTTATCTTAAATTCCTATTATTTTTACCTATTGGAAAAATATATTTACATCAAAAAAACATTCGCTTTACTGGATACCGTAAACAATTATATTTGAACTAATAGTGCGTCTGTTTAAAACTTGTCTTCTAAATTAAAAATGCTTTTTAGTTGCAAGAAATGACACAAAACAAAACTAAAGCACTTTCTCATTAAATTGCATATTTTTAGACGATCATTTACATCTGATTGGCCACTGAGTGGCAGCATAGAGTTCACTGATAACCTTGCCCGAAAAGGATTTTTTTTTGTTGGCAATGGTAAGCGCACACAATGTTTTTCTTGCCATTCTACTTTACGTTGGCTTCCGGATGATGACGTTGATGAAATCCACTCCGAAGCAAGCCCAAACTGCAGGTACTTGGTTTATCACCGTTAGTCTTAGATTTAGATTTGTGTACCTTGAACTTAGGAGCCAAAACAATGGCTGGTGAGTCACGTATTCAAATATACACATGACCTTTCCTGTGCTTGTAAGCTTGACTTGGACTTCTAGGTTCTAGTTTAATTTTGTCTAATTTTTACCAGCTTAGTTTTACTTTTTGTGTTACGTTTCTTGCTAGCTCTTTATGGCATATTGATATTTTTAAACAATGGTTATAAATGTTGTTACAGTGACGGCAATGGTATTTTGAGGCCAATAGTAGAAACCAAAGTATAATGCTGCTGCCTTAATTAAAGCAAACTTGCAGATGTGATTTGTAAAGCAAATCCAAACTATAGGTGCTTGCAATTTGCGTTCTCAACTTTTCATTATTCTAAAGTTCAGATGAGTGTTTTCCTGAACTTTTCACCTGTAAAGTATCTTTTGTTTCCTAGAAACAATGGCTGACCTCTTCACTTTTTATATAACAAAAAATACTCACTGTTTAAAAATTTTTAAGTCCCTTTTTATTTATGTACATACTTATTAAGCATTTTTGGGCGAAAAACAAAGAAGTGCGTAGTTTACTGAAACTACCTGAAAATGTTTTTTTATTGCAATTTTTGCTGTTGTTACTCTAAAGGTTTTAGATTGGTGTTATTCTAAAGGTTTAGAACTTTTTCCCTCTAGGACGCCTTTTTGTTCCCTTGAAACAAAGGTTGAACCATTTACTTTTATGTAGCCCAAAAATGTTAAAAGTCCCTGTTTACAAAATATTTTTAATAGAAAAGTTTTGAAAGTCTCTGTTTTATTTTTATATTTACATACTTAATATACATTTTTGGTAAAAAAATTGCATAGTTCACTGAAACTAGCTGAAAACCTTTTTTACATTAATGTGTTACGTTTTAGAATGCTAAATGATGATGAAGATATGAATATTCCTCTGAATCCAGAGAAAGAAAGGTAAATCAAAAATTCTATTGCCCTTTTCATTGACAAAAAAACTTTTCAGTCCCGTTTAAAACAATGACTTATGTCTTTGCAACATTGTTTTTTATGAAAATACCTCATTTAAACAAGGTATTTTTACATATATTGAAGGGGCAATGATTAGTTTACTTGTTTACTCACTTTTATAGTTAATAAATAACAAAGATTTACATGTATGTTTGTTCAAACAAGGGCATTTTGTAACCGCTCATACAGAACACACTTGTTTTGCCAATGTTATTGTGCTATTATACATAAAAACAAATTACCAACTCAAAAGTTAAAAAATACAAAATTTGTTTGTTTTTTTAAGGAAATCGTTATATATTTTCGTAGCTAAGTATATTCAGGTATTATCTGTAAACTGATATATTAGCCTATCACTACTAATAAGTGTAAATTATCTACACCACTCTTGTGAAAACACTTATTTAGAACTCGTAACAATTTGTTTATCTTCAGAAGCTCTTCTGTTCATTTGTCGGAGAGGATCCAAAAACGACCAAGACTTTCTGGTGCCCAGTTTAGTATAAGGTTGGCAACTATTTAAATATGAATACTTTGCAAGTCCATTAGTCTTAATTGCATTTCAATCCTTGTAAATTAAGCATAGAGTTGTTACGGTTATTGTGTCATTAATATTTGCATATAAATTGAAATTTACGTATTTGATTTTGGTTACTCAGTAACATTTCTTTTTAGTTTACCGCAATTTATTTGGTAGAGTTTTTTAATGTTATAATAAAATGTTAAATGTAGCAATAATAATTAAAAATTAAATAAATTGATTTTAAGTGATTCAAACTTAAAAGATTGCAAACTTGTAACTTGACAAACATGCTTTTGTATACCACATGTGTGTGTTTGATAATACTTTTTACTTCTTAGTTAAACAAAATCTATTTGATAGGGTTCACTAAATATAATAAAATAAAAAAAATAAAAAACTCAGGAAAATAAAATCTGAAAAAAAAACCGGTTCCTATTTGATTTAAAGCTAAAACATTGCAAATTTTTTCCAGCGGTCAGGTACCAAAAGACATGATGATACAAATGAGGATGTTATCGGACATCCCTGGACCGAGCGGACTTCAATCGAGGGAAGTAACTAGCCTCAAAACAGCCCTACCGTCGGGCCCGATAAGTTCGAGTGTGCTGAGCTCGTACCAACCTGAGATTTCTGACGAAGACCTCGCTGAGTTTGTTTGGAAAAAGCAGCAGCAAAATCTCCCGAGTATGTCCAATTCTGAGCGTCATTACGGCGTATTAAGCAAAAAGTCAGCTTATCAAACCCATAAAGATCCGTTTCTAGTGGATACGCTTTCGGAACGAAGTGTGTCGCGAGAAAGCAACGAATATCAGCTCACAACTAGGAAATCTTCTCCGTTTGTTCCAATTTCACCCAAATCAACTTACCCACCCTATTCTACATTCGGGAGCAAGCAGGTTCTATCACCCCTTCTCTCCCCTGAATTAAACCCACATAATGTCACCCCTACATCAAAACCCCACACTTACCCTGGTGATTCCCCTGTCAGATCATCACCCATACGTCCAGCGAGGTTCACAAGTCCAAGACATTCACCCATCTCAAGAAACCAAGGCCCCAAGTCCCCTATTCACCCCTCCACCCAGTCCCCATTCACTGTCGTTTCACCCAAACCAAGAAGTTCATCACGGAGTCCGTTGGTTTCACAAAGCAGTGCTGAAAATACAGACGAAAACATCAATAAACTAACTTTAGGTGAGGTTGGATCACATACAACTGTACCTTCAACAAAGCCGGTGCAAATTTCTACGGCTGTATCAGCTCAGAAAGTTTTACAGAAAGAATTTCCCCCCAAAAAGCGTCAACCGCTTCCAAAACCATTAACATCTGGAGTTCCTAAACAGACAGCTGGAACATCGTCCAATTTTGGAGCTCTAATGTTTTCAGAAAGCGATTTACGAAGTCAATTTCCTTCTCAAAGTCAGCCAAAAGAACCAAGCCCAGAAACTTCTCCAAACACTGACGACTTCCTTAAATCGCTGGATCCCTTACGCGCGACCCAATCAACAAGGGAACCTACTCCAACCCCGGAACCGAAAGCCCCTGTGGTGCCCCAACTGGACGTGGGTGATTACATCCTGGAGCCGTTTAAAACCATCTTAACGGAGCAGTTTCCGTGCGATTCGCCCGTTCGTCCGGACATGGGAAGGATTGGATTAAGGTTGGAAACGTTTGGAGATAGTTGGCCGTACTATGAGAGCTCAACCACCATTACTGAGGTCGCTGAAGCTGGATTTTTCTCTATTGGTAAGCAATTTTTAAACCTTAATAGACTTGATGTTGCAGTATTGGTTAACATAGTCAATAATTTTGAATAATTTCACCATTTTTTATCAACTTTACAAAATTTGAAGACTGCCAACAATAATTGTAGTATTTGTTAGCAGTAGAATGTTGTAACATTTCAGGGTGCTAAGAAAATACATAATGCAATTTTTTTGAAACGTAGCATTAGCAATAGGTTAGCTTCTCAAAAAATTGATACTCTTAACAAAACCAAAAATAAGGGTTAACTTTTACTCAATTTTTATTATACTGAAAATGTTCAATAGGAAAGGGACTAAATCTCTCTTAAGGCATTATCAGTGCCACAATACCTTGAATGAAAGTATTTTTATTTCATCCTTAACCTACATTTTGAGAAAATTTTTCAAAGTTTGAGAGACTTTTTTAGGCATGATTATAACTAGTGCAACGATAACTTGAACAAAAATATTTGACCCTTAACTTACATTTTCAGGTGACAAGGACATGGTGAAATGCTGGTACTGCGGCGCCGAGGCCATAAACTGGTCATTGAACCTTGGCTCGTGGGTTAAACACTGCTTCATCTCACCCAGTTGTGCGTTCCTACTTCGTAACCGTGGGGCAGACTACGTACAGGAGGTAGTCAGCAACCCGATTTGGATGCGAGCTAACGAAGCTGGATCACAAGTCGTCAGGGAAGAATCAAACACTGAGAGCTCGTTACCTGCCGTAGATGCTGAACAATTCAGGTTTGGAGAATTGATTTCTAAGTTAAATTGTTTATAAGTTTGAAAAAAAACAGGGTTGTAACTAGTATTTCAGTATTAGTTAGCCAAAATCAGCAGTTAACCATTTTCCAGCATTTATTTTATTTCACAAAACATAATTGGTTAATTTGTTTTACTGTAATATGTAATAAAACTATTAAATTGTGTGGATTAAGTTGTATTTACATTTTAATAGTTTATAAGCTAATTGTATTTCCTTAAAAGTTTTTTTGGTTTTGTTTTTATCAGTGACAAAGTTTTGAACTGGAAATTAAAAAGTGTTGGTAATTTGTCTAAACTTTTAAAATTTGAAATCATTAAGATAAAAAACTATTAGTTTTAAAACAAATTAAGGTTCCTAGAAACATATTTTCGATATTTTTTGTTATGTAACATAGTGTGATTCATGATTTTTTTCTTAATGTTTATATTTTGAATAATTTTTGAAAACCCAAAGAACTGCCAAAATAAATAGAAAACAATATTTCCTATGCAGGGAAATTTTGATCTCCTGCCTTCGATCGGATGTTGCCAAGCAACTGGTTCAGCTTGGTTTCGATCGGAAGACCATCGTTCACGAGATGAAAGAGCGGATTAAGAAGGTGGGGAGGGGTTTTGAGAGCGTCGATGAAGCGCTTGATGACCTTGAGGATAAAGAACAGGATCTCATTGACCTTGGATTGTCATCTTCTGATTCTGACGAAGAGCTAACAAGTAGGATTTGCGGAAGTAATAGACCCTAGTAGGGATGTCTGGTAGTTGATATTTAAACTCGGGTGGTATCAGTGCCGATCCAAACAACTTAGTTTGTGCATTACCACAGAAATCCACAGAAATTGACTGATAAAGAGAAAACCTTAATTTCATTCTTGATCGTAGATTTATTTTTTTTTGCACGCTTGTGTGTGTTCGTCCAGACCGATGGTCCAGACCGTTTGACGTCTTCTCAGAAATCCAGGGCGCCTAGGAACTCAATTTAAGTAAACTTGAAATAACTTTATTGATGTAAAAAATAATTATAAAATCACTAACTCAATTGTCTTCAGTGTCACAGCCGGGAGTTGAAGATGCTGAAAATTTTCTTAAAATTTTAAAATGCCCAAAAAGTTTATGTTTTATTGGCTGTAAACATTTTAATTACTCCAAGCCGCTTAAAGTCACTGAAGACAATATTTTTGAAAAACAACAATTCTCTTCAGTTCCAGAGCCAGAAGTTGAAGAAACTCCTGGACCTTCAGAAGAGCAGGTGGGAGCATCCGGAGCGGGAGGGCTGGGGGAAATAGCAAGAGGAGAGGAGCGTGGTACGATGTCGATGCACGAGGAGCTTGAGGTGAAGCGCGAACTTCATCGTTTGAAGGAGGAGAAGCGATGCAAAGTTTGTTTGGATCGCGACTCTTCCATGATCTTCATCCCATGTGGGCACATCTGTTCGTGTCGCATCTGCTCGCAATCCTTGAGGAGGTGTCCCGTGTGTAGGGAACAGATACAGAACTCGTACCAAACTTATACATCTTAAAATATCGATCTGTAGTCATTTTACAATAATTGCTTCAAGGATTTGTTTTTTAAGGGGTTTTCAAAGTATGTTTTCCGTTTTTAATGGATTGGAGCAGATACTAAAGTCCTTTTAAACTTACACATCTTAAAAATATGAATCTGGAGTCATTTTACTAGCATCTTAGCCATAATTGCTTCAAGCTGTTGTTTTAAAGTTTTTTTTATTCTTTTTTGATTGGAACAGATAATAAAGTTGTTTTAAACATACAACTACTAAAACTCAATATTTTTGGCATTTTGGATTAAATCCATTCAAAAATCGCAGTTAATTTAAAACCACCTAAGCTCTATTCAAAAAATATTGTGTTGTATATCAAAAACGGATTGTTTTTATGCTTTTTTTTTTGAGAGTTTTAGTCTTTTTTTCATTTTCCAATAATACTGCAAAGCATCTAGTTCAAATGAAGTCCTTCCAATTCAAACCTACACCTCCTGAAAATATTGATCAGAATTTAAAATTGTAGTTTCAAGTCTTTATTGTTTTGTTTTCAACGAATGTTTTCAAATCTTTGTTTCTATTTTACTTGTTTTTTTTAGGATTTTAGAAAAGTTTTTAGAAAGTTATTTGACTGAACAGTAACAGTAAAACTTCAAACTCAATCGTTTTTGTGTGTTGTATCATTATTTTGATTTGGGCAGAAAGCATGTGCGCTTGTTTTATTGAAGCTGTTCCAACTTTTAAACGCCCTATAGTGTGTTATGCATATTAATATGGTAGAATTTGAATTATCCAATTGTGTATATCATTAATTAACCTTTTATTAATTGTTTATAGCTGAGAGGTAGTTGCTTTCTGATTTTTTACTATTATTTGTAAGGATCATGTTGATGTAGAAACCAACTTGTTTTGTGAAATGTATCTTTTAAAATGCACTGTATTTAGTAATTAAAGTATTTTTGTGTTTGTGTTGCACCATGCTAAAACAAATGGTCTTTATTTGTCGCCTAATAATATTGTTATAAACATCACTTTATATTGATTACAAGTTCGTTTTCAGTTTCGTGTTTTTATCATTTCGGTTCCAAATGTCAATGTTTTCGTTTTTACAAACTCGAATTTTCTATTGTTACCCTTCCTTCAAAATATACCGTGTTTCCTATGTAATTTGAATTTTTTTATAAATGTGTCCAATACACAACTGTCAAAGGCCCTAAATAGACTAGTAGAGTAATTGCTGGGTTTTCTAACAGCAATCATTGTTTTGATTGGCGTCCTCAATTGGTTTGAATTAACCAGCGTAAAATTATCTGTCGGTAAAATTAGTGGAATTTGGCGAGAAATATTAAGCAGGCTATTGCCTTTGCCTTTTAATTGGATTGCTTCTTGTAGGTGAACTGTTATGACGTGACTTCTTGTGCGCGCAACAACATTTTTTTGCCTGATTACATCTGCAACGTGCCGCTTTTTATATCGGCTAATTATTTCATAAACAGTTGTGTATCGTTGGTATAACGCACAAAAAACTACAACCGCTATCTATTTGTAATCTTATTTGTTAAGAGTAATACACGAGTTGTCCAATCGTTAATATATAAATATAGTGAAAGACTGTATCAAGATACGGCCACAAAGGACTATAGTGTAGCCTAGGTATAATTATAACCCACGTCAATGCAAATGAGGTTTACTTCCGTTTCGAAAATCAGAAATAACCTTTGCTGTAATATTCAGTCCAACTATATCTACTCTGGATGAATTGGTTCAATTTTGCGCATCTCACTTCAGTGAATGGCCGAAACCAACAGAGTTTGTTTTTACATAACTGTTAATTAAAAATAATCATAGGCGGGTGCAATTGCCCCTTCTGGAATTTCAAAATGTGATAATAAAATCGTATGTACATATTAATATCATAGGTATTTAAGGTAAATTATGTGTATATATTCATATTACCCCCCAACCCTGTACTAATAAAAAAAAAAGGCCCCCCATCCTGTACTAATGAAAGCAGGACGCTAACTCCAGGATTTTAATATAATCGAACTTTTACTTTTGCGTTAGAATTCTTAAAATCCATCGTAAACGGGAATACGTTCATTTAACATTCAGATAAAAATATAAACTTCGTCACACAAATTTTTCGTAACAATTCTGGTTTGTCAACAGCAACTTGGACAGATATGGGCAACAAATATTTATCTGAAATCTCATTGTTATGTACTCTGTAAAATGAAAGCGCCCGAACCGTTGTGTCGATGGAGCGGTTCAAGCGGCGGGGTCATAGGTCACCGGTTCTTGGCTTGTGACGAGCTGCGTGTTTTGCTCGAAAAATGAAGTGAATTAAAAATCGTCTATAATCGCAGTTATTTGCCTTAACTTCGGGTTGTTTTGGCTGTTTGCGGTTACTCTAGGCTGCACTTAAGCACTGGGGCGATATTGGTGCGAGATATTAATGTTTTGCCTCGTCACAGGCATTTTATAACAGGTGAGTTTCGCTGTAACTGCATTAATTGTGTTGGTCATATCACAGCGTTATAACAATTATTAAACAACGCACGATATTTGGGGAAGGGTGTGTCCAGTAAATTTATCTTATAGTAATAATATTTGACCTACGCAATGTTCGCTGTTGTAGGAATCTATACCAGTGAAAAAGTTCGAGCCCCTGGTCTAGAATCCGGCGCTCTTTCACTATTGTACGTGAAAAGTTATGCAAAAAAAAAATAAAAATAATACCGCATACCACAACTCGTGTTGTTTGGGTTAGGGTGCGGGTTAGCGTTTGGGTGAGGGTGGGTCAAGTAATATTATGTTTATTATTAATAATAACTTGACCCACCTCAACCAAACGCTAACCCAAACAATATGTGTTGTGGTATACGGCATTTAAAGAAAAATTTTTTTTATCAATTTTTACAATAGTGAAAGAGCACCTAGAATCCTACCACAACACACATTATTTGGGTGAGGGTGGGTCAAGCATTTACTCACCCAAACGCTAACTCGACCCTAACCCAAATAATGTGCATTGTTTTAATAATTATGGTAAGATTCTAAACCATTAAAAAATAAAACTTTTACATTGCAGTGGTAACCAGTTAATCCAACTGCCAAAATGGATGCCGTTAAAGCTTTCAATGAAGAGGTAAGGATAAAACATTTTTTATCTTTTGTATATTTGTGATTGTAAATGCCATTCCCAACTTTAATGAATTGACTTTTTTAGCTTTCAAAGAGTGCAAATAGTTTTATCATTCAGCTTCTGAGATTTTAAACTTTTAATTTTTTTAGCTGTCTGGCATCTATGAGACAAAGCCTCCGATCTCGAGAGCCAAAATGACACTTCTCACAAAAAAGGCAATAAAAGGAATAAAGTTCTACAAACACATCGTTCAAAGTGTGGAGAAATTTATTCAAAAGGTAAAAGCTTTTATACATTCCTGCTGTTTAATTATCCTTGATTGCAAGTGCGTCCAGTAACCTTTTAATAGTCATAAAATTTCTTTAAATAATTTTGGCTCTATTTGGTTTTGTTAAAAGTTAGCTACAGAAATCAGTTTAGTTTTAAATGTTTTTTTAACTGCAAAGTTAGGTTGTTCAAAAAACCTTGAGCGGTCTGATTTTGAGTCTTAAAAACCTACAAATTTTCTTCAAAAATTTTTGCATGAAATTGCATGACAAGTATAAAATAGGTCAGTACAAAATAGATTTTAATGTCATTTAAATCATAAAAACGATTGCACTACTGACATTTTAAAATTTGTCGAACACTGTTCTGCTATTAAGAAGTGTATGTAAGTTGGTTTGTTATCTATAATGTATTTTTACTTTCTTTGTTTTTAGTGTCGCCCCGAATATAAAGTACCGGGTCTTTATGTGATGGACTCGGTTGTGCGGCAATCACGTCACCAATTTGGTCCCGAGAAAGATGTTTTTATGCCGCGTCTATGCAAGAACATGCTCACAACGTTTCAGCATATCTACAAATGCCCACAGGAAGACAAGGTAATAAAAAATAAATAATAACAAATTTGTCAAAGCACGAACAACAATTCAGTTGGGTTAATGAGAATCAATTGACCTGTTTAAAATCGTTCTTTTTAAATCTGAAATGTATTTAGACAGGGGTATTGTGTGAAATTATGAATTTACTTAAAAAATTGACTTGGTAAATTATGTTCATCTTTTTGTGTTTTCAGCCTCGTGTTTTGCGAGTGCTCAACCTGTGGCAGAAGAACAACGTGTTTCCTCAAGATATTGTTCAACAACTCATGGTTATGGGTGGTGCCCCTACACCAGGCGGCGCTGGAGATCTGGCGGTAGCTAAAGCACAAAACGAGGTTCGTAAACAAATGTATTACATTTACATGCAATAATACCAAAACATTTTACTTTTATTTTGTGAATTTTTAGGCAAATTTTAATCGGTATACTAACTAACTCAATTTGTTATTACAGTTATTTAACATGATTTTTCCACTCAGAAGTCCGGAGATGCCCCAACAGACCCGACAAACCTTACAAACATCCTGGCTAACCTAATTGCTAACCCTGACGCCGGAAAGATCCAAAGTCTTGCCGGACTCCTTTCATCATCGCAACAAAACCAACTACAGGAACTACTGCAGCAAGTCAAGGGCAACGAACAGGTGTGTAACTGGCTGGGCCAGTGCTTAAACTTTTTTAGTTTTGTTAACCCCTAGCATCGATCTCCAGATTTCATTCATCGTTGTCTAATGATATAATAAAACTATCTTGTCTAATGATATAACAGCACAAAATGATTTAGGTTGTTTCATTTTTTGTTAAGGTCAACTAAAGCTAAGTTTTACCATTGCAAATCTACAATATCTCAAGTCTCGAAATATAAACCTACAAAACACAGTCACCAATTTTTGTACTTGAAAATACCAAAAAACAACAGTTCAGTAGTGGATTTACTGTAGATCTATCATCCATTTCTGACGGTTCACCCTTTTTCACCCCTTTTGGTTGGTTCACCCCTGCAAAAATTTTATTCACCCTGGGGTGAACCATTTAACATTTTAAGAAACACTGGGCTAGGAGACTTCCAATAATATCAGATCGGAGCCCATTTCTGATACCAAATAGTACTTGTCTGATACCAAATTAATATATGAATTTCAACAACGAAAATGTGGCGATTTTTATTTTCTATAATGTAAAATTATTAAACATTAGTAAAGCAATTAAACATATCAACACTAAAGCAAGTTTTGGCATAATGGCCTGGAAAAATTACTTGTGAACGCTTTAATTTCATTTGTTTCGCTTGTTTAAGCAACATTATGCCTTCGACTATTGGTATCGGAATAAAATGCCAATCGGATAGCGAACCTATAACTTGCCATGTTAAGTTTTTAGTTTAAAGTTTTTTTCTAGGTTAAGTGTAGTGTCCGAACTAACAGTAGAGAAGTGCTGTCAACATGAATAATTACTAGAATTGAATTAACCTAAAATATGTGTAGTTTAACATATCTGCCACCATTTTATTCATCATAGCTGGAAAATTTATTTTGAATAATACATATTTCAAAGTTTTTCCCTTTTTGGGTTACAAGGACCTTAGAAAATACTATTACTATCGTGGAATGCTAAAGTTTTAACTTTGTTTTATATAACTTTTCAGCTGGATGTTGAAATAGAAGAAGAAGTAGTGGAAGAATATATGGACAACGAGGTTTGTTCATTTCTATAGTAAACGTAGAAAATTTAGGTCTGGTCTAAGGAAAAAGTTATAAAAATAAATGACACTTTTTCAGCCTAGCAGTTATAAAAACAAACTTAGTTTTTGTAACTCTCTGCACTCGAGGTTATCAAATTTATTATTCTATCATATCTGATATTGTTAAAGTGTATAACAAAAAGGGCACAAAGTTGAATGGCATCACTGTTATGTAGTGCTATGTATAATTCAGCAAGTGTTGTGTTTAGCATGCGAATAACATCCCACCAGCCCCTAATAAACAACACCCGATGTTTCAACAACCTCCCTCAAGTTCAGCTCATCAACCACCCTTCCTCGCACAACAGGTAAAAATTAAACAACTAATGCTACAAAAGTAAAAAAATTGAACAGGAAATATAGTGTTAAAGTCATAAGACAGGATATAGTGGTGGATTTTAACTAGGTTCATGCCTTCAAAAATGACAAAATTATGACTCGCAGTTAAATAACATACAAGAGGAATATTAAAAAAAACTAAATCCAATAAAATTGTGTAAAAATTTATTCAACAGTCTTTTACCATTTTTTAACAAATAAATGCCCCAAAATAGCATTTTAATGATTGGTAGAAACAATCTCCTAAGGGTTATTTACTAATAAGGGTAAAGCATTTTTTGACGATATTCATTATGTTTTAATTGTGACTGCTAGATAATAGTTTTCTCTGCAGTTTGTAAAGTAATGTTTATGTGTTACAGTTTGTGCCCACTGCCCACATAAAAACAAGGTTCTAATTTATTACTTCCTGTTAATAGTCAGATATCCTTACTCATTTATATGTGTGCAAATCTTACTAATTTTTAAGGTAGTATTCTTGTTTGGAAAACTATAATGTTTATAGACCAACATTGCGATTATTTTTACCTTATAGACAGGATGCTTACTTGGCGACTGTGTGTTTTTTGTCATCCGCCCCTATTACTGTTATAAGTGCAACAATAACTTTATAGTTTTTGCACCTGCTGAATCTGTATTTTTTCAAGAGTATTTTTTTACACCTGTTTTAATGTGCAGAGCATGGGAATGAACCAGAACCAACCACACAAACCTACGTTCAACCGAGCTGTTCTCGATTACGATTACAGTGACGATGAACAAACACCTCCAAACAACGTCAAAATAAACCAACAAAGTGCAATGTAAGTTGTAATATACATTAAAAAAAACACGATTGTACAGAAAAACTTTTAAATGGTCAAACAATTGTCCAGATTTTATTTGTATTCTCTTGCAAAGCATGATGAAGTTTTTATTGTGAATTATTGAATGATTTTCAATGTGTATTAGCTTCTGATTATGGCAAGAAATACACTAATAGGATAAAATTGTGAATTGACCACCATTATGCTTTAGCACTCATAAAAGATTTGTTATTTAAAGTAAAACTTAATTCCTCAGCATTTTACTTTTCTGCATGTAACGATGTACCACGAGATGTTTATCCACCTAATGTGTTGAAACTTATACCTTTCTATATATTGTTTTCCTTAAAAATACAGAAATTTAGTCTTGAGTATAGACTCATAAAGGGTGTTATACAAGTTGAGAGTATTCTAACCATGTACTATTCCACCTTTACAATTTATTGCTTGTGGCATTATTAGTTCAGAAATTTTAAAATGCGCATCGGGACTCTTGTAGTCTTAATAAACAAACTCCGTTGAGGTCCAAGTCAGAACGACTCCGCAACCCTCTTTATAAATCCGCCCATTCATTAGCTCTGAACCGTTAAATTTACCCCAGTGACCCGGATCTCCTTGCGAAGCTCCCGACCCCCGACCAAATCCATCAACTGACCGCCCCCAATGGGGGAATCCCCCACCGGTTGAACCCCGATGAAGAGAGGAGGAGAAGACTCGAGGAGGAACAAGAAAACTTTAACAAAGAAATACAAGAGTAAGGCTAGAAAGTGCTTCCAAAAAACTTTATTATAAAGCCTTTATTGGTTTAAACCTTAAGTAAGTTTTTAATCATTGTTTCCAAATGTTTTTAGTCTACTTTTGAGTAAATTATACTTTCCCAATACAGCAAAGATTTCATTCTTTTTAAATTACAAGAGTGTGTGGCACTATACTGTTTCAAAATATGGTTTTAGAGTATTTGCTAAAGCTTTAAAAGTTTTAGACAGACACTAAAGTTTAAACCCTAAATTCTCCTGAAATTGTGTTTTATGCTTCTAATTTAAGCAAGGTTCTTACCAAGGGAAATTTAAATAGTGTTTTTAAACAATTTTATTACAAATTTTAGGTTTTTTTTATATTTTCACCCTTTTTGTTTTCTCAAGAGTCTGTTTCAAACAATTGACTTTTTGAATTAATTTTTTCTACTTCTAGAAGTATTTTAATTAGAAAGTAAAAATGTATTATCTTGGCTTTCATATAATGATGGATAAATTATATGTTGACTTCATGGATGATCAATTTGTATTAGCTTCTGAATATGTAAGCCAATTCATAGTAATGCTGATTATTCCTGGTGTATCAACTTATTGTGTTGATTTTAACATCTTGATCGTCACAGAATGTCTTCAAGAAGCAGGGATCGAAGCGAAGGATCTCAACGTAACAACAGAAGACGACACAGCAGATCAAGGTAAAGTAAATTCACAGGACACATCACTATGTAAGACAAACCTTAGTAACTGTCTTACTACTGTTTGGCCTATATTTTGTGTTCGTAACTGCATTCTGTTATTTAAATAAGTTTTTCCCTACCAAAGTACACAATGATGATGTTATGATAGGGACAACTGAAAGTTTGTGATTATTTATCTGTTAATCTGAGTGTACTTTGCCGTAAAATATTATCTGCCCCAAACCCCCAAGCTCAATATACTTTATAAATCCAGAAGTAACACGTTTAGGCAATTATCACACAGCTCAATCTTTTATGAATATTAAACAGTAAAAATCTTTTGCAAAGGTTCTAGCTTTCCATGTAAGGAGAAATTAAACAAATACTTTTAATTGATCAAAGATTTAAAAGTGATCAGTGAGGAAAAATAATTTAATTATTTTAATTTAAAATAAAAATCCTTGTTTTTTTTTACATAATTTTATTGAAATTTAATTCTTGTCTTGTGTCATTTTATGTAGATCACGTGACAGAAGACATAACCGACGTGGTTCTCACGACAGAGGCCATCGCTCACGGAGGTCAAGGTCACGATCCCGAGATCGCAGCAGCCGAAGGTCAAAGAGGTCCCGCTCAAGGTCAAGGGAACGAAGAAGGGCAAATGACAAGGGAATTCCCCCAGTTAGAGAGGGATGCTACAGTGGTAAGATTTCTATGTTTTACTGGTTAAAACTTTAAATTTTTAAAAACAACTTTATTAGTTTGTTTTTTTAGGTATTTTTTTTCAAGTTTTTTTCTTTTTTATTTAAATGCACAATGATGATACTTAGATAGGGACATATGATCATTCTGATTATTTATCAGTTCTGAGTGCATTCTTATAAGTTTAATTACATTTTTACCAACAGTATTTCTAATTTTTATGAAACCATCTTGCAAACTTTAGTTTTAAGTTATGCTTTTTATTTAGTTTGCACAACTACCCTCTGGATTGGAAACATTTCGTCTAAGGTGATGCAACATGAACTACAAGGCTTGGTGGAAGAATATGGACAAGTGGAGTCCATCAATGTAAGTACAGAATTGAAATAATAATGATTTTACAATATTTTATTCTTTGGTGCATAATAGTTAGAGGTTGCGGTAAGACACAGTATAAATATCAAAGCTCATACAGAAGTAGGTAGCATTTTGAACGTTTTTAATAGTTTGTTCATTTTCAACAATCATAAATAAAGAGTTAATTTGAAGCGTTTACAATTCTACCTACCACTTAAAACATGGTATGAATTTCAAGTTATTTTGGCTCTTTCTAACAACATTCATTCCATTGTTAAATAATACACAAAGATTTCAAGTTGGCCTTTATGGACCACCAATAACTTCTCCACAGACCCATGTTTAAGAAGCCCTGATTTAAAACAAGGGTGACCTTATTATTGTTTGAGCTTCTTATACCACAGTAAAAGGGTCAGATGAAGCAGGGCATGAGTTTTAAGTTTTATTGAACCTAGTACATTGTGATTTCAGATGATTCCACCTCGCGGTTGTGCTTACATTTGCATGAAGCAACGAGCCGATGCATCCAAAGCACTCTACAAGATCAGGCACGCAAGGATGGGAGGCAAAGTAAGTGGCTTCTACCTCGTACTATGCCATTCATCATTATAATTTGCACTATAAGAATTATTTGGATATAAAATTCTTGAAAGGTGCACATTTGACCCAAATGCTTAGTATCCAACAAAAATGGTGGATAAATCTAATTTTTTTAACCAGTTTGTTATGCTGCAACCACATTTTACCACATTTTATTAGGAAATATTTTGAAATCTTGGTTTTGTTGGGTGAAACCACAATTGTTCAGAACTTCAAATTATGTTTTGTATTCATAAGTCGTTTTTTAATTACTATACTTGCCAAATTTGTTCAAATATGACGTTTTGAGCAAAGATGGTTAAATATTGCACTTTTAATAAAACTATTGAATGCTGAGTTAATTGCCCGTATTTTTAGTTCTCATTTATATTACATAAAGTCAGAAGTCAATTACAACACTTAACCTTTAACTTTCTCATTTTAGTCGCTCAAGTGTGACTGGGCGCCAAGCAAGGAAATGCCCGAAGACCAGAAACCAACGTGGGTGAAGGAAGATGGAGTCAACTACGTCCCCGTGACCCCTGACCCCAGCCAGCTGAGGATGTTGACCTTGTGGGGGTTCGTTGACCCCGAAACTGTCCCCGCTGATAAGAAAGGTCGGCAAAACATATTTCAAGTTCAACTAAACTCAAAATGTTTTTTTCAGGAGACTTCTCACTGATAAAAAACCTGTTTAACTTTCTTGAAGTCTTTCCTGTAGCAGTTAGAGAAGTTAGAAGAGCTAAATAATTTAATGTCTGTGAACTGTTCTAACCATAAAATTTGGATGTTAGCCTGAAATATTGGGATTTTCCACCGAGGATATTTTGCTGTAAGACTCTTGTCAGCTCAATATATTTTTTTAGTGAAATGCACAATGATGATACTTAGATAGGGACATATGATCATTCTGATTATTTATCAGTTCTGAGTGCATTCCAAATTCCTGTTTTATCAAACAATATCTTGGTTCGTTTCTGAACTTCGTTAGTAAAAATTGTCATATTTTTATACTTTATTTTTTAGTTTTATGACATTTTTACAGTTTTGAGGAACAAAATAAAATCTTTTTTATTTTCGAATTTTTTTGTTACAAAAAAATTTAAACATATTTTTTTACAATTCTATTTTTAGCTGAATTCACTGCCCTAACAGCCCCTGCTAATGAACTCATCCAAGCGGAACCAAAGGACCCAGTGGAACAGATGGCTCCACCCCAGGCCATGGTTCCACAGCAGATGATGGCCACCCCGGTTCCGCCAGCCAGTTTTGGTATCCCCCCGGCAATGCAGATGGCACCGAGACCGTCAATGCAGATGCTAATGAGACCTGGATTCCCTGTGGCTGGCATGAACCCATTTGAAGGTGGTTTAAATTAAATGTTTGTTTATGGTTTGGTAGTACTTTTAGTCCAAATTTTATTTAACTGTGTTTTTCGACAAAAAGCAGAACCGGAAAATAATGCTATGAAGCGTTTTTTAAACCCATTAGAGGGAGTCAACTCAAATATTTAAAACGTTTTGCAATTTTTTCAATTTAGTTGGTAATAACGATGAATAACAAGTGGTGCTTTTTAGGCAAATCTTTACAAATTATAACCTGCTTTTGTATCACTAATCATCGTTATTACCAACTAAATTGAAAAAATTGCAAAACGTTTTACACCTATTATTTTAGGCTGCATTTTTTGACGAAAAACAATAACGTTTAACACAGAAAATTTTAGTGGAGGTGATTCCAAACCGTGGTATTTTTGCCAAGTATTGCAAATATTTGAGTTAAAATGATAAAATAACAGAATGCCACTATTTAGTTATTTTATCATTTTTTGGCAACTATAAACAATTTGTTTACTTTATAAGTTAACTTTCTACAGTTCGTCAACGCCTTGGTATGCCCCCTCAACAACAACAACAACCCCCTGAGGTTAAACCGGAGCCAAAATTGGGTGAAACGACCCCCACGAGGGACGAGCAGGGTGAAGAGGCCCCCCGTCAGCCCCAGCAAGCATTCCCACCCCACTTTGCCCCAGCTTCCATGGCACAACGATTCCCAGGGCAGATGCCCGTCATTCAAATGATGCCTGGAGGTCTGTTGTGCAGAATTTTTGTACTTTTTTAAGATTTTTCAGAAGTGTTCACATGCAAAAGTCATTAAAATTATTTTTTAGTTGAAAAAATAACATTTTAAATTTTAAACCATGACCCAGAGGTATGTTATGAATAGGTTTCCATAATTTAAATGTAGTTGTAATTTATTTTAAATAAAAAAGACTGCAAACCCTGGATAAAGAGAAATCCTAGCAGTATAAAAAGGTTAAAGACCACTGCTCTAAACACCCCCATTTGGTAAATAAGATTAACAGCTTAACCTTTTTATTTAAAATATTATTTCAATAATGTATTTAAATATATTATCGGCAACAATGATGACCAAATCTTCATGACAATTCTTGAATGAGTGTTTGATCGATAGGACTGAGTTGCCAGAAAGTTATGCATTTTTCAACCAAACATTTTTAATATATTGTTTAACAAACACAATTAAGTAAAATGTTTTAGAAGCTCCTACAGATTTTGTCACTGTTATATTTTATTTCCAGGCATGATGCAGCCACGCATGGGTGTGATGCCAATAAGGATGGGAGTTCCAATGCAACTCCGACCTGGATTCCACCCTGCGATGGGAGCTAGGTAACCCTTTTATGCATCAATAACCTATTACAGATGTGTTTCTTGAAAAACGATTTGTTATTCAAGTATAGGAATGACAAAAAAAACATTTCCAAACACCAATAAATTTATTGTTTATCTGGATTTATTTTAACATCCCATAGATGTATTTCAACTGTTATTTTTTGTTTTGTAAAATTTGCAAGCCATAATTCGAAAATTATAACTTAAAGATCTTCTGTTTTGGTCTTTTTTTAGTATTAACACTGACCATTGACCAACCATCTTCATATATGTTAAACAAGCCGGCTAATGATAGTATCGTTTTCAGCAATTACAATACAGGTTTTACTGCTGGAACCTGTTAGCAGTGTGAAACTCTTTACTTGTTGTTCAGAATGCAGTTTCCTGGTGGTCCCCAAATGATGGCAGGTCCTATGCAACCCCAGCTTCGTGCAATGCACCAGGTAGTTGTCCACTTTTAGATTTGTTTTAGGGAAAATGTTGTTATAATGTTTAGTGAACAACATTTACCATAATAGTTCGTAGGACGTAGATATTCTTTGCACTTTCCTGTTTTAATTAAAGTCAGTCATTTACAAGTTCCTAAGAGAACTATTTTTCGCCACAAAATAAGGCATCATCAGTGTTTAATTCGAAATAAATGTGATATTTCTCTTTTTACGCGTTCAGTAATAATGTAGTTGTTCAGGATCTTGCATAAACGGCTAAATTGTCGACTGCTGGGTAAAGTACACTTACACAGGGTTTGGGTCGGCAAAAAAAAAAAGATGCAGATTTTTACCTTTTTTTGATGCAGATTTTTACCTTTTTTCCACTTTTTACAGTTGCCTCCCCAGCAAGGAGGGGGGTTCCCCGGTGGCATGCGGCTCCGCTTGATGCAAGTGGAACCCCCGCCCCAGAACCCCACAGCCCCCCTAGGAATGCCCCCTCATATCCGAGCCCCAATGCACCTGGAGATGGATATTGAGAGGGATGTTCCAACTGAAAGGTGACCACTAACTATATTAAGTTATTTGGAAATGTGGAAATATATTTTCACTTTGCGTGGCAGTGTGTTTTAACCTTTTTTCGCAGCACCAAAATATTAGACTTGGTGTAACAGAACTTCATTTTATAAGTTTTATTGCTTACTTATTATTCTGTGTCATTATTACCAAGTTTTAAAACAAAATCTAATAAATTTTGGCAACTATGATGACCAAATCTTCATGACTTACTATGAGTGTTTGATCGATAGGACTGAGTTGCCGTATTTAAGTAAAATCATGTAAGAAAAATTTTGAAGTTTGAAGCAAAGATTTTACACACTTTCAATACTTGTTTTTTGAATAAAAACTAGCAATCTATATTTGCAGTGATTAGATTTAGCATTAATCTTTTATCACAAACGATACCAATAAAGAATGTCCGCCAAACTTTTACTTTTGTAAACCTGTGGACTGAAAATGAGCAGCTGAATGAAAAAAATATATAAAAAAACTGAGCAGAAATCTCAAAAGAACAATAAAAATAGCAATATTTTCAACATCATTTTGTCCTTACAGACCCGACGACCGCCCTGTGCTTGAAAAACCTCCACCGAGGGAACCAGAGGACCGGCCCACCCCGGGACGCCCGGATGACTTTCCCCACCCTCGTGAAACCCCCCGGGAATTTGACCGGCCCCCTCCCGACTTCAACCGACAGCGAAGTTTCGAAAACGACAACCAAAGGCCCGAGAGGGGGGGTGGTCGACCCCCCTTTGATAGGGACCGAGAGCGCCGGTTCGACAGGGACCGCAACTTCGACCGGGGCTTCAGTCGAGGGGAACGGTTCCGTGGGGACCGGGACATGGAGTGGGGCGGAAGGGGTCGGGGGAGAGGCGGGGAGCGAAGAAACTTCGACAGAGATCGTCGCGACAGAGGAGGAAGGTAAATGACGCTGTTACATTGTTGAACTTTCTGATTAAACAGGCTAAACAAAATTTTAGAACGATTAAAAATTATATTTCATAATTATCTAAAATTCCCGTTACGTTTTTCATTTTTAAACCTTCATACCAAGAGCTGACCTTAGCTTTATGGTTTACGAACATCAAAAAATGTGTTTTGTTTTATTTGGAGTCCAGCAACTGTTGCTTGAGACAATTCTAACATTTCAAATTTAGCCGCAATTGTTGGTCTGTAGGTTTTTGATCAAAGAACATCATTTTTCGAATACTCTGAACCTTTCTCTGCAGCTTCATTCTTATTTTTATCCTTAAAATACCACAGATGTTAATACTCATTCACATCTGGTGTTCAATATCCTATTGCCCCCAACTCTTTTATAAGTCTCTTGCTATGGTATGTTTGCCGTTATCGTTGGTCCGTACGACTTCTAAAATCTTAGATAGCATTTACGTATAAGTGTATCAGCAACCTAACGTTATTAACCCCTTACTTTGCAGGGATTTTGATCGCGATCGCAACGGACCACCTCCCCGCGAGTTTGACCGAAGGGACCGCGACAGGGACGGAAGGGGCCGTGGTCCCCCCTGGGGCGGTTCCAGGGGGCGCGGGGGTGATGATAGAGGCTGGAGGGGTAAGTAACTAATGTAATAAAGTATTGTTGTTAAGGTTTATATTATACTAATTATTGGACTGGTATGCTTACGACCAGTCGACCACTCGTATTTGTCGAATGCTAAATAGGATAATCAGGTGGCACTCTGTAAATACAAATTGTATTGAAATCTCGACGCACAACCGTGCTTTGACCTAATGAACCTTGTTTGTATGAAAGCTTCTCGAGAATACAATATATACTTGTCTTTATAGTACCACCTGATTACCCTATTTAATAAACACAAGTGATGGTTGAAACATCCAGTTTAAACTTTAGCTGTTAGAACAAAGTCACGTCTGAAATGAAGTAAACGAAGGAGACAAGTTTCTCCGACATGGGTTTAAAGTTATATTTCTGATGTTTAACTCTCAACTAATGTATATTAAAAAAAAAGTATTTCTCCCCGTGCATACAAGTAGACCACGGCACAACTAATCAATGTCTTGCTGTGGGGGATATTGTGATGCAACAATACAATGAAGGGGTTTCTGTGTGCAAGACTTTACACAAGTTTCGCCAGCCCAAACCTCTTACAATAAACTATAACAAGAAATAAACCAATGTGCTTGTGATGGAAAACCAAGAATAAGCTAGACTTGTGGCAAACTTCTTATAACAACCCAGCGCTAGTCGCAGATTTTTGAAATTTACTCGATTCAATGTTTGGAGAAAACACAAGTTACGGTGGCACACTCGCGTTATTCTTTCGTAAACTGAAGACCGAAATACTCAGTGTTGACCAATTGGCACTCAACTAAACGAAATAACACTTAAAAAAATGTCGGCACGCTGTCTTTTTCGTGAACTATGTCAAAACTCATTTATTTGGAAATTGCGTGGTTCTAATTAAATACTATATGCACATTGCATATGCAGTACGCACCGTTGAGAAACGATGATTAAATATTCCGTCAAATCCTGATTTTATTGTGCTTTCTATCAACTGCACTAAAATTATAATTCCGAATCTAAACATGATCCTCCTACTTAGGAGGTCGTGGTGGATTATTATAGTTTTTATGTTCAAACATAATTATTCTCCTTCTTAGGATCTCGTGGTGGAGGTCCTCCTCGTGGTAGCTGGGGAAGAGACGGAGGTAGCGATAGAAGAGAGGATCGTAGAGATGATAGGAGGGAAGAAGGCAGAAGGAGGTCTCCGTTCGATCCTGAGGAAGAAGAATATCAGCGGAAGAGACAAGAAACTCTCAAGAGGAGACGCGAGGGAGAAGATGATTATGTGGCGGAGAATGTAAACCTCGCTTCGTTCGGCTTGCCCAGTGGATTCGGGGATAATACCGCTCCTGCTGCTGATGAAGGTAAAGTATCAAACGGAAAGAAGTAAAGTTTAAAATATAGAATCGATCTTTTTTCGGTTTTTCTATGTTTTATTTTAAAAGATTTCTCTTATTAGGGCTCACCAAACTTTTTTTGAAAAAAATACCGGAAAAACTTTTTTTGAAAAAATAACTGTATGGGCTAAAGTTCGCTGCCGTGATTTAAAATTTATGCTCAACTTTGACTTTAATGTAGTAAAAAGAAAGAAAAAAATAAATGGACCTTCTTCCCGACAAAAACTTCCATTAAACTATTAATAACGTTGTTTGATCACGATTAAGGAAATACAGTGCCGGCCGCAATAATAAATTACGTAGTCGTCCGTATTTTAATGACCCCCTTCTCCAACCAAAACCTCTGGAATATCGTGCATTTTTTCCTCGTTATCAAATTAAAAATGAATTCCTCTCCCCTGCATACAAGTAGACCACGGCACAACTAATTAATGTCTTGCTGTGGGGGATATTGTGATGCAACAATACAAACGAGAGGTTTCTGTGTGCAAGACTTTACACAAGTTTCGCCAGCCCAAACCTCTTACAATAAACTATGTGATTATCGGTGGATAAAGACGCATTACGATTACACACTACTAAACAGTATTTTCCCTTGCCCAAACCTCTTACAAACAATAAACTATAACAAGAAATACTTTATAAATATGTCTTTGGTGCACTGGTTACCAAACTGCAAGGCCTGACGATCGCCGGATTTTGTGTCAAACATTTATTGACTTGATTTTTATAAAAAAAACGAATAAAACATAAAATAGGCGATGGTTCCCTGTATAGAATGGTACGTAAGCCGTAATCGTTGCCTAAAAGTGACTTCAGAAATGCTTCCATCAAAATTTAGCTTAGCTTGCAAAAAATGTCTTTATTAATAATAATAACAGTATTTTCGAACTTAACAATTTTGAACAGTTTGTCAATTCTTTAAAAGTTTATCATCAATTTTTGTTTTTATATTACCTAAAATCTATCTAGTTTTTATATTACCTAAAATCTATCTTGTTTCAGGTGCTCCAACAGAAACGAAGCCAAAGACCAGGGTTTCGCGGTGGTCGGCACCAAACGAGTAAGTTGACTTAAAAGTAAGACTTTAACACAGGGGTTCTTAAACTGGTGTCCATGGACCCCTTGGGGGTACGTGAACTAGTTTTGGGGGTCCATGAAGGCCTAATTGAACTATTAGTATATCTTCAAGCAATCTATTTTTCAAAGAAAAGAGTTGGCTTTAGTTACAAATAAAACGTTTTGGCCCTGAATATACTTTGACTTATATCTTTGTATGTGTAGACTTTGAACCGAAAACATCAAATTTCTGAAGTCTGTTTTTATTATGACGTCATCACTCAAAATTTCTTGCCTACACTGGTCCGCGGTAAAAATAGTTTAAGAACCCTTGATTTAACAGGATTTCCACGGGGTTTTTGAATCTTTAAAAGTATTTGACAAACCCTTTCCGAAAGTATTTGAATAGATTCAGTTTAATGCCAAATTTGCTCTAAAAGGAAATTGAATTGTTTTATAAAATTGTGTGGCAACCCTATTAAGTAGCTAAAAGAAATAATTCAAAGGAAGTTTTCAGTTCCAGTTGGTTGAGTCGTCTTTCTTTACTTTCTAAAACCAAATGCCGTTAAATAAAACCTCGACAAGAAAACTTAAAAACATCATATATTTTAAACAAACCCACGAGACTTCACTTATGCTGGCATTTTGCTTATGCTGGCATCATCTGTATCTGTTGGTTTAAATAGATATTTATTTTTAACATTTTTAAGCAGAGTTTCTTATTGTTATGAAAATACAGCAGCAATTTATTTTATTATATAAGCAAATACAAATTAGTGAAATTCCTACCACTGGGTGAAACGCAAGTCCAACAAACACTTTTCCAAAGGCGTGAGAGGAAAAAGTTTAGGACAACCGGTTTAAAGTAAAACATTTGTTGTACTTTAGACCTTACCCTGATAAAAGTTCTGCCCCTCCTGCAACTACTGAGCCTGAAGCTGTCGAAGATATTCCTGACAATATTGAAGCTCCACAGCCACAAGAAGATGCACCAACTGATGAAGCCGCACAACCGATTAACAACCGTATGTTGAATAAAGCCGGTAGTTTAGTTAGCACAGTGCTTTTATCTGCCTTTTTAGTGCATTTACCTTTTTTGGGGGGCGACCCAAATGCTAAGCGTAAGTATGACACCGAAGCTATTGCGATCTAATTCTATTAAATAGATTAAAAAAGTGAACAAAAGATAAAACAGCAGAGAAATTGGAATTTAATTAATATAATCCCTTGTAAAAATAGAGATGTGAACTACTTAAGTCGGCGGCCCAACCAGGTCAAACGGAAACACAATTATAAGCCGCGACCCATGGGTTGAGAAACACTGTATTAACAGAAGGATTAATATTGCGTTCAGTCATCACTAGTTCTTCTGGACTAAAGCAGTCTCCTAGCTTATTTCATCAGTCTCTAAAAATTTGCTACGTAGCTGCAGCAGAACAGTTATTTATATTTTATATTTTAACACAATTTCGCTCCTGAAATTAACCACGCAACAGCATAAAAAATGATCGTTTTTCATACTAACATAATTAGCTTTTTTATTATTCTTGTTTCAGTTTTTAATGTAGAAATATAATGAAATCAAATTGAATTGAGAACTAATTGAGCATAGTTAAAATGTCAATTTTCCCTGCATACAAGTAGACCACGGCACAACAAATCAATGTCTTGCTGTGGGGGATATTGTGATGCAACAATACAATGAAGGGGTTTCTGTGTGCAAGACTTGATCAAAAGTTTCGCCAGCCCAAACCTCTTACAATAAGTAAAAAGCTATGTGTTTAACACATATAAACACAAATTGCACACTGATTTTTAGTCTTAGCAAATAAGGGAAATTATGTTTGTAGTAAATAAATGATTAACTTAAAGTAGATTTACTACAAACATCGAATATCCTTACATTTGATTAATTTTAGTAAGGTGATGCTGAAATAGAAATGCATTAGTGCACAGTACGACCGTGTTTTAAAATATATAATTCTTGAAGTTTAAGGATTAAGCTACGCAGAGAGTAGACAAATAAAACTACAACAATAACAAGTTGGCTTGTTTTAAATGATATTTAGACTTGTGTACCTAAACGCTTTAATATAAAAAATAACACTACCTCTTTCTGGAAGGCTTGAGATCATTTGGTCTCGTATCCGAAGTTGTGCGTTCGATTCCCACCACCAGCTAGTAGTCTTGCTCGTACGAAAATATTTTCTGGTTAATTGTTGCACCTCTTAATACATCCATACAAGTATTATTTTCAACTCTCTCTTATTTTCGCAGAACCCTCGCCACCGCCTCCCGCACAAGAACCAGCAGTTGTACATGAAGAAGCAGAACCCGCCCAAGACGTTCTAATGGAGCAAAGTCCTGGCACTCCAACTCACGACGAGCAAGCTAAAGTTAAGTTGTGCCAAGAAACAGAACTCAGTGAACCAACTGCTGAGGCGCAAGAAAGCACTGGGGACGTGGCGAGCCAAGAACCAGAGTTTAATGATGAAACCCCGGCAGAAGACAGCTGAATTTCTACACTTTTTACCGCCACTGCTGGACTGCCTCCTTACAATTCAGCTGCGTTCTGTCCACAGTTATTTTTGTCAAACGACTAGCAAGATTCTATGCCATTCTCTTTTTTAATAAAATCCATTTTTTAAGTTACAAACGTTCTGTTGTTGTATTCATTTAAACATGGATATGATAGCTTTCTTCACGCTAGCCTTCCAACAACTGGTTATCAGAAGATACTTAGGCATTCCAATCTTTCTCGGAGGAAAAGACGACTTGAAAACACACAAATAATCAGGTTTTGCTTATTTGTAAATCTATGTGCTTGGCAAAGGGCTCAAGCGAAGTTTGAAGTAAACAACTTTCGTCGGAAAGTCCAAACAAAGTGTTTGGCATCTTAACAGTGTGCTCCGCAAATGGCAGGAGCGAAGACACCCAACTTTTCTTTCGCAAAAGTCCAACAAATTGTTGGCGGATCGCCGCTAAAGACCAGGCAAATAGTCTGGCAACATTTGCATGTGCGTTTGTATTTGTGATAATATTTGTATAGAGTTATCGTGCCCTTAGTAGCAGGTCAAGATGTAAAACAGGAACATTTTGATGGAACTTCCCAACAAAGTTGATTCTGACCGAAGTAACCTGGATTTAGATTTGTGAAATGCGTAATTTTAGTGTAACTTCATATATGCACAAATTTCATCAGTTCTAGTTTTCATATGTACTGTTGTAAAGAAATGAGGTAATTTCATAGGACTCGTTTACTTCTGTTAAATCTAAATGTTACATGTTAATTTTCATAATGTACTATTGTATACAAATACGGTAATTTTATAGGAATGGTTTACTTTAAAAATCTGAATATTACAAGGATATTTTGTTTTACGTTTAGCTAAGTTCACCATTCGTCTTGTTTATCCTCTGCATGCAGTTAGCCTATTACCGACTCATGTCCACTATATTCGGCGTATATCGAGGTGTTCTGTATATATTGGAAATCCTGACTTCTACTTCGCCAGTAAGTATACAACTGATTTACAGCAATAAACTTACAACACCAAGCACTTTGTTCCTTTTATAATTTCGTGTTTCTCGACATTTTGCGGCATAGCGAAGGCTGAGCGTTAGTACAACAACCAAGCTGTGGCCATCCATTTTGGTTCACTGCGTTTTGTAGGTGAACATGATATAGAACAGATGACAAATTCTCCCATAGTATTACTAAAGAGAGCCTGTCCAAAACCAATCCTAACAAACTGCAGTCGGTGACCTAACTAATTAAAACGGCCATAATGTTTAGTCGCGACCCAGGCTCGTTGCACAGAACTTTTAATTGTTTCTTGCCCCCTCAGATGGAGAAATGCTTTGTGAAATGTTTTTAAAGGATAAAAAGAGGAACAGACTAAAAAGTTTTGGAACCAACCTTGAAAAGTCAGCAGAAAACTAAAATGTCTATCGCGTTTTAAACTTACTTTACCACGCCAATCTATATAGCTTTACGAATCAGCAAGTTCTGATTACTGTTTAAATACTAAGCTGCCTCAACATAGTTTGTAAACATGTTGCTAAAATACTGCTCTCTCTAATAAGACAATTAGCAAATGATTGAGCATCAGCAAATAATGAGGGATTCCATTATTATTTGTTACGCACAAAAACGATTGTTACGCATGAGGTTAAATTTATATCATACAGAGGTAAATAAACATAGCTAAAATGGTTTTATTGAGTCATATTGATTGTTTTGCTTTACTATACGTTTAACATAATTAAATAAAAGACAATATTGATTTTTAAATATACGCTGATTGCAGGCGCGGATCTAGGATTTCAGTTTGGGGAGGGCCATGAAATTTTTTCAGATATGACGTCACAATTTTTTCAGATATGACGTCACAAAACTATACCATTGCGTGACGTCATAATTCAGGTAAAAATAACATCGGCTGGCCGAATAAACTAACTCCTGCAAAATAACGCGAAAAACAGACCTTTTGATAGCACGAAAAAGTAATAAGGTTAGCCTCTACAGTGGGCCGGTTTCCTAGTTTGACCCGGTATGAAGAATATCGCTGAAAGACGCTACCATGTCTATTGTCTACACATCTTGCTTTATCCCGAAAAGGCGTGAGCAACCGCACATGCCGAAAAAGCGCCGAGGTCACGTCGCAATAAAATCCTAGCGTTGTCTGCTGCGGTCAGCTGTGTTTCTTTCATGACACTTCTCTCAATTTTAAGTTACTGTAGTTGGTTTTTGCCAAATAAGGTTGCTGAAATGAGCAAAACTCTATGCAGAGTTAATCCTAACATTGGATAGGTTATTCAAATCCGTACACAAGGGTCGGCAACCTTTGTGTAGTAGTCGCGGGCTAAAACCAAACTCAGAAAGGTCTCTGCGGGCCGCACAACATATGTTAAATGAGATTTTGTGTTATTACAACTTTATAACAATTGTGAATCAGGTGGGCCTCGGATTTTTTTGCAGTTTGAAAACGTGTTTTTAATTACTTTTAAGGAGGCAGTAAAGTCTTGGCGCAAATTCGCTAAAAAAAGCGTATACTTGGTTTAAAATTCCAGTCCACACGTTGTCATCCCCCTACTACTATTAAAAAAGTGTAATAAAACTATTTTGAGAAAACACGATAAATTTTATAGTTAATATATTTTAGTGCTTGTTAACCATTTGGGGCACACCTGGCTAGCGAAGCGAGCGCGATTTTTTTGGTATACCGGTATTTCTTTTAAATGTCTTGTTTTTGTTACATTTAAAAAAAAATGGTTAAAAAATATTTGTCGATTATGTTTGAATACGTTTTTCGTTTGTCCGCGACGCACTTGGCAGCTTTCCACGGCGCAACAGTAAAGAAGCGCTGATCTAGTTCAAAAAGAGCATCAAAACGTAAACACACTGGATGTATAAAGATCATTAGCGCAAAGCGCGAAAATTTTTTGCATTTACACACTTAAAATAGTCAAAAAGTATTTAAAATGGAGTCGTGTCTAATTTGTCAAAGAGGCGGCGGGCCGGATCAGGTATATTGGCAGGCTGGTTCTGATACAGATTTGCATTAACAAAAAAAGCTTTTAATTGTACTTGGATATAAGTTAGTTATTATATAGACGAGGTCAGCGTACGGTCACAAGCCGTCTCTGCAAATCTGAAAAACGCCGCTTTGCGCGAGTGCGCGAAACGAATTTTACCATTATTTTGAAATATTCATTATATGGCGCCATAAGCTCGAACACCACTACAAAGCTTAAAAATATGTCTTTTTTGGCGAAAATAGGCCATATTACCTAGGGAACCGCGGAAATAAGCTGCCTATTAAGTAAAAAAAATGTACATATTTTTTAGTTTGGGGGGGGGGCATGGCCATATCGCCCCCCCCCCTCTAGATCCGCCTCTGGCTGATTGTCTCACAACCTCTACCTTCAGTTTCAGGGGTGTTTTCACCATTTAGGCCTTTAGGCCTTAGTCTGATGAATGTAGAACTTCTTGCCAAATTTTCTAATTTTACTCCAAATCGTTTTTGATCTAACTTGGCCCCGAAAATAGATAGAACCAGTTAAAGGCGGTTCTAACCGGTTTCCGACAAAAAGTTCGGCAAATTTTCTATGCAACTTGTTAAAACTCATTGCCTAATTTTCACTTTTAACTGGAAACTTGTTTGCTTCTAATTGGCCAAAACTCTAAATTAAACCAGTTTAAGGTGGTTATAACAGGTAATTGCCTTTCATAATTGAACTTAATGTGAACCGTTTCAATATTTTTACCGAACCATCCCGTTTCTTGAATGTAGTGCGATTTCAGTTGCATATTTGTGAAGGACATCAAACGATAACCTCCAGTTTCTTAAAGTGACTTGTTTTATTTATACGCCCTGCTAAGACGTACTTTTGTGACGTCTCCAATATCTTGGTAAGAAATTTATTCTCACACTTGATTGTATAGTTGTAAAATAACTAGTTTTGCGTAACATATACACTATACAGTCTAAAAGGTAAATTAAACCACAAATCGAGTTTTCTTAACAATCTTATTCAATTAAGCAACTCCGTTTTTGGTTAATTGAACTGAATTATTTCGCGGTCGTTGGTGCATTTTATCAGCAACCGATTGTAAAAATTGCCGTGTGCTTAAATATTTGCCCCAACGTATCTCCCTCTTTCATAAGATTTACGACAGACATTGTGGTGACTGAAGTGGTGAAACGCACAAAACATAAAGTTAATGTTTGCTGTTAAAGTTTAATCCGTTGTGCTGCCGCCTACTGCTGACTACACGCGCTTGGTCTATTTTAACATTTTGCGCTAGGCGAGCCTGAGATTAGTGCGTTAAAACAAGAGTTTCATTTAAATTATTTGTTTAAATCAAGATGATAGAGCAATTCATGAATTAGATTAGATTAGATTTGTCACATTATGCTGTAACTGACTAAATTCGGAAGCAGAATAATCTAGTTGTCCCAATGTGGACTGGAGACTCTAATTTTTAAAGGTGTTTGGTAGCAGTTGCACTTCTTTTTATTCAAACATTTTAAATGTTTTACATTAATGGAAAAAAGAGGTTGTTAATGTTTCAATAAAATGTCATTTGTTATTTGTGGATTTAGACCCAGTTCGCGTTCAGGAGAGGAACTATTTTCGTTCATGTTTTTATAACACCGTGTTTTTTAAGCTGGAGTTGATCTGGTGTAATGAGATGTTGTCCTCCTATCTAATTGAAACATTTAGCTTTCCATATTTCTTACTTACTTCTTATGTTCACTTTCCTAGCTTTCTAACTTTGTTAAAACCCGATCTTCAAATTAGACCAAAAATGGCGGCCAATGAAAACGAAGCAGACAATCGAGAAACTGTGGATGCGGTAAATACGTTCGCCAGGGTTTTCGGTGTTGTAATAACTTAAGTCAAAAACTTTTTAATGACATGACTTGAATTAAGTTACTGCTGTTTTTATTAGTTGAATTATTTCTCGTAATCAGACGATTTTACCAATTTTCATTACTTATCTTTTTTATTTTTACGGTATATCAGTGACTTGACTTGAATTTGACTTATTCTCAGCGACTTGACTTGCACCGAGACTTTTTTTAATTAGTTTACGTTTTAACAGGACCCTATACCCAGTCCAAGCCAGCCGATTAACGCCCAGTATGCAATCTTGGGTGATGCATATTTTCAAACACCACCTGTACCAGAAAACCAACCAGCACCAATTCAACCAGCACGAAGGAACCAACCAAATCGTATTTGGATGGTTCCTGTTGCCGTTGGCATCTTAGCAATCCTTGCGAGCGATTGGTTCATAAATCAACCAACCCCTCCACAACCACTTCATGCACAACTGGACACATTCGACCATGGTAAGTGCGTTGTTTGGTGAATATGGGAAAATCCAACAAGAGATTCCGAACTTAAGCAACTTTACATCATTATTATTTAAAACTAGCAAATTAAATAATTAAATGATATTCAGCCACATTTTATTGTTTATTTACAGTTCATCTGTAAGTAAACAAATTTCCCTAGTCGAAAGTTTATTAAGGAATACAATGATTGGTTTCACTTACAAACAACCCAATGAGATATAAGGGAAAGCGGTGCAAAACGGACCCCTCACTTTTCTATTTAACGAAAATTGCCAGAGTCAATATTTGTTTTGCTGAACATGACTTATCGTCGAAAAATGTTTGTGGCCAAAAATTAGGCAGATTCGATTTTGCACAAACCAGGGTGCCGTTATTACTCAAGTTTATAACGACAGAGTTTACTTTTTTCCTAAATATTTGTAGGTAAGAGTCTGCTTATTAATCCGAAAAAGTTGGCTATTTAAGTTGAAAGATATAAAAGAAATCAGGTTTTCATGCGATAGATAGTGTTGGGGCAAAACGGACCCCTCACTAGTCACTCTGTTTTACTGGCGTATAACTGAACTTAAAACTGCACTGTTTGTTTTATTGATAGCTTTTCAGTAAGACATTTTGGAATTGCTATTTGTTTTAATACTGATGAGTTGGTATACATCAAGAGAAATATAAGGCAGTTTAAGTACGGCTTATTTATAACCATGTAATGTATATATAGTTGCAATGCTACTTAGCATTGAGGTTTTGTGGTTTTCTTGTGTATTTGACAAACTTTCGAAAATATTTTTAACCTATAAGGCGTAATGTATATCATTACTTAAATTATGACGTCACGTTGTGACGTAACTTGTGACAGTATCTCTGACACAAATCCTCGATCCGGCATTTTCACACAACAAAGCATTTAAATTATATTTTATTAGTCGAGTCCGTCTTGAACTGTGTAAAAATCGACAACAAAAGTTAATTTATTCAAAAGGTATGCTTCTTTTTAGTTGTTTTTAAGCATAGGAGTAACTTTCAGTAACACTTTTCAGTTGCTACCCTACTCATCAAAAAAATGTTTTGTCAAACCCGGAATCTAGCATTTATTCCTTAAGGCAGGGGTGGGCAATTATTTTTGAACGCGGGCCGCATGAGAAACTTAAAATGTTGTGGCGGGCCGGGTCAAAAATAGGATCTAAAATACACGCAATATGACGTCAGAAACTCTGATGGTATAAAACGAATAAGGTAACGATTTGTTATTAGTTATTACGTTTGAAGTAATGTGAAATTGTGCAATCTAAAGAAGGCTACAAAACGTCGCGTGAAGCGTGAAAAATGTTTGACTATGTTTGTTTTGAACTGCAAAGTTTAATTTAGATTTAGAGGAGGACGTGAAGCATTAAGAACAGACAAAAATGGTACATTGCTTGATATATTGGCGTTTATAAAGTTGTGGGGCGCGTTGACCCAAAAGTTAAGATTAAAATACGAAAAAATTTAATACAAAAAAACTAACAATGTTTTTTTGGCTTTTTAAAGCTTTAAGTTACAGATGTGTTATTTGCGGTACAATATAAATCGGATATGGCATTAACTAAAACACAACATGGCATTAACCTAAATTAGGTTAACAAAATGCGAATCGGTATATTTCAGAGTTTAGAAAACTGTCGATTTTTCGCTCATACTTTAAAGACGGAATACTTTTGATGCGCTAAAAACATATAATAGTATTTATGCTAAGGTTGTTTAACATTTTGGAGAGAGTGTCACAGTGCAGAGGACGCTATTTTGTCTGTAAAGTTGCCGAAAATATACGAGAAAGAGATTCGTATTTCGTGCAAAAGCGCGAAAACAATTTCTGTTTTAGTATTTCAAACAGGCTAAAAATCGAATTTGGCGGGTCATGAGTCATGACTACATCCGTCCATGGAAAGAGTGTTTACGACACCACCCAACATGTAGAAACTCGTCCTTGTTTTCGCTTAGCCTATGTATGGAAAATAGGCCACGGGCCGGATTAAACTGCTTGGCGGGCCGGATCCGGCCCGCGGGCCGTATGTTGCCCAGGTCTCCTCTAAGGGGTCGGTTTTGCCCCGCCTTCCCCTATATATTAAGGGTGGCCTTTGTTTGGAGACATCGAAATTTCAACCAATTAACACAGTAAAGCCTTAGAGCGGAACTTCCAAAGCAGGGGTTCTTAAGTTCGTAAATTGATTTTGGGGTTTCTTGAGGTGATTTTTAGTTATCAATTTAAAAAACTTTCGAAAGTTCAAAGTTAGTTAAAGGAAAGACAGCTTTTCCTTTAATGTAAATCTAATCAATGGTTTCATATTTGGGCATGAGTTGGACCTGAAACATCAAGTCTACTTTATGGCGTCATCAATTTTATTACGACTGTGGTACACGCGAACCAATGATTTTTAGGTATAGGTTAAAATGAGTTCTGATTTAAACTAATAAATTAACAGCATATCCAAATGCATTAAATCTGATTTGCAAATTAAGTGTTGGGAAAATCATCGAGCAAATTATTGAGTTCTCAAATGCTGTAGGTAATTTAGGCTTGTTTTTGTTTTAAGTTCTTCTTTTATTGATACAGACGAACCAATATTGTGACAAATATCGAAGTTAATAAGGAACACTTTCTCTGCTATTTTTAGCGTAAATCGTTGATTTCAGATTTTGTTTTGCAAAAATCGTTGAGCAGAAAAGCTGACGTCATCATTGAATCTCTGCCAACTGATCCAGGACCTCTTGACGTCATCAGAGAGCATCTACAAACGTTGGAGAAGTTTGGGACAAAAGAAGTGTTTTTTAAGGAAACAAATACCATTTCTTTGAAGAATCTGTTTCTTGAAGCAAAGAACAATTCGATTCAAGAAGCAAAATCAAAATATCTCGGTCAAGCAAGTTTCAATGATCATGTTGAGAAATATGGCAACACAGTTGGTGTGGTTGGTATCGCTGGTATCGGTAAAACCACACTTGTCAAGCAGTTTCTCAAGAATATTAGAGATGAACTATACACGATAGACAACTCCTTTTTGTTTTTTATCGATCTAAAGAAGCTTGACAGGAATAAGGAGATCAACGTCTTGGAATTCCTGGTAAAGTCAACCAACATCAACTGGAAACACCAAAAGGACAAAGACAATGCAATTCTGGATAAGCTATCAGAATCATCCAATGTCTACATCTTAATGGATGGTTTGGATGAAGCTAGATTAACGGATCTTTCAATAGAAGCCCCAGTAATCGGTTTGTATGATCGTGCTAAGCCAGTTGTCATTCTCCAAAACCTTCTACGAGGCGACATTCTTCCAAATGCTCACAAGCTGCTTGCTTCACGACCGGGGGCTTATCACAAGCTACACCCAAGTTTCAAGCCACACTTTACAGTCCGGGTAATCGGCTTTAATGAAATATCCCAAAAATTGTTTTTCGAACAACTTTATCCAAACCAAGTAGAAAATGAAAAGATTAAAAAGTCACTCGAACAAAACCCATCAGCCAAGGCTTTGTGTTTTATTCCAATTTTTGCCAAAACTTTTTCATCTTATATTGTGAAACATGGTTCAAGTGATGGTTTATTCACAGTTACTGATGTTTTTGCATCTTTTGTGACTGATTGTATTCGTTCTCCTAAGTTTCAACATAACCCCATTATTTTGCGAAACCTTTCGCACTTGGCTTTAAACGGAATGCTTCAAGATAAGTTAATCTTTGAAACCGAAGATTTTTATGAAGTTGGACTAAATGTTGATGATTTGGAGGATTTTATCCAATTCCAAGCTTACTCAGACAACCAAGATTTCAAACTATTAGAGGGAGACAAAAATTACTTCTTTGTTCATCTCCTCTGGCAGGAATTCTTTGTAGCACTCAAGCTCATGTTTGACACTGATATCGGGACATTTTCACAGTTGCTTCCACAAATGGAAAGTGATCAATGGGAAATGGTTGTAAAATTTCTATTCGGGTTGCTCAATCCGGACCTACCCGGTAAACTACGACCGATATTTCAGATTTCTCAAACTGAAGTTGCTGAAAAGAAAGAGTTTCTCACAAACCTCGCCACTTCACTTGCTTTACAACTGTCAGTCGATCAAAAGTGGGCGAAGTCCGACACAGCCAAGTTGTTCAAGGTTTGTGCTTTTGCTTGTGAATCAGTCAATAATGACATCATCACCTTAGTGGGGAATTCCCTTCCTGGAGAGCTAAAATTATATTTACATGAAACGATCTTTCCAAGTCACGTGACAAGTTTCAGTCACGTGTTCCGAGCAACCAGAAGAAAGTTTATCTTTAACATCAGCGCAAGACCGTCCATATTCACCGGCAACGCTTTAGAAATGCTGATGGTCACAATGAAGAACTTGCATCATAAGGTCTGTGGATGTTGTTTTTTTTGTTGGTTTTTAAAATAAGAGTTTTGCGTGAATTAGGTATTTATGCTGCGTTAAAAAGAATGTGCGATGCTTCATAGTTGATTACGATACCAAAATTTAATTTGATGAAAGAAAAGCGGACGAGTAGCGATACTACCACTAAGTATCGGCTATCGTATACTATCTCATGTCATCGGACATTCCTAGTTGGAACTTTAAAAAAAACTTTTCAGAGTGGAGAAGGATATTTGTCCGAGTGTGGATGATTATTACAAAGTTAGTGTGACCAAAGTTATATGGGGTTTGTAAAAATATTACAAATACGAACTGGTAAAACACACTTGGTATAAGTTACCAAACATAGGCACAATACAGAAAGTTTACACCATAACTCACCGGGGTGCCGCGGCGCCCTGTGTCCCATTTCTAATGCCCCAGGAGGACGATAGGTATTTGAGAAATTTTTAGAACCTGATTTCTGCTCAATTTGTAAGCTTCGTGATACAACTATTTGTGAACGATTAGAGACCATTAAATCAAATAACTTTTTCCTACATGTTTTAAGTTGGATGTGTTGTTCCAGTTCCATCTATAATGACATTTCAGTGAAATACTTGAAAATTCCAGTCAGGGTGCCGCAATCTATTTATTATTTTTGAGGGGTGCCGTAAGCCATAAAAGGTTGAGAATCACTGGTCTAACTTGTTGGCAAAGTTTTATGAAATACAATATTTTGTTTGATTTCGAATGACCTTTTATGTGCACGTTTATATAACTTTTACAGATGGGAAAAGTTCATGTTGTCACCAACAAAGCGAGTGACTTCACTGCTCTCTTCTCCTGTGCTCATAAAATCGATTATCTGTCGCTACATTGCCACAAGATCTCACTGTCTGATCTAAAAGTTCTCACTGATGGAATTAACAATTTGCCTGAACCGGTAATTAACGTTGGTTTGTAAAATAAGTTGCTTGTACTAGTGCTAGGGATGTCCGATATTTGAGATTTTATTCTGACGCCGATACCCGATATTTTGGGCACAAAGTATCGCGACCTGATCCGATAAAAAATGACGTCATTACTATGACCAAACAAAAAATATTAAAAACGTTTAAAGGCCATTTTTCTAGGTTATAGGCCGAAATTCGTTTTAGCGCAAAGAAGTTTAATTACCAACAGATTGTAACTTCTATTTTTGACTAAATCACCTTTCAAGATAGGAATTGCTGCATTAGGTGGAAATTTATGTTTATAAAACCTTTACTACTTAGTATTGGATCGGCACCGATACAAGCCTAGGACGAGTATCGATACTTCCACTTTGTATCGGGCATCGGCTTCGATCCGGTATTATCAGACAACCCTTATTAAAGTTTTTCAACCAGTGAAACAACGAATAACGCTTGTCTACCACTGCATGGTGCGTAACATCGCCGCAAAAAAAATATTCTTTTATTGATGCCGTGTCAGTGCAGCAATTATTTTACCGGACAACCGCTCCAAACCGTTCCGGCTTACTTCACCATCTGAATATAACACAAGCTGCAAACATAAACGATAATTGGTAAGTCTGTAAGCCGCTTGTGCCAAGTATGAACTAATACCTTGTTCTTGTAGATGGAGATGTTGTACCTGTATAACAGCAAGCTTGGATCGGATGAACTTGCTCTACTGGCAGAATCTATCCACAACCTAAAGATTCTGGGTTTGTGGAACTGTGACTTCTATGGACCAGATTTACGACCTCTAACCGATGCCATATCTCGCTTGGATCGGCCTGTAAGTTTACGACTACATGGTGCTTAAGTAACATTAGCTCCAAAACTGGGAGTGCAAAAAACAACCGTGTAGGGGGGGGGGGGGGGGAATGATTTTGTTTTTGACTTAATATTGTAGCCTGAGTGTGTTTATGAGGAAACTAAGTGTTGCGTATATTTCGCTGTTTGTGATGTGCTATGTATACTTTGGGAAGTTTTCCCCCTTTAAAAACCGATTGGATGGAACGATTGGAGGCAACCTGTAACAATATAAACCTAACAAACACTGGCTTATGTAGATTGAGTTATTGGTCCTGTATAACACCAAGCTTGGATCCGATGAACTTGCTCTGCTGGCAAAATCTATTCACAAAGTAAAGCGGCTGTATTTGCTTCACTGCGACATTTATGGACCAGATTTTAGACCTCTAACCCATGCCATATCTCGCTTGGATCGACCTGTAAGTTTAGGCTATGTATATTAACGACCACTAGGTGCGCTGTATGCGGACTACTCACACTGACCCCCTAAAACCGGGGGTGCACGTTTTGAAACGGGGAATCCCCAATGTGTAAACAGACACCCAAAACGTACTTCATGATTCGCAAAACCTTACTTTTGTCGTTAAGTTACTTTGTGTGGGAGGCAATTGTTGGGTTGCCCTTGATCAAAAATATTAAACGTAACTGAAATAACATTGTAACTCTGACTTTTCAACAACGTCATGAAATTTTTAGAATTCTTCCAACATCGGTTTTTTTATTGTTAGCTTGCGGATCGCGATGTGACGCTGCAGGATTTTGTTTAGGCCAAGAGACATGACGTCACACAACAATGTTATGTTGACGTCATGAATCAAATAAGTTGAACAAACACTCTGTGTTATTTTTTCACACAAAAATATTTGCTATATGTTGCGTTTTTGTTATTTTCGGTTATTTTATTTTAAAATTTTACCAAATCCGCCAAACTTACAAATTTAAATGGGTTCATAAAATTTTTACCATATTTCTAAGGATGCAAAAAGCGGTCCAGGTAATGTTTGAGATCCACTCGGCTACAGCAAAAATCCCGGTTTAAAAACAAGATCGCTCGGCGAAGCTTGTTGTTGTTTGGCAAATGTACAACCTAATTATTTTTTTAAATAAACCTTTTTTTTGTGGTGAAGTCCCAAAATAGTTCCCCTAAAACCTTCTCCACAGCTACGATTTGTGTTTTAATTTTTCTTCGATTTTAGTTCGGTAGCTTATATAATAAGGCCGTTGATCACAGACTTATAAAGTAATATTTTGCGAAACATTTATTGCGACATAAACACGTCATCATAATTGTTACGTAATGGACTCAATGTAGCTTACACTTCTAGTGTCGTACATTAACAAAAAACGTGTTTATGTAGATGGAGGTTTTAAACCTAAAAGGCAACAATCTTGGAAGTGAAGGAGCGGCTTTGCTAAGAACTTGTGCTCATAACGTGAAGGAACTGGAGTTAACTGAAAAATACATCGATAAAGATGATTTGGAATCTTTACGCAAGGTAAGTTAAACATTTTCTCATAAATACCTCACAATCAACCAACAAAAAGCCTAATTTATAAGAGCATAATTCCGGTCTAATCCGGTATTTGAATGTAGTTTTTAGTTGCAGATGCACTCCAAGCCCGTATTATACTTTGGGGTATTGCTTTCCCAAATACCGTCGCGCTATTTATTATATTCATGTTTTAAACAAATGCATCGTAAATCTCCTGCATGAAGCGAAAGGCTTTTAAAATAAACAACATTCCACTTTAATAATTGTGTGTGGACTTTTTTGTTTTCTCTTTATACGCGAAGGAAGTTTAACTTGTTTCATTCCATCTATCTGCAGAAATACTGGGTAAATGAGCTCAAGCTCACCGAGTTATGTTTTAAAGGATGTAAAACACACTGTTGTAATGAGTTAAGTAACTGCTTTTAAATGACTTGACTCGACTTAAGTCATTGAGTCAAATGACTTTGCTTGAAATTAAGTGTTTTTATTTCAAATGTGACTATAAAATTGAGCTATTTATAACAAGTTTTGTACGTAAACAATATATTGAATTGATACATGCTGTGTTTTTGTTTTGTTTTCTCATTGAATTACTGCTCATAATAATCGGACTAGTTTCCATTTTTTAATGGTTTATCGTTTAAGACTTGACTTGGACTTAATTTATTTCTAAAAACGACTTAACTCGGACTTAAGTCATTTCAAAATGACTTGTTTACAATACTGAAAAACACTCCTGTATGTTTTACAGCTAACACACAAAGGGAATTAATAACAACCTTGACATTCGAATCAACTTCGATCCACTGACCATCTTCCACCAACATATGTTTTTTAAGTTACAACAAGATTTGCGATAATTGTGCATTTAAATTATTATCACGATCTAAACCAGTGGTTCTCAAACTTTTAAAAAAAATTACGCAACGGTCCGCCCAATTTTTTTTAAATTGCTCACGGTCCCTTGAAAAAATAAACATATAAACACAAAATAACACGTTGTTTTTAATGGTATCAAAATGGGACGGGTGCACTTGCTTCTTTGCTATCAGCTCGGCTATATTACCCTTAACCAAAGAATCGCTTTATTTAAGTAAAGCAATCATGTACAATTTTAAAACCGTTACTGTACAGCTTACAGTGGCAACGCAGCAGCTGTAAAAACGTAATTCTCAATAGCACAATGCAACACTATGACGTCACAATGGACAATTTAACTCGAAGCGTACAAAAACGTGAATGAACAACTAATCAGCTTGTTTGAAAAAGTAAGTTGCCTGAAAATTTTAATGGACAAAAAATTTCTTCTTTAGAAGCGTCGTGTTGATTTTTTGTTAGGTGCTTCGCGGTCCCAGGAAATTGTCTCGCGGACCCAAAAGGACCGCGGACCCCAGTTTGAGAACCACTGATCTAAACACTGTAGGTTTAGCAAAAACTTTTCGCATATAACCTCTGATAAACCCTCTTAGTGTGGCACGAAGTTTAACTTTTTTTGTTTTAACCTGATTGCTCTTTAATGTAATTTATGGCGCTCATGATATCTACGATACAGTTGACATATAGTTAAAGTTATTCCATCAAATCAAAAAAATAATAATAATAATTTGTTCCTTTTATTGTAGCTTTATATTAAGCCTTATTTGTGTTTTGTTGTGCCTGTTCTTTGTGTGTATATAAAAAGGTGATTTTGAAGCCAATGTAGAACAAGAGGCCTTAAACATATTTCTGCACGCTTATTTTGTTGTGTTTTAGTAGTGGTTTAGAGTAGGAGAAGTTGTTTACAATAACTCATGGATCAACACATTGTTTCATTAAGTGCCGAATAACTGTACGGATTAATGATTGCGGGCCGAATTTAAAAGTTTGTGTTAATAACTTTATAATTTTATTAAACGAAGGAAACATAAAAATTATCGAATAGAACAGAGGCGTGAAACATACGGCCCGCGGGCCACAGCTCGGCCCGCGCTACCTTTTTACGTGGCCCGCACAGACTCCGTCAAGTAGCCCATTCATTTTTAATACTTTTGAAAGTAATTTTTGTAACGAAATCGTTAGCATTTTTCAATTTGTATTACGTCACACTGACGGAACCTCCATTATTGCGTCATAGTGTGCATTGTAGTAAAACTGCCTTGTTCTGCTGGCAATGATTCAGTGACATGATCTTACTTTATGGGTGGAGTGTTTTGAATATATATTAATATTTCACGGTGTTTTTTAATAAAAACTGTAAATGCTGTTCGATTGTTTGGCCCGCAGCACCATCATAACTATACATTGTAGCCCGTTGCGATAAACAGTTGCACGCCCATGGAATAGAATATATAGACTTGACTTTAAAATTAGTTTTGATTTCCACCCGATAAAACGCTTCCATTTATATGTTTAATTATCGTGCTTTAATTTACTGAGGCAATTTGCCCCGGATCTTAGTAATTAACCCTTTGGTCTTTGTTTTTGACCACTGAGCAAAATGCTTGATCGATATAATTTGGCTAATGTGTGGTTTACTTTGTGTTTATTGTCTGTTGCAAGTGATTTACAAATCAAGCTCAATTTGCACAAAACTTCACATGTTTCAGGAACTCTGAAAGTTCGCACAACTTTCTAAGTATTTCTTGTTTGGTAAATATGGAATTGAAAAAAAAAATTGGAAAATAAACACTGATAAAAGCTCTTCCCTGTATACTGTTGTGTTCAAAGATGCCAGTAACACCCATAAGAATGGCGTTTCATTTTATGTCATTTTCAAACGACTTTATATTGATGTAAGTTATTGCACAAATAGTTTGAGCTTGATTTAAATATTTTTGCAAACAGCTTACTATGACAGAGTTTAGTTTGAAAAACGATAAACTAGTATTTTTAATCTTGTGAAAATTATCACAAACTATTAGACTCAAACTTAAGGCGACTTCACTAAGACTAATGTGATTTTCAAAAATAGGTGCATTATCAAAGTTGGGTTATTTTACATACCGGTACTTAATGTTCCCGTATTAATAATTAAACAAAACATTGGAAAAATTTAAATGCGAATATTTTAAAAACCTGATGTGCGAGAATTTTTTTCCTTAATAAATAACCGCGGTTAGACGAAAACTCACCGGTTCACCCACAAGGTAAAGTTTGTATTGCATCACTTAGTCAGCAAATAAACAAAAAAATCGGCCTGGGAACTTTTTGTTACTGAATATCAAACATTCGGCCCAACTTACAGACCAGACAAGCAACCTTTGTGATCTAATGAACGTATCGTATGTGTTTACCATCCTCAGTATATTACGGGTTTCCCACAAAGATTGAGTTTTTCTCATATTTATGTTATTTATACTCTTGAGCATTTATTGGTCGCGGTCATTTTTTTTGTGCGTAAATTTAATTATCGGAATTTTCTACAACAAGTTTCGGCATTGTGTTTATTTCTTTCGTCTCGTTATTATTGTCCCGCTAATTTTTGTTTAGTTTAGTTTTGAAGGTTTAATTTCACTCGTTGCTTTGTTGTCGTTCGTTTTCGCAGCGAACATGAATAAATCAACATTACTCCTTTTTTTGTGACGTATTTTCATACATTTCACTTTTTGCTACCAATTGCCCGAAGCTGGATTGAACCAGTTTAAGGCGGTTCTAACAAGTTGTTTAAAAATTTATCGTCTATAGAATCGATATTCAGTGATGTTTCGGTGTATGAGTTTGTGTTGTGATGTTACACATGCGCGCAATATGGAACAACAAAATACTTTTAGTTAAGAAAATTTTGGTTATATGATAAAAAATCAATTTGACCAAATTCTTAGTAATACTGGTCCCAGGTGAAAGTACACGAAGGAGTGTAGATTATTAATATCAATTGCTTTGAGAACTCTAAAATAAAATAACAATTTTACACAAAACTCATTTACACTTTTTGCCCATGAAAGTACCTAACACTACTCTGTGTTTTATTGGATCTAAAAAATAAAATTAAGTGCTTAAAGGCAGTTTACCAGAAAATAATTAAGGCGCGGCGCGAAATTCCTGCGTTGATTGATTGCGCAACTGACTCGTCCAAACACGTGCGCGAGAAAAGGTTTGCCATTTGTCAAGTTGGATTTGAAGAAGCAACATGTTTCTGAGGTACCGGAGCCAAACAAACAGAAAGAAGCAGCACGTTTGGAGAATGATGTGTACGTTTGTTGGGAAGATCTCGTCTTTACGCCACTGGGGCGTACAACTATTATGAGGTGCTGTAACAAATAGTGGCTGTCGTCACGCACGTCAATCTCGACTGTGGGAGATAGGCTTTAGTATTAACCTCTTTGACGCAGGGAAACCGCTTGGGTCAAAGCAAGGTTCGGGCAGGGAACCTTGCTTGATCTTGGCGGTGCAACGTAGTTCTGGTGCCACGAGAAAGCTAAGGTGCCTTGTAGGTGGCCCATAGAAGAACTCGTGGCACCATTTTGAATAAATAGGCTGCATTTTTAGCTTCGCCTTAAATAGTGGGATATTCCGCCATTTATTTCCGTAGGATATAGTTTGCATGGCGGTTTCAACTCAATAGTTATTAGGGTTTTAGATTTCGACGGTTGTGTTCACGGGCTTGTCTTGTGTCCGTGTAATGCAAGTCAATACAAACCGGTATTGGCACCCAACCTCGCGTAGGGCATAGGATCCCCCACCCCTGGCTTTAGATTTTAAATGCAGATTTAATGCCCATTAATAGGTTGTGTTGGGGTAAAATGTCCGCAAAAAAGAACGGTGCTGTGTGGAATTCTTTTTAAGGTTGCGCTGTTTTGCAACGTTCATAAAAAAGTCGTGTTAACCAAATATTGTGTTTTAGTTCTTTTTCTATGGAGCTAAATGGCCGCATCCCGTAGGCACTGGTTTTCAAGATAGCTTAATGTCCTGGAGCAGCAATAACCAGTGATTTTGGAAAAACGTTTGCATGAAAAATGGCAAACCAAAAATACGTAGTAAAATCGCATTATGACGAGACGTTTACTGCAAAACCTCTCGCCCGGTCTTTAGCTCTATTTTCTTTGCTTCTGTCATTTTGTGTTTTTAGCAGATATAAATATAATATACAAACTCCACACCCCACAGTCGTTAATGACGTTGCTAAATGCGGTAAATGTTTACAAAATAATGTTAAAAAATATATACCAGTACTTGTACCGATATATACCGCAACTGGCAAATTCGCGTGACAGCCATGCCTTCTATTGTAGATGTTTTGCACTTATAATTGTTATTGTGTTATAAAAGCAGGAAGTGTCCGGATTGGTTCATAGATTTTCACTTAATACTGCAATTTATATTTAAAGCACACTGCACAGATTTGAACCAATTTAGTGAGGTTATCGGCAACAACACATTTTATGTAACTTTTAATGCTTCCAAAACTAGAAGTGAACTCTAACCTAAAAATCGAACTCAATTTGGACAAAATTTGTTCAAACTAGTTGTTGTGCTTAACACTTCAACTCGATGAGACGATGGAATTCTTCCCCGACGAAAGAACTGTGTGTTGTGTTTGCACTTATTAAGTCTGCCACATAATAAAACAAATCCCGCACGAACATCCGAGTCAGTTGCACTAATTTAAATTTGTTGCCGATATATATTGTGGAAGGGAAGGTCTAGGAGTTCAGAAAGTTAAGTCAACTGTTTTGTGAATTTTTTAATGTTGACTTTGTTATCGACAAAAGCCTTTCAGTTATAGTAATTTTCGCTGTTTTTAACGCTTTTCTCCTACAGGTTTTTTTTTCAGTGTTTTGCAAACGCGCACACTTATACGCATTACCAACCAACAAATAAAACTCCACAAATGCTGGCAACCCACTTGTGTATTATTGCTATAGGTTTCAACACGGCGAGGAGTTATTGGCTTATTGTGTTAGTGATGCATTTTCCAAACAAACACAAAATAGGGATTTAAACGTGTCTTTAGGAATAGGGAGTAGGGTTGTAATTGAACAAAGTAGGATCTAGGATGAAGTTGCCCCCTTAGGGCGTAAGAAATAGGAATAGGTTGTGAACCAAAACCACGACGACTAGGGGTAGGACCTTAAGGCTTAACTTAAGGTTTTAAGGATTAAGGATGAAGGTTTAAGGATAGGCGCACTAAAGTGTATAGCCATTCAATTATAGAAGATGATGTTTTAACCTTTTTTTCTGTAGTTTCATGAAACACTTTTCGAGTACGAAGATGACCACGTGACCTGAACGAACCACACGTTCATGACGTCATAGTGGCCAATCATCTCGGGGGTCCACAACGATCGACCACTAAATAAATTCACGTCCTGTTCGATCTCCATCTACGTCATCCCTGGGTATGACATCATTGATACGTCATCGTGACTCAACAACCAAGCGGACTTGACGTCACTCATGTGTTTTCCAACAACTGACGTCATCTTGTTGGGACTTTGCTCAATGAAAGATTTTTTGCTTGTTTTCATCTGGTACTATCAGTTATTTTATCTTATGTGTTATGCCATTTAGTAGTTTCGCAGTGTCTTACGCGATTTATATCCAGAAAATATAAATTTTCTTTATTATTCTTTGGTGATTGCTCGGTGAGGGTTATGATGCCATATACTGACGTCACTCATCCCAAAACGTCATATTTGACGTTTAAACATTTATAAGAGTTTTTGTTTTCATTTGTCGCTGTGTGTTTGCTGTGTGATTTATCGTCGCATTTTTGTGTAAGTGTTTCCGCGTAACCTATTGCGCTTAATATGAAAGTAATTTTCGAAAACCTGTGCTTTCTTTTCCAGCTGCAAATAATTCAAAGGGTGAATGTTTAGTGATTTTTGAAGTTCTTAAGGAAAAATTGTTTAAAACTCGTTAGGGATTTTAACTACTTTAATCAATCTTTAAAAAAAAAAAAACGCGCACTTGATAATTTTACTCAATCTTTTTTTTATAATTTTACTCATCTCGAAATAGCCTAGGTTAAACCTGTTTAAACCGCCTTAAACCAGTTTAATCAAGAATCTGGGGCAATTACAATATAAAAAGTTTATCGGAAAATATTTCCGGGGGAATTTACCGGATTTTTCAGCATAAACCGGTTAGAACCGCCTTAAACTGGTTTAATCAAGATTTTGAGGCAATTTGAAGCAAAATGATTTTTCGGTAAAATTTGAAAATTTGGCAAGGCTATATAGCCTTGGTGTTTTTTCCATTTTTGACGATTTAAAAAAAAACACATATTTCATGGGAATTTACCGGAATTTTCAACAAAAACCGGTTAGAACCGCCTTAAACTGGTTTAATCAAGATTTTGGGGCAATTTGAAGCAAAATGATTTTTCGGTAAAATTTGAAAATTTGGCAAGGCTATATAGCCTTGGTGTTTTTTCCATTTTTGACGATTTAAAAAAAAACACATATTTCATGGGAATTTACCGGAATTTTCAACAAAAACCGGTTAGAACCGCCTTAAACTGGTTTAATCAAGATTTTGAGGCAATTTGAAGCAAAATGATTTTTCGGTAAAATTTGAAAATTTGGCAAGGCTATATAGCCTTGGTGTTTTTTCCATTTTTGACGATTTAAAAAAAAACACATATTTCATGGGAATTTACCGGAATTTTCAACAAAAACCGGTTAGAACCGCCTTAAACTGGTTTAATCAAGATTTTGGGGCAATTTGAAGCAAAATGATTTTTCGGTAAAATTTGAAAATTTGGCAAGGCTATATAGCCTTGGTGTTTTTTCCATTTTTGACGATTTAAAAAAAAACACATATTTCATGGGAATTTACCGGAATTTTCAACAAAAACCGGTTAGAACCGCCTTAAACTGGTTTAATCAAGATTTTGAGGCAATTTGAAGCAAAATGATTTTTCGGTAAAATTTGAAAATTTGGCAAGGCTATATAGCCTTGGTGTTTTTTCCATTTTTGACGATTAAAAAAAAAACACATATTTCATGGGAATTTACCGGTTTTTTCAACAAAAACCGTTTGGAACCGCCTTAAACTGGTTTAATCAAGATTTTGGGGCAATTTGAAGCAAAATTATTTTTCGGCAAAATTTGAAAATTTGGCAAATATAGCCTTGGTGTTTTTTCCATTTTTGACGATTTAAAAAAAAAATATATTTCATGGGGAATTTACCGGATTTTTCAACATAAACCGGTTAGAACCGCCTTAAACTGGTTTAATCAAGATTTTGGGGCAATTTGAAGCAAAATTATTTTTCGGCAAAATTTGAAAATTTGGCAAATATAGCCTTGGTGTTTTTTCCATTTTTGACGATTTAAAAAAAAAAACATATTTCAGGGGGAATTTACCGGTTTTTTCAACAAAAACCGTTTGGAACCGCCTTAAACTGGTTTAATCAAGATTTTGGGGCAATTTGAAGCAAAATTATTTTTCGGCAAAATTTGAAAATTTGGCAAATATAGCCTTGGTGTTTTTTCCATTTTTGACGATTTAAAAAAAAATATATTTCATGGGGAATTTACCGGATTTTTCAACATAAACCGGTTAGAACCGCCTTAAACTGGTTTAATCAAGATTTTGGGGCAATTTAAAGCAAAATTATTTTTCGGCAAAATTTGAAAATTTGGCAAGGCTATATAGCCTTGGTGTTTTTTTCAATTTTTGACGATTTAAAAAAAAAACATATTTCAGGAGGAATTTACCGGATTTTTCAACAAAAACCGGTTGGAACCGCCTTAAACTGGTTTAATCAAGATTTTGGGGCAATTTGAAGCAAAATGATTTTTCGGTAAAATTTGAAAATTTGGCAAGGCTATAGCCTTAGTGTTTTTTTCCATTTTTGACGATTTAAAAATATACATATTTTGTGGGGAATTTACCGGATTTTTCAACAAAAACCGGTTAGAACCGCCTTAAACTGGTTTAATCAAGATTTTGGGGCAATTTGAAGCAAAATTATTTTTCGGCAAAATTTGAAAATTTGGCAAGGCTATAGCCTTGCTGTGTTTTCCACTTTTGACGATTTTAAAAGTATACATATTTCAGGGGGAATTTACCGGATTTTTCAACATAAACCGGTTAGAACCGCCTTAAACTGGTTTAATCAAGATTTTGAGGCAATTTGAAGCAAAATTATTTTTCGGCAAAATTTGAAAATTTGGCAAGGCTATAGCCTTGCTGTTTTTTCTATTTTTGGCGATTTTAAAAGTGCACATATTTCATAGGGAATTTACCGGATTTTTCAACATAAACCGGTTAGAACCGCCTTAAACTGATTTAATAAAGATTTTGGCAATGATTTTTCGGCAAAATTTGAAAATTTGGCAAGGCTGGTTTAAAAGCTTATTTGCCACTATTTTTAGCTTGTTAATTCATTATTTTACAAGCCAGGTCTGCAGAAAAGAACAAATTTATTTTTGAAAATTGCTTCCATATTAAGCGCAATAGGTTACGCGGAAACACTTCCACAAAAATGCGACGATAAAGGACACAGCAAACACACAGCGACAAATAAAAAATTAAACGTCAAATGAGACGTTTTGGGATGAGTGACGTCAGTATGAGATCATAACCCTTTCATAGAGCATTATCCTAACAGTATGACGTCAGTTGTTGGAAGCAAGTTGACGTCAAGTAGAGGCGGTGTTGACGTCATTCCCGCTTAGTGGTTGTACGCTGATGACGTAGCAGTGATGTCATCACACAGAGATGACATGTGACGTGATTAAAATTCAAACTTGACGTTGATGTGGTCGGTCGATCGTTGTGGACTCCCGGAGATGCGAAGTCATTTTGACGTCATAACCTGGTTTGTTCGTCATAATGTCAACCGGTCACGTGGTCCTTTCCCGATCGTACTTGACGGTGTTTCATGAAAATACAGAAAAAAGGTTAAAATATCATCTTCTACTATTCAGTGGCTTTGTTTATTGCGCCTATCCTTATCCCTAAACCTTAAACCCTAGGCGCGGTGGTTTTGGTTCACAACCTATTGCTACTCCTTAAGCCCTATATGGGGCCTTAAGCCTTACACCTTGCTTATCCTATTCCTATAGCCGTTGAGGTTTTTGTTCACAACCTATTGCTACTCCTATTCCTTAAGCCTATATACATGGGGGCAACTGTCCGCTGGTTTCCTACTACAGTGAGCAATCGCGAACATACCTATTCCCTAAACACTCTTTAAGCCCTATGTGGAAAAATGTTACCTATCAAACCTTAAAACTCTTAGCCTTAAGGCCCTATATGGGGGAACAGCCCCCTAGTTTCAACGGATGAGTGACTGTTTTTTCACGAACATCCCTATAACCCTATTCTCTTTAAAAAGACTTGTAAAAGTATTTTTTTGTTGGTGGCAAAATGCATCACTGACACCTATAACCCAAACACAATGCGGGAAAATGTTACGGAAACGTGTAGTGGTCTGTTTGTAGTGTTTTGTTTGTTGGGCGAAAAACTGAAAATCAAGCCTGTAGGAAAAATGGTTAAAAGAAACTGCAAAAAATCGCTACATTGAAAGTCATTTGTCGACGATCAAGTCGACATTAAAAAAGACAAAACATTCAACCGAACTTTCTGAACTTCTAAGACTTTCCCTTCCACAATATATATCGGCAACAAATTTAAATTAGTGCAACTGACTCAAATGTTCGTGCAAAGTGCAAACACAACATACAGTTCTTTCGTCGGAATTCCATCGTCTCATCGCATCGTGGTCACAGGTTGTGAAGTGTTAAGCACAACATTTGAGCAAATTTTGTCCAAATTGAGTTCGATTCTTAGGTTATAGTTCACTTCTAGTTGAAGTTCGAATTGATAGCATTAAAAGTTACATAAAATGTGTTGTTGCCGATAACCTCACTAAATTGGTTCAGAGCTGTGCAGTGTGCTTAAGTATAAAGTGCAGTTTTATGTGAAAAAGCTCTGAAAAACAATCCGGACACTTTTTGCTTTTGCCAGTTGCGGATTTGCCAGTTGCGGTATGTGGTTTAAACAAGAAATATTTTTTAACATTTTTGTAAAGTTTATAAATTTACCGTATTTAGCAACGTCATTAACGACTGGTGTGCGAGAGGTTTTGCAGAAAACAACCCTTCAAAATTCGATTTTACTAATTTTTTTTGATTAGCCATTTTAGTGCAAACTAATGCCAACATCACTGGTTTTCAAGTGGTTTTGTCCGGCATTTTTATGGCTACCATTTGAAGGAAAGAAAAAAGTGTATAAAAATGCACGGACAAGGCCTATTGCTCTCACATAACGTGTTTGCTAAATAAATTTCTAAGCTAACTTGAAAACCAGAGCCTATGGGATTCGGTCATTTAGCTCCAAAGAAAAAGAAAAAGAAACTAAAATGCAATATTTGGTTAACACGACTTTTTTTATGAACGGTACAAAACAGCGCAGCCCTAAAAAGAATTCCACACAGCACCGTTCTTTTTTCAAACTTTTTACCCAAACTCAACCTATAAATGGGCATTAAATCTGCATTTGAAAGCTAAAGCCAGGGGGTGGGGATCCTATGCCCTACGCGAGGTTTGGTGCCAATACCGGTTTGTATTGACTTGCGTTACACGGACACAAGACACGCCCGTGAACACAACCGTCGGAATCTAAAATCCTAATCCTTATTTAGTTGTAACCGCCATACAAACTATATCCTACGAAATTAAATGGCGGAGTATCCCACTATGTAAGGCGAAGCTAAATGAAACCTATTTATTCAACACGGTGCCACGACCTCATCTATGGGCCACCTACAACGCACCCTAACCTTCTCTTGGCACCAGAACTACGTTGCACCGCCAAGATCAAGCAAGGTTCCCTGCCCGAACCTTGCTTTGACCCAAGCGGTTTCCCTGCGTCAAAAGAGGTTTATGCTAAAGCCTATCTCCCACAGCCGAGATTGACGCGCGTGACAGCCACTAGTTGTTACAGCACCTCATAATAGTTGTACGCCCCAGTGGCGTTAAAACGAGATCTTCCCAACAAACGTACAACATCATTCCTCCAGACTGTTGCTCCTTCAAATCCAACTTGGCAAATGGCAAACTTTTTCGCGCGCACGTGTTTGGACGAGTCAGTTGCGCAATCAATCAACGCAGGAATTTTGCGCCGCGCTTAAATTATTATCTGGTAAACTACCTTTAAGCAATGGCTTATTTTTATTCTTAAGGGGCTTAAGAGTAAATGAGTTGTGTAATACTTCTGTATTTAATTTTTTTTTCGGTTTTAAATAAAAATTTGGCAAAGCCTTGACGTGCTTTCGATTTTTGATGATTTAAAAAAAATTGTTTTTTATTAAATATAGTCTTTCCAATTTGTCAAGTTTTAAAATGTTTAAAATAAGAATTTTCAGAGTTCCTGAAACATGTTAAGTTTTGTGCTGTTCGAAATGGATTTGTAAACCATTTGCAACAGACAACAAACACAAAAGTAAACACACATATTTGTGAAAAATATTTGTGAAATAACTTAAGTCCAAGTCAAGTCATTTGTTAAAGACTTAAGTCAAGTAATTTTATCAAAACGACTTAATTCAAGTCAATTAAAAACAGTGACATACACTTGAGTCAAGTCATTGGCTTCAGTCATTACAACACCGGAATCCAAACTGATTTTTTAAAGCTAAGTCTATATATTTTATTCGATAATTTTTATGTTTCTTTCGTTTAATATTATTAAAGTTATTAGCACAAACTTTTAAACCCTACCCGCAATCATTAATCCGTACAGTTATTCGGCACTTAATGAAATAATTTGTTGATCTTTGAGTTAATCTAAGCAACTTCTCCAACTCTATACCACGCCTTACTACTCAAAATCAACAAAATAAGCGTGCAGAAATATGTATAAAGGACTCAATTGTTCTACATTATTTTTAAAATCGCCTTTTTTTACACACACAACAAACAAGCACAGCAAAATAAAAATAAGGCTCAATATAAATCTACAATAAAAGGAACAAATTAGGATTTGTTAAATTTTGCCAAAATATTTTTTTATATTGACAAATTAATTTAGACTATATGTCAACTGTATCGTGGATATCATGAGCACCATAACTTACATTAAAGAGCAATCAGGTTAAAACAAAAAAAGTTAAACTTCGTGCCTCACTAAGAGGGTTTATCAGAGGTTATATGCGAAAAGTTGTTTGCTGAACCTTACAGTTTTAAATCAGGCGTTCTTAAACTTTTTTTTTATCGCGGATATCTAAATTTGTTTTTGCTTCGCATGGACCACGGAGGAAGGGAATTTTACAGATGACGTCATAAATTCACATCACAACACAAAAATGGAGTCTAAATACATTCAGTGCAAAATCGTTTTATTTAATTAAACTTTTATTTGAAAAATTGATTACTTTTTAAATATACACTAATATTTGAATTAGGCCTTCATGGACCCCGTAAACATTATACACTTACCACCAAGTTTAAACAACCCGGGTTTAGATTGTGGCAATAAGGTAAATACACAAATGCCGATTGGTGGTGAGATCAAATTATCGCAAATCTGTTGAAACTTAAAAACGTTTAGGGTTCCTAAATAAGTAAACAAGTATAAGGCGGCGAAACCAGTTGGTGGAAGATAAAACGAAGTTCATTTAGATGTCAAGGTTGTTAGTGTTCCTTTAATTCCACCGTTGTTAGCTGTAAAACATATAAGAGTGTTTAACAGCCTCAAATATAAAAAACAAGTATATTAGAGCCTTGAAATGCATCGCCATCTAAAAGCTACAAATTCTATGAAATTAGTTTGCGGGACTTATGTTCGCATTAAACGAGGCTTTTCATTTGTGAGTCTGTTACTTATTATAAAATTTGCAAACTTACCTTGCGCAAAGATTCCAAATCAACTTCACTGATATCGTTTTCACGTAACCACAGCAGCTTCACTTTATGAGCACAACTTCTAAGCAAAGCCGCTCCTTCACTTCCAATATTGTTGCCTCCCAAATCCAAAGCTTTCATCTACATAAACACGTTGTTAGTTCATCTACGACGCTAGAAGTGTAAGCTACATTGCGTCTATCGTGGTTATGAAGAAGTTTGCAGAATTATTTTGGGCAAATAACTCAGGTTTATTTAAAAAATAATTAGGTTGTGCATTTGTTCAGCTTGGCACAACTTGTTTGTTCAATTAACACGACGCCACGTTATAACGCTGTTGTGTGACGTCATGTCTACTGACCCATTAAACAAAATCCTGCAGCGCCCCTCGCGATCCGCAAGCTAACAATAAAAAGTCTGATGTTGTAAGATTATTGCAGTTTTGCGTCCGATATTTTTGTGAATCACAAACTAGGTTTTGGTTGTCTATGGGGAATTCCCTGTTTCAAAATATGCACCCCCGGTTTTAGGGGGTCAGTGTGAGTAGTCCGCATGCAGCGCACCTAGTGGTCGTTAATATACATAGGCCAAACTTACAGGTTGATCCAAGCGAGATATGGCATCGGTTAGAGGTTGTAGATCGGTTTCTTTAATGTAGCAGTTCCTTAAAAATAGCTTCTTAACGTTGTGAATAGATTTTGCCAGTAGAGCAAGTTCATTTGATCCAAGCTTGGTGTAATACAGGCCCAATCCTTTCATCTACATAAACAAGTGTTTGTTTGGTTAATATTGTTACAGGTTGCCTCCAATCATTTCATGCAATCGGTGTTTAAAAAGGGATAGCTTAATATTAACTTTAACTACTCCAAGTATAGACAGCACATCACAAACAATGAAATAAACGGGACATTTTTTCCCCATAAACACACTCGGGCGACAGCTAGTGGTGACATCACAACAATAACAAGTTAAAAAACATAATTATTCACTGCTCGCCGTTGGTGACACCCGCCCACAAAATGTGCACCCTCAGTTTTAATGGCTAGTGTTACTTGAGCACTGTGTGGTCGTAAACTTACAGGGCGATCCAAGCGAGATATGGCATCGGTTAGAGGTCGTGAATCTGGTCCATAGAAGTCACAGTTCCACAAACTCAGAATCTTTAGGTTGTGAATAGATTTTGCCAGTAGAGCAAGTCCATTTGATCCAAGCTTGGTGTTATACAGGAACAATCCTTCCATCTACATAAACAAGGTATTAGTTGATACTTGGTACAAGCGGCTTCCAGTCATCTCAATTAACGTTTCTGTTGGCAGCTTGTGTTATATTCAGAGGTTAAAGTAAGCAGGAAATATCCAGAACGGGGTTAAAACAATTGCTGCAGTGATAAACAATGTTATTTTCATGAGGTGATATCACGCACCATGCAGTGGCGTTATGTGTTGTTATAATGGTTGTAAAACCCTGATTAGAGATCGAAGCCAAGCGGTTGTATCGATACTCGTCCCAGGCTTGTATCGGTGCCGATCCAATACTAATCAGTAAAGGTTTTATAAACATGAATTTCCACATAATGCAGCAATTCCTATCTTGAAAGGTAAGTTCATCAAAAATAGAAGTTACAATCTGTTGGTAATTTAACTTCTTCGCGCTAAACCGAATTTTGACCAATAACCTAGAAAAATGGCCTTGAAACGTTTTTAATCTATTTTTTTGATTGGGTAACAACGTCATTTTTTTTTTTTTTTTTTTATACTTAATGTCCAAAATTTTGAGTATCGGCATCAGAATAAAATATCAAGTATCAGGCATCCCAACATCTATAACAAGCAAATTACGATTATTTACAAACCAACGTTAATTACCGGTTCAGGCAAATTGGTAATTCCATCAGTGAGAACTTTTAGATCGGGCAGAGCGATGTTTGGGCAACTTAACGACAGCTCGTCGATTTTATGAGCACAGGAGAAGAGAGCAGTGAAGTCACTCGCTTTCTTGGTGACAATATATACGTTTCCCATCTGTAAAAGTTATATAAACGTGCACATGAAAGGTCATTCGAAATCAAACAAAATATTGCATTTCATAAAACTTTGCCAACCAGTTAGGCCAGTGATTCTCAACCTTTTATGGCTTACGGCACCCCTCGAAAATAATAAATAGATTCTCGGCATCCCGACTAGATTTTTCGTTGAGTATTTTACTGAAATGAACTACACAATCAACTTAAAACATGTAGGAAAATGTCATTTATTAAAATGGTCTGTATTCGGACACAAATAGTTGTATCACGAAGCTTACAAATTGAGCAGAAATCAGATTCTTAAAATTTTTCAAATACCTATCGTCCTCCTTGAGCATTAGAAATGGCGCACTAGGGCGCGGCGGCATCCCGGTTGAGAACCACTAAGTTAGGCTGTATATACACTTTCTCTATTGTGCCTATGTTTGGTAACTTATACAACATTCTGTTTTTTCCCGTATTTGTAGTATTTTTACAAACCCCATACAACTATGTTTACACTAACTTTGTATTAATCATTCACACTCGGACAAATATGTTTTACCACTTTCAAATTTCCACTTTAAAGGTTGCAACTAGGGATGATAATATCGGATCGTTTACGATAGCCGATACCAAATGGCAGTAACACTACTCGTTCGCTTTTTCTCATAACATTAAATTTTGGTATCGTAATAAAATATATGTTAATGTGACCAGTAACTTTGGTATCATCGATCAAATATCCTTCACCACTTTAAAAACTGTTTCCACTTTAAAGATTGTAACTAGGGTTGTACGATAATATCAGGTCAAACATTACATTTTGGTTCCCAAATAAACTGTGGTGTATTAGACAATCCTATTAACGCAACGAAAATAAATAATTTATGCGCAACTTAAAAAAAAGACGAAAAAGAAAAAGACTAAAATGCACTTCTACAAACCTTATGGTCATTTTGCTTTATTGTGTCCATCAACATTTCCAAAGCGTTGCTGGTAAATTTGGTGCGGTATAAAACTTTATCGCCCATTCTTCCGATGTTGATGATAAACTTTCTTTTAGTCGCTCGTAACACGTGACTGAGAGATGTCACGTGACTTGGAAGGATCGTTCCATCTAAATGTAACTTTCCAGGAAAGAAATTTCCCACTGAAGTGATGATGTCTTCATCGCCTGATTCATGAGCGAAAGCACAAACCTTGAACAACTTGGCTGTTACGGACTTCGCCCACTTTTGATCGACTGGTACTTTTGAAGCAAGTGAAGTGGCGAGGTTTGTGAGAAGCCCTTTCTTTATAGCAACTTCAGTTTGAGAAATCTGAAATATCGGTCGTAGTTTACCTTGTAGGTCCGGATTGAGCAACCCGAATAGAAATCTTAGAACCATTTCCCATTGATCACTTTCCATGCGTTGAATAAATTGTGAAAATGTCCCGATATCAGTGTCAAACATGAGCTTGAGTGCTGCAAAGAATTCCTGCCAGAGGAGATGAACAAAGAAGTAAACTTTGTCTCCTTCCAATAGTTTTAGCTCTTTGTTGTCTGAGAAAGCTTGAAATTTGATAAAATCCTCCAATTGAGTAACATTAAGCCCAACTTCATTGAAGTCTTTCATTTCGAAGATGAACTTATCTTGGAGCATTCCGTTTAAAGCCAAGTGCGAAAGGTTTCGCAAAATAATGGCGTCATTCTGAAACTTAGGGGAACGAATACAATCAGCCACAAACGACGCCAAAACATCAGTTACTGTAAATAAACCATCACTTGAACCATGTTTTATAATATAAGATGCAAGAGTTTTGGGAAAAATTGGAATAAAACACAAGGCCTTGGCTGATGGGTTTTGTTCGAGTGACATTTTAACCTTTTCATTCTCTTCTTTGTTTATACCAATTTTTTGGAAAAACCATTCTTGGGATATTTCGTTAAAGCCGATTACCCGGACTGTAAAGTGGGGCTTGCAACTTGGGTGTAGCTTGTGATAAGCTCCCGGTCGTGAAGCAAGCAGCTTGTAAGCAGTTGCAAGAATGTCGCCTCGTAGAAGGTTCTCGAGAATGACAACTGGCTTAGCACGATCATACAAACCAATTACTGGGGCTTCAGTTGAAAGATCTGTGAATCTAGCTTCATCCAACCCATCCATTATAATGTAGACATTGGATGATTTTGAAAGTTTGGTCAGAAGTAATTTATCTTTGTCCTTTTTAAACTCCCAGTGTGTTATGATTGACTTAACTAGAAACTCAAAAACATTGATTTCCTTATTCTTGTCCAGCTTTTTTAGATCGATAAAAAACAAATAGAATTTGTCCTTTGCGAAAAGAATGCTTCTTAAAAAATCCCAAAATGATTCATCTCTAATATTCTTGAGAAACTGCTTGGCAAGTGTGGTTTTGCCGATACCAGCGATACCAGCGATACCAACCACACCAACTGTGTTGCCATATTTCTCAACATATTCATTAAAACTTGCTTGACCGAGATATTTTGATTTTGCTTCTTCAATCGAATTGTTCTTTGCTTCAAGAAACAGATTTTTCAAAGGAACGAGACTTGTTTCTTTTATAAACAACTCTTTTGTCCCAAACTTCTCCAACATTTGTAGATGCTCTATGATGACGTCAAGAGGTACCGGGTCAGCTGGCAGAGATTCAGTGATGACGTCAGCTTTTTTGGTCAATGATTCCCGCAAAATAAAATCTGAAAATAACTTAAGATTTTTGCAATATTGTTCTGTCTTTGTTACTGAAAAAATACCTTAAAAATACAACAAAAAGTAGCTGGAATACCCACAGCGTATCGAGAAACTCTATAATTTGCTTGCCTAATGTACCAACACTTGAACTGCAAATCTGATATAACGAATCTGCTAATGCTATAAATTCCTTCGTTTTAAACAAAACTCATTTCAACGTGGCCCGATCGTCATAAAATTGATGACGTCATAAAGCAAGTAAACTCAGTCATACCCAAATATGGAATCGATTGTATTTACATTATAGGAGGTGTTTTACATTTAATTAATTTTAAACTTTTAAAAAGTGACCATATTTTTTAAATTATAACTAAAGATCACTTCATGTAACCCTTAAAATTAATCCACATACTCAAGAACCCCTGGTTTTAAGTTACGAAATAGATTATATTTACATTAGAGGAGAAGGTGTTCTACATTTAATTAATTTTCAACTTTCGAAAACTGACTACTTTTTTTAACTAATAACTAAACAAGCCCCACGTTCAACGGATACATCTCCTTGAATTGTTTTTTCATTAAACAACACACTTACCGTGGTCGAATGTATCCAGTTGTGCACGAGGTGGTTGTTGCGGGTTTGGTTGATTTATGAACCAAACGCCTGCTAGGATTGCTAAGACGCCAACAGCAACAGGAACCATCCAACTACGGTTTGGTTGGTTCCTTCGTGCTGGTTGAATTGCTGCTGGTTGGTTTTCTGGTACAGATGGTGGATGAAAATGTGCATCACCCAAGATTGCATACTGGGCGTTGAATGGTTGGCCTGGGATGGTCGGAGCGTCCTGTTAAAGCGTAAAACGTAACTAATATAAACCTTCAATTTAATATTTGTCATTAATTTACATTATTTTATTGTGGCTGACCATCGAAAAAGGATTGACTAAAGTAAGATAATTTTTCCATGTGGACAGTTTAAGACTTTATTAAGAATAAACAGATTTTTTTGAGGGGGAGTTAGTTTTTGCTGCTGTAGGGGGGAAGAAAAAAGTAGGAGGGAAGAAAGAAAGAAAAAAAACGCTAATGTTAAGATCCACAGATGGATATTAATGTTCAAAGAAGGACTTAATTGTAACAATATCTGTCTTATAACTGTTTTTTTTTCAAAGAAATGGTCTCCAACCGTTTACCAACCGATCCAAATTTATAGAAAATGAAATCAGTAAAGGTGCGACCCGAGTTTGTTTCCCGAAAAGTAACTAAATTACATTTGCGATTGATTATGCCTTAATTATACACAATATACCTTACATATAAAACACAAAAGTTTCAATTGTTTTAACATTTTTATTATTATTATTGCGCTCATTTAAACAAACACCAAGGCGCAATAAAACCGCTTAAACTGCAGCGGTGGCAGTCCGCTGCTTTAAAGTATATAACAATAACAGCAACGAAGGAATCTGAGTAAACTGTAATAATTTTAAGTTTTAATTTAAGTCCTGCAAACCGTGTCCCCAAATCAGACGATATTTCTAGGGGTGACCCGAGTATTACTGTCTTCAACAATAATAATTGATCATTCGCTGGAGACGGGGATGCGAACATTTTTTGCACAATGCACGCAAAAATGTGCAAAAAATGTGCGAACATTTCGGCCTTAAACAATGTACGCACTTTTTTAACAATCTGCGCACATTTTTAAGTTAATTTGGTTAGGGTTAGAGTTTAGTTCTCTAACTTTAACTGTAAAAACGCATACTCTCACATTTTTGCGCACATTGTGAAAAATAACGCCACCTCCCCTGTTGATTCGCTTCTTAACACGTGATCAAAACAAAGTATGTTTCATCACGTCATAATAATACTTTATCCTTTATCACCAACAAAAGTAAAAATTATATTTACCGATTCCACGCCTGTGTTAACTTCATCTTCATTTTCACTGTCCGACATTTTTGGTCTGAGGTGGCTTATAAAAGGTTTTATCAAAATGTGAAGCAAAACTAATTATAAAAGTAATTATAAAGAATACCAAGAAAGTTAAATGTTGTAAAATATGAATGAAACAAACAAATGGGTTTTACGATATATATTTGTCAATGCACACCAGTGTAAAAATCAATTTGTTTAACACAAAATATTCAGTAAATACTACGTTTCCTTCGTAATTGTGTTAGTTTAAACATGAAAACACTTCTTGCCAAACAAACTTTCATCACATATATTTGTGCCTTTTAATCAAAAAAATAAAATTTATTTTGGATATATTGATCGATGTAACCGACATTAAAAACAATTTGTTTGATTAACTAAACACTACTTGCCCTTCATAAAAGCTCATTAAATATAGCGAATATTAAACTGACTTCACTGACTGCTACAACTTGAAACACTGTATTTCCTTACCAACTTGCTTGAGAGCAGACGAAACAAGCAAGTTACAGTTGATAGAAGTGGGAATGAGCCCTAGTGTAAAACGATGCTTTGTGAAAAGAACAAACAACTTCTTTCACGTAAACAATGGAGACGCGCGTCACCTGTTGCTGTGTGTTGGGAAAACCGCACAACAGTCGATCGTCTGTCATAAAATACTTAGACTTTTATTTCTCGCGGCAAGTTTTGAGTCAAATCAAAGGTGTTTTTACTCCCAAAAAAGGTAACAAATATTTTTCGGACTTAGGAATGAATTACCTTCAAAACTTAAAATCTATTTCATCATAAGTTAAAAAGTAAATGTAAACTCAATTAACATAACGCTTTATTTTTTTTTATCGTTTTTATTTTTGTGTTAGAATATAAAAAAATTAAAACCAGACAGACCTTACTGTATTTGTTCGGTCATCTATTTTACACGAACTCCTAAAAAAAATAATAACTTTGCTAAGGCGACAGATAACAGCTAGAACAACTTTCGGTGATATAGAACTAAGCAAGTAAAGTGTTGCTTCTGAATACATATTGTGAAAAACCGAAATCCCACAAGTTCAATTTTTCTGTTTTAAAATCCAATCACTAATTAAGTAATTTGCTACATGTTTGGCTTGGTCGTGGCCTTTTTGGTTGTTCAAAAACTCCAAAACTATGTTCAAGGGATGATTTACGCAAGACTGGAAAGCTCGGCCAGAAACTGCTGCTTTTGTAGGTAGCTGTAACGCGATCCGGTTTATTGCGTCACAATGAAACAAAAAAAAGCGCGCGCCGCGATTCCATAGCTCTTCAATTAAAAACATTATTGCCAAAAGTGTTGAACGATAAAAAATGTGGCATAGAAAATAAATAATTATTTCACATTTAAAACGAAACAACTTTGGAAGTCTGTCAATATTAATGACGTTATTTAGTATGGGATCAGAATGGCCATGATTTTTGCCAAAATATCGAATAGCTCAATTAAACAAGCATCGGACATAACTAGCAGTTAGAGGTTACTCAATTAAAACTGAGATATACTCGGCAATTCACATCACAGCAGATTAAATTGCCAAGTATAAAAAGTGCAGAATGCCCAGCAATGTAAAGTGATAGGTTTGGAGATAAACGAAGTAGTAAACAATGAAGTCAATTTACCAAAAAAATATAGTTGCGCCTATTACAAACGTATGACATTTAATGATTCGTGTTTGTCGACAAACTTAATGAATAATCAATAGGTTTTTAGTATTTTTTTTATATTTTGCAAACTCTCTGTTGTATTAAAAGTACGCTACCTAGCGGCCAGTAATTTATGTTTAGGCTGATGCGAGACTAGTGTTGCTTAGCAAAAATCACTAGCTCAAGAGAGACACCGCGTGGTTAATTATTTTGAAAACGTTGTGAATTGAAATTCAACATTACTTTCAAAATGAAGCATCACTGTTTGTAAATAACTTGACGTTAGACATTTAGAACAAGTCTATTCCAAGTTACGAATCGTTATAACATTTTACGTTAAACTAAAAAATTGGTAAACTCGTCCGAATATGAGAGAGTAACTCAACTAGAACATAACACAAATAAATATACAAGCACATTATTTTATGTGCAAATCAAGATAAATACCCCAATTTTATAAAAAAAAAGTAATTTGGACCTAAGAAATTAGCCAAGGTCCAAGAGATTTAATTTAAGTAATTTTTTCCAACATACTGAAGTCAATTCATTTACACTGCTGGTATTTCCCAAGACACATAAACATATAAATCTCTAGAACGGATAAGAAAGTCAAAAAGAACACATTTGGACATTTTTCAGTGTCTTTAAGAACCATCTTTGTTAAATTAAAAGAAGCTATCCAAATCTGCTTGCTACATAAAACAGCTTCATCCTAAGTTAACCGATTGACAAACAGTTTTCTGCTGTTACTAAAATCATGCAATTTTCTTTCGTGCAGCTGAAAGTATGTTTAGACTTGTATCCCACCTATTTAATGAGTCTACTGCTAAATATGTAAAATATTAAAAAGCAAAATAGATTCTCTAAAAATTTTTTTAAATCCTAAAAATTACAAAACATTTTTCAGTTTTGCCAGTAGTTTACGTTCAAAATAGGCAAACTTTTGAACAGTTTTGTAACAAGTCTTCACATAAACACACTTCCAACTTTTTTTTTAAACAGTAATCACACTCTGGAGGTGTACACAACACACGATACTTCAAGAGGTTGATAGGCAGGAAGTTTTTATTTTTGATAAAAGAGCAACTTGTAGTCAACTCAAACCAGCGACTTCCAAAAGTAAGTACACTCTGAAAGCGAGCGTAATTATAAAAGTTTAACAAACATGATTGTCATTGCATAGCGACCAAATAGAAGGCAGTAATAATCTGAATTTCATGTGCGGTGATTTTTTAACGATGTTTAAAAACAAAAATGTGCACAAATGGAAAGTTAAGAACAGAAGCGCAATAAAGCAAAATTTACAACTAGGGATGCTCAAAGTAAAATATCGAATCCTGGGATTCGAATCCAATTCTGCCGTTTATTTCGGGTAATTGGAACCGATATAATTTAATGTTTTACCGCGGATTGTTGCGCCTAATTGCACAAACGCGTGTGGTAAGTTGGCCTGTCGCTGCGGCGACCAATTTATAGTGCTTGCTTTAAATGTAACCTCGTAGTGCAGTGTCAGCGTTTTTTCGGGCGACCAATTACCGCGTCTCGCGATAAAGTTCGTCTAATAATTAAGTGTCAATCAAGCGTTATTGGGCGAGCGGCTAACGTGTAATGTCAGGTTTGTAGTTCGCAATTTCCCTAAATGCGTTAAGTTGCAAAAGTAACATAGCGTTGCAAAACGTGCTGGCCGTCAACAAAATGCGCTATGGGGTTACTTAAGGTCAACTTTAGGCCAATATTCAGGGAAGTTATGCAGTTATGCACAACGTAATTGTCAAGAATTCGTTATGTCAATAATAACTTTGTATTCTTTGCAGTACATCATTTGACTGCATAACAGATCATGTTAGTCAAAAAAGAAGCAATAAGACTTAACAATGCTTTCAAAATCAGGACCGAATTGCTTAAGACTTCTGTGTGGAGTGTTGCATTTTCTCACTATTGGCAAAAATATAAGTTTTGGACATAACCTGGACAGTTGACATATTACAGTTTACAGAACGGCTTCAGATGACAGTTGTTAAGAATGTTAAACATATGAGAGAGTTTTTTAATTATAATGTACACATGTTAGAAAATTGTTTGGGCGATTTATTGCTGTGATTGTGGGCCCTGTAGGGTAGATTAAGATTAATCCCTTCCCCAAACAAAATCGAGGTTAAATAATTTAATAAAAATATACTAGGATTCGCTATTCTGGATTCGTTATTCTAGATTCGAAACCTATTATTCTAGAATACCTTGGGATTCTACTTTGAACATCCCTATTTACAAAGCATATGTACAAAAAATAAAAGGACAGAGTCAAGTGATACTATCGTGGCATTGATTAAAATTGAGAAAACAAGATTGGTAAAAGTAGCCTATTTGATTAAAAGCAATTAAATCTATACGATTACATATTTTTATAAAAACATAATACATAGGCTACACAATACACATCTTTGTCTTGTTGCTGTCAAAAATGATCCTTTTTTAATCCCTTTAAAATACCATTCTGTAGTTTATTTTGCAAATCTGTAAACAATTTTTTTTTAATGTATAAAATCAGTCTATTACCCAAAGTATGAAAAGTTATTTTTTTGAAACACAAATTATAAGAAAAGTAAATAATTTTAATTATCTGTTAAAAAAATATACATACCAGTGTCACTTATTATCTTCAGGTCTAGATTCTCTAGTCAAACACTCATCTGTAAAAAAACGATAAAATTCAAACACAGCAGGGCAAGAACTACTACAGAACATATAATCTGAACTATTCTTCGAATAACAGAATCTGCCTGAATCCGAATAGATAAAAACAAACGACGGCAATTAGCTTTTAGTAGCGAAATCTAGTTATCAAATAACATCCAAAAAACTGATTATCGGTTTACTTAGTTCTGTATTTAGTTTAACCTTTATCATTTCACAAATTTGCCAAAATGACTTTATTTACATTTACAACATCAACTGACTTGAACAACAGTGCAGATGATAGTGGTGGTGATTAATGTTGACAGTCATATTTCGGCTCGAGAAGTGAGGACCATCACCAAAATAGAAACTGTCCCCGCCACCACTGGAGCTATTGCCACTATGAGGGCTGGTCCTGTTGATAAAACAAATGTAAAATCAGGGAGTTGAACCGTTTGAATTTTGCGGTTTAGTTACGGTTCGGGTTTAAGGTTTATTTTGAGCATCCAGTTCCGGATCAATTTAAAAGTCCCGATTCAGCCCCGGTTTAACCATGGTTAATTAAAACCAGTTTATAAATTTTCGGTTTCTTGAAATCTTATAAAAATGGTTCAGATAGGTTACGGTCAGGAAAACGTTAGCACGAATACGGTTTATAAAAATCCAGTTCAACTGCCTGGTAAAAATACAACAATATTAATGAAACAAATAGTTGATAAAAAATATTAAAAAAATATATCCTTGATTTTATTAGGCAATAACGATTGTTTTACAATTTTTATTTCAAACTGATATTCACAAAACCCAAATTAAAATCAAAATTTCAATAACATTGTTATATTCATTCTATTAAAATTTAAAAAAATGGTAAACAACTTGGCAATTCGTACTAACCCTTTGGAAGAATCTTCACTAAACAAGCAACTTCTGCTTCTTTTAAGACCTTCTGTGCTTTGGTTGCTTGTTGGGGTCTTTCGTTTGCCAGAACCTGACAAAAAAAGATTAAAAATGCTATTTAGATATTTAGAAGGAGGTTGTATGCTTGACCACAATGCAACTAAAGGTTGTTTCTCGACTTCAAACCTTACCACAGGTTAGTTTACGTACACGATGCAGCAGGCAACTGTGCTATGGTTGTTTCTCGACTTGCTCCCCTCTGAGCCTGTGTAGCTCAGTTGGTAGACCGACGGTCCCGGTATGACTGAGGTCGTGAGTTCGAACCTCACCACAGACTAGTTTTATGAACATGATGCAGCATGCAACAGTACTATGGTTGTTTCTCGACTTGCTCCCCTCTAAGCCTGTGTAGCTCAGTTGGCAGAGCAACGGTCCCGGTATGACCGAGGTCGTGAGTTCGAACCTTAAAATTGTTTTTGTCTGATTCGAACAAAAAGTATGCGGCTCTTTAGCGTTAATTAATCAGCACTTTGAACAAACTGTTACCAGCATGGTCTTGCTTGCACGAAAATCCTTCAAATTAACTGGCTATTCTTGGTTCAAATATTGTTTATTACCTGGTCCAGCCATTAACTTATTAGAGCAACTTATTCCACAGAAAATCAGGGTTGCTACACAATTTTATAAAAAAAAATGCAAAGATATTCTTAGACTTTCGTAAATTTATAAATTTTTTGACCTAAATTTGGATTTACTTCACCACGTGTTTTAAATATATTTGAAAATAAAACACTGTTGATCAACACATAACAAATGGTTTAAAAAAATGTTTTAACATGAAAACCAAGCTCATTAGATAGTCCTCAATAAAACGTGATTGTGTTAATTAAACCTTTTAAACTGATTAAAAACGAATCCACTAAAATGTTAACCTAGTAAAAATACTTACTTGGTGGTGCAGAGCGGTTGGGGTTGGAGGAACTTGGGGTGTTTTGGAGATTGGAGGGCAAATTTTCCAAAGCAGCCTGTTGACAGTAAAATATATAAACAATAGTTCACAAGAGCAGTTTTGTAAACCAGACGTTTTGAAATGACTCAAGTCCACGTCAAGGCTTAATTAGAGCAAAATTATGAAGTAATCTCCAAGTCAAATACCTCATGTAAAAAATGATAAATTTTAATTGTCGCCTACTTTTAAACAAATGGGCACAACACTTGCAGCATTGTGACGTACCATAAAGTCCAACGTAGACGATATATTACGTCACAATGCTGCAAATGAAGAAACTGGCGAAGTTCTAAATTTGATGGACAAGCCTTCAACATTTAGTATTTGCAAATGAGATATAAAAATTTAATATATTTGGCGGACCGGCGGTTGAGCACCACAGGCTTAGTCCACAATGATATAAGGCCTGTGGTTTTGTTTTCAAATTTACTAAAAGTTCCATTGCACGATTAGAACCCTATTGCAGAATCACTGGTTTAGGTTGAAATCAAGTTAAAATCAGAATACTGACCGCAAGGTTTCTATCAATACTTGGCGATTCGGGGATGTTTTGTTGTTTCGGAGGACAAGCTTCTTTCTCCGACAGAGAAATCGGAATATTGGTCGGAGAACCTCCAATCCTTCTGTAAATAGTGGGGGTGTTAGAATTTGACTGAATCGACTTATTGGGTTGAAAAATATTGCATATTCGGCCTTCAAGCTGTTCAGTGGATATCTACTGATCTACAGGTCTGCTCTCGTAGAATAGTTATGCCAAATATTTATGGATATATTATGGACATAAATCATAAATAAAATTACCCAATTTTTTAAGGAGTGCGATTCGTTTTAATAATGCTAACCCAGACACTGAAAAATTCATTTTAAAGTACATGAAGAAAAATAGCATTTTAATTAAAATTAGGTTTTATAGAGGGGTGTCCTAAACGTATAAAACAAAACACTGTATGAGCTGCTTGCTAAAAGTTAACTTTACTGGACATTAAACATCAAAATGCACACTTATTGGTATGAGCAAAATTTGCCCAATGAATAAGCTTGTTTAGAATGACATGACCGCATAAATCCATATATTATCTTCATCAGCAGAAAAGCATCTTATTCTCGGATTTAAAGCCAAAAAGTAACATTTTAACGCGTCATTAAAATTCGTCAGAATTTTATTGATACACCGAAAAGCCATTGCAGACTCACCGAATCTGTCGATCAATGATGCAAGCAGAGCAGACTAGAAAAACAACTAGCCTGCAGTGAGGTTCGAACTCAATTTTATTGATATATTATTTCTACTAGCAGAACAGCAATTATATAATACATGGCTTGAAGGCTGAAGTTTTTAACACAATTTTCAAAAGTAGTCAGATGGGTGGAGGCTAACCACTTTGTAAAATGCAATTAGTGTTATAATTTCTCGCAGAATGCACACAGTGCACTTCCCCTTGAGAGGTTTAAAGGCTTTACTTATTTCTTACACATTGCTAGACTAAAAAAGTTGGAATATATTTAAGTACAAACCCGCATTGAGGTGAGAGTTCTTTATGCCTTGACTGTATATCTTCTTCAGCGTGAAGCCAATCTTCAAACACATGTTTACAAAAGAAGCACTGGACACGATCCAAGTTTCCTAGGTAAAAGAAACCAGCTTCTGATAAAAGTTCCCTCGTCTTTTTGAGGAATGGAAATTCATAGAAAGTTTTCCTGCAAAGAAAGATCATCAGTTAAAAAAAAACAAAGTGGCTAAGTTAATCTGAAGTGGTTATCTCTGTACATTTTTTTTAAACATCTATGTACATTTAAAAGCAATGCATATATTAAACTTATATTAAATAATCAAAAGTAACAAACAATTTAGTTCAAACACAATGATATGTAAGACATCCCTCTAAAATGCCAAGAATAATAATAGGAAATAATTTATGTTTTTTCTAGTTTTGTCAAACAGGTGTATAGATTAAACTTACACTCTATCATCTAGGTTTGCAAGTGACAGTTTATTAACCAGAGCTTGGTGGCGGGCATATGGAATTTCAGCTTCCTCTATATTCTGTGTTTCTTGGCCCTCCTGAAAATTTGAAATAACTCAACTTTTTACCACAAGAATTAAACTAAAAATATAAAATTTGGTTAATAGACAGTTGCACTGTTTAATCCTAGCATAGTGACTTCTTAATTTGCAAAAAAATACTTAGTAGCCCATTGCAATTATAAGGTCGACACCATAAAAAATAAATTGAAAAACAAAAACATGTCACTAAATAAAGCATGCCATATAAAAAATAAGTAAGTAATACAATACTTGCTTCATTTCATGTCTATCTTTATTTTTTTACATGGTTAAATTAAACTATAACAAAAATACTGGAGTTTTTTTTCTGTTTAAACATTAGTTCTAAAATTTTTTTATAAACCGTTGGAGGTTGTTAAATTATTCACAATTGCAAAGAAAGTTAAAATACTTTTCAATGTGGGTAGTAGTTATATTACAGTATTCTAGAATTTTAGAGTTTTAAGTTTGATAATTTTTGTTTAATTGACTATCATATATATATTTTAATTTTATAAAAGATAAAATTATATCGGTTTATTAGAATTTGTTCAGTTATTTGGTGCTTGGATTGTTTTGCGCTGACACTTTTCCTGGTCTTCCTAGCAACTTTGCTGGATAACTTGGAAAAAGATTTTGAAAGCATTCCTGAGTAGAAGTCCTAAACAAACACAAACAGAAAATATTATTAACCCTAATATTTTATTTAAAGTTGGGTCTAGTAAAGGGCCACATACAGGTTATATAAATAAAATATACCCAAAAAATAAAACATTTTATGTAAAATTTGATAACTTGACTATGGTTAAATGAAGAAAATTTATACAGTTATTTTACAAAACTCAAAGAGATTATAACCATGAGGACAAACTGTGACGTAGCCCATTGTTCTACTTTCGACAGCGTTCCGCTCTAGTGCATAATAGTAAAACGTAAACAACTGGGCTTCACTTGTATGTTGGTGAGCTAAAATTTTGGAGCAATCGGCTTATATATACATTTCTGACAGGTTAAAAGTTATGTTTGAATTAGGTGTCAAACTTTCATTGCCGAGTTTCGTGTAAACACACTTAAAAATATCTGTAGGGCATACAATATCAGTTAACCATAAGTACTATATAATATGCACTCGTCGGCGCGCCAACGTCGTCTAGTTAATGACTGCGGAAGCGTACAACGCGTTTCTGTAGAGTAGACCAGTGGTTCCAAACCGGGGTGCCGGAGAGGAATTTACATTTTTTATTATTACTAGTAAGCCTTTTGGTACAACTTTTTGTGTTTGCTTTTATAGTACAATAAACAAAATATTACAATATTGCTTAAAGTTATTTTTATTGCCCCAGTTTCGTTTATTTTAGCATTACAGTAAAAAACTTAAAGAAAATTAGAGTAGGGATCTTGTAATATATTCAATTATTCTCTATTTTTGGTGTTAAGGAATATTAACATTACACATTTTGGTACTCGATAGGGTTCGGTGAACACAAACTTAGTGTGTAATATTGTTCATTGAAAAAGAAAATCACCAGATTATGCAGCTTTGTAATCTGTTGAAATTAAATGGAATAATAACCTTTATTCTTTTAATACCAGTTATCCAATCAAGTTTAAACTGAATAAAGATATATATATATTTAAGCTGTTTACAAGATGTCACCTATTTCTATACATGGGCTTAATATTCATTCAACTACATCCTCCAGCAGTTAAGCTCCAAACTTTTGTTATCAGCTATTAGGGAGAAAATAGATGAGAAGCACTCAAGGTAAAAAAATACTTTTCGCAAACTTACATTGAAAATGACAAAAAATATCTATTTCAAACAGGGCTGCGGAGTCGGTTAAAAATAACCCGAGTCCGACTCCGGTTAAATGTGGCATTTCATTGAGTCCCGAGTCTCGCCCTGACTAAACAGCCTGTTTAACAATGGATATTCAGCTATACACGTATAGGGGTGTCATATAATTCATTCATTCATAATACATGGTTGGAAAATATTCCACCACATGCTATATTCCACCTTTACAATTTTCAGTTGGCGATCATATTAGTTTACTGCGCATGTCAGACTTGGGAGTCGGGTAATTTTACATGGTCTTACTCGAGTCCCGAGCCTGACTCCAGCAAAACAAACCGACTCCTCGAGGCAGACTCCACAGTCCTGATTTCAAACCTGTACAATATGCTACCTAGTTCTGTGTGGAATTTTTTATTTACTCTAAATTAAGCCACTATACTTTTACAGTCTATAATTTATTTCCTGAAATTTATTCAGAATAAGTAATAACTCAACAACTCTTTTGACGACAAAGTAAAAATTTATAAAGATTTTATTCATATAAAACAAAACGTTTACTATGTAATACACACTTGGAAATATAAATATAATAAATCAGTGCAAAGAGAGATAATTTAATTAAATTATAAAAAACATTTGTAATATATTGGTCGATAAATTGTGTTCTTACAGACGCTGTTGACCAGGTACTACACAAAAGAGTACAATACTGAAATGGCCTCTGGAATCTAGTGTCAATCAAGAACTTTATTCATTCCTTAAATTGATTGATTCCTGCCATGTTTAACCAAATAAATTTTCAATAAACATTATTTTGTTTTGCTTGCCTGAGTTTGCATATTACCAAAGAAGTAGGAAAATAATGACACTTTTAACAAAAATTGATTACTTAAGACAGGGTGGTCCAAAACCCAGGCCAGACATCATTGTTTGTGGCCCGCGAAGCACTGTTGAATTGTTGTAATGCGTACAGGGTTTATTTTAAAGAAATATAAGTGACCAACAATCAGTAAGCATACTGCAATGGTTTGGTTAGGGTTACATTTTTGCGATTACACTATTAAATAAACCAGTTTACTATAACTTGGCAAAAAAAGTCTAATTTTTTGTGTGTGTCAGACAGGTTTGAAAGTCGCAGTGCGTCCTATATGGAACTTTCGCAAGTTATATTTGTGTTCACTTATAAATGCAGTCTTTTTCGAAATTAAGTGTTGTCAAATATGCAATTTTGCGTGTTTGGAGCGCACCAGTCTGCTAGTCTGATTAGTATTGCTCGATTTTATTTGTGCACAATTTGGTGATAGCAGAAAGTTTGTGCAGTTTATATATCTTTCGACAGTTACTTTTTGACAATGCTTTGTGCCGTCATCTGTAAACCCCTTCATGCTCCGACCTAACGAAAATCGTTTATCCGCTCCTGGCATGCATGTAGCCTGCTTTGTGGCCCGTAAAGAATATGTAAGAAATATTGTGCAACCTTGGACCACCCTGACTTAAGAAATACAAATCAAAAGCCGTCAACAATTGCCAGTAGGAATTTGTGTAAAGCAGTGTCATATGTTATCCACAAGAGAATAAAGTTTCACATTAATTAATAGGCTTCTTGCAGCACAACAAATGGTAAAAGGGTGGAAAATTTGAAGGAATTTATTGTGTTTTACTCTTTAATCTGCTCATTCTGTGACCAGAACTTTTTAAGTGGAGGTTCCCGATCAGTTTTCCAACCTGTATAATAGAAAAATAGTGTAACATATTAAAATAAAAAAATATTTTAAATAAATAAATACTTAAAATATGCCAGTAAGTCACAAACAAAACATTGGTAAAAGTACTCGGAAGTTTTGTTTAACTAGACCAGGGCTTTCCAAACTGGGGGTTGCTCATGGAGTTAAATTTTATACAAAGTGCTACATGCTACATTTATAAAATTGTTTTTTTTTGTTTGGTATGTTAATGGCAAATTATTTAATGCACATTAGCCTACTTCAATAAATACATGCCAAAGCAGACATCGAGAAATGTTATGTTTTAAAATGTTAAACCTAGTGGGTCAAAAAGTTTAATACAATAAAAGCAGTCACAGACTGAACAGTTTGGGTAGCCCTAAACTAGATAGGCCTAAACTTTACCCATGGACAGATGGCAGTTTAAAGTTTTGTTTATAAGTAAAATAAATACTCTATAATGGTTTGCATTACACTATGATCTCATTGTCACAATAATCTTACCAGAGATTTGTTGTATCTTTGAGGAATAGACTGACTATTTTTTTATTTTCCCAGTGTACTGTTGATATGTCTTTAAGCAATGTCCAACATAATCCCAGAATGGCTGAATCACAGTTATAGATGAATATGTGTTCTTATTATAGTTTAACTAGTAAATACGAGCTAGTTCTATAAAAATAAAGTGGAGAAGTTTAACATTATTATAACATACTCCAATACTGAGCAATCAAATATAATATAATTTGCAAAATTATTAACTGAATTCAGTGACATTTGGTAACTACTGATTTCGAATGTGACTACCTTTTTTAAATGTAACTACAAATGCTAATTGCTTGCTTCACTCGCACAAACAGCACACCACCAATAATATTTGCTAGTTAAATATTACACACAGCAAACTGAGGTGTAAAAACTTTTTGTTTGAACGATGTTTTCAAAGAATTTGGTATTAATTTTCAGTTTATGGTATCAATTTCAATGTGTCTTAATTTGTAACACTGGAACTAGCATATAGAAGACTATTGAGAGCAGCAGTACAGCATAAATTTATTTTGCGCACTGAACACTGGCATACTAAAGAAAAATTACTGTATGGAAAGTATTCTTTAGGATAAGGATATATTTGCGTAAAGAACATTTCCTAAATGAACAAGGGCTGTTACCATTTACCAAGCAGAGCAATTTTTTTTATTTAAATTAAATTGGTATACAACCAAATATTACTCCAACTTACTTTATGTAAGAAAACCTGGAATTACCACCAAGGGGCAGACAAAATTTGCACTTCAAAAAATTGTTCGCAAGCTGCATAGCACTACTGCGCCCCACCGCTAAATTTGGGATCTTAAACAGTAGTATAGAAATAGATACATTTGTATTCCAATAGTAATGTAAGGCAGTGGTTCGCAAACTTTTTTTGCGACGCCCTCAAAAAAGAATTTTGATTTGCGGCACACTTATCAAATTTGGAATTCTACAATTTTTACTAAAATTTATACACTAAAGTCAATTCATTTATGGGTTTGGTTTACCAAAAGTTTATTTTTCTGTAATAGGCTCTGTAGTGTACAGTGTACAATGCAAAATACCTATATCATTTACATTAAACATTAAGAAGCTAACAATTAACACCGCCATACTGTTAAGTTTAATGAGTTCGGCACCTTGAGATTAACAAGAAACTAAGTGATATTAATTTAATTTATACGCCAACTCCTCACATAAATCTTAACGTAGAAAGTAACGCAAAAAACGGTCAACAAATACCGCATACGGCAACGGGTTACGGTGCGGGTTTGAGTTTGGGTTGGTAGAGCATTATTATTAATAATAAAATAATGATGTGCGTTGCGTTATGCGGCATTTGTAGACCGTTTTTTTGCGTTACTTTCTACGTACCAAATGGAAAGAGCCCAGAAATCAACGACATAGCTCAATCGCGTACATTTTAACAGTAACACGTCTTTCAAAAAAGTACAGTAGGGTCCTAAGAAAGTGTCACGCAACTTGTGATAACCTTGCCTGTCCTACCAAGTCAATTTTGTAAACAGAAAACGGTTTAAATTAGGACTAGGGGTCATTAAACAACAAATTACGCCAAAAGCGTACATTTTTATAACAGGCTTAAATGGGAAAGATGATGTTTTTCTTATTGTGAATCAGACCGTAACGGCTGTCGAAAGTAGAATGCATTGCTTAAAGGCAAAAGAAAAAAGGCAAAAGTGAGAGTTTGTCCTCATGGTTATAATCTCTTTGACAAAACTGTATCAAGCAGCTAATAAAAGAGGGCATATATGGCATAGGCCAGAATCAACCCAGCATCTGTCCAACTGGCTGTAATTTGGAAAACCCTAATAAAAATTATTGCATTCCAAAACAAGACAAGTCCAGCTGCATTATTTTACCGTCAGGCGCTAAAACACAATAAAACATGTGCTCTTTTATGTTTTTAATTTCATGTTAGTTGTAAGTTTTAGTAGCCAGTCAAATCAAGGTAAATTATCATAGTTTGTTTTTAAAATAAAATTACCAATAAGATTGAGCTGATCCAATAGCTTGTGGAAAAACAGGGGGACACTGATTTCCAATTTCCACTAATGGTCTTACAGAGCTCTGTAAAAAGTAACAATTTGTTATGACAGGTTAAACGTATATAGCAGCGCTTCTTAACCATAACAAATAGAAAAAAATTGCAAAACATTAAACATCTATTTTTTATTTTCTCTTTCGACTTAGTTCATTTTAAACTTACATTAATTAACAAAAACCGAGTACTAGAAATACATGCAACTATGAGGCCTATGTTAAAAAAAACTTGCAGCCAATTTAAGGTGAAAGGGTATAATATAACCACAAAATATTAATAACGCTTCGCTAACTAGGTACGCAACCATGTTTTTAAAAGTCCACCCATGCGAACTGACATAAAAAGGGTAGTGTACAGTAACAGACTCTAAAAAACATGATTTATATACAACCTAAAACAAATAATGAAAAGTTTTAAATTAAAAAGATAAAATCAGTATTTAAAGCGATTGATCCAAACTGTGTTCTGCTAAACTTTTCATAAATTTACTAAAGAACTTGCTAATATTTCAAATTTGCATGTAGGCAAGCATGCACAACTATGAATTTTTGAGCGGCGCGCAGACAGTTTCCCGTTGTAAAATAATGTGGCCCGCGGTAACAGTCTGCCGCAATCCCCCACTACTTGCTTACTACGTCAAATAATGGTTATTGTAAGTTATTCTTTGGTTCTTTGTTTTGGGTTAAAATTATAGGTCTCCAGCCATAAGATCGAAATAAGAACAACATTAATGTCGGAATACCACACAGTTCCGAATAAGATAAGGCTAATACCTAATAGTCGTAGTACAATCTAAATCGGAATAAGTCACAAACCCGTCGGAATAAGACCTAAATGGCCACATTTAGGCCGATAAAACAGTTTAACTAACCCTAAACCCCGCCCGTAAGTTAATCACTAACTCCCCTAATAATTTCAACCCTAACCCATTACCCACCAATAACCCCAAAGAGGGCCAGAAAATCAGGTGCCATAACTGCGCCCTTATAAAGTAAAGCGCCCAATATTCGACACCAAAACGAACAATGCCATTATACACATGGCCCCCGATCTTCACATACCCTCGCCCTACAGTTTCAGGCGTTGTATTGGTCATTTAGGCCTTTTCGACAGATTTATGTCTTATTCAGACGATGCAGTTCTTATTCTGTCGTACATATTACTGCGTGTTTGGCTTTATTATGTCGTTGGTGTTAATACTATGGTTTTATTGATTGATTCTGCTTTAGGTATTGGTCCTTTTTAGGTCTTATCGTGTGTTCTCAAATTAGATTTAGAATTTACAATCAATATTTTCCCTTGGATTTTGCCAAGAAACGTAAAGTTGCAAATTTAACAAGGATTGGATGCCGAAGTACTTTTTCACTCAGATCGGCAAGAAAGCAGTAGCCTATGTTTGCAGTGCAATGAAAGTGTTGCCTTATTTAAAGACTACAACATTAGCTGTCATTATGCGACTTCATTTATCGATTAGGAATCCGGCCCGCCAAGTACTTTATTTTCCCATATCAGGCCCACCGACTGGAGAAGTTGCCCGCCCCTCGTCTATGTATTTACCAATGACATTGATCATGAAGTGGATGGCTGTCTTTGCTTTGCATAAACTATGTAGAAAATCAGTGCCCCGGAAGTTATAAATTTTTTAGCTTTAAAAGTTGGTTGGACTTAAAAATGTCAGGTTGGCTTACGTTTTGCAGTGTGCTACTTGAAGGTTTCTGAGAAATACGCCGACGTTGTGAAACCATGCTGTTTTCATCGACCACAGGGTGTTGTTTGTCATGTCTATCACTAAAAACACAATCAAGCTGTATTGGTCAAGAGAAAGCAGTCAAATTAAACAAAAACACAAGATTTTTCTACATAAAAGGCTGACACGTACCTGACAGAAAACCTCCTAAACAACTTACTATACAAAAATAAAAATGTTATTAAGACACTAGCAAATTTTAGAAAATAATCTAACATGTCATACATATACAGTATGCTAGTAAAAACTTTTTTCTTGATCCCAAAACAAATCTACAAAAATGACTACAAAATTTGTTACTGAACATATTATGACATGTGTAAGAGATGTTAAAAGAGTCAACTATATTAAATTTAACTGGGATATATATTCAAACCTTGTAGGTTGTTATTTAGAATTACTTTTCTGTAATGGGCCTTAAAGCTGTTACTGGTCACTCTTTAAACAACACTTTTAAAGGTCTATTTTATGTCAATTTAATAATTTCAAAAATATATAAAAAAAAAAAAAAAAATACACTTTTAGCCATTGAAACACGTCCCGGCTTGACCGGAGGTCTTGAGTTCGAACCTCACTGCCGTCTAGTTGTTTTTCTAGTCTGCTCTGCTTGCATCATTGATCGACAGATTCGGTGAGTCTGCAATGGCTTTTCGGTGTACTTTTAGCCATTATGTTAATTTCACATAAACTTAAAACAATATCAGTCCTACTTTCGATTGTTCATTTTTTCCTTTTATCCCGTTTCAAAATGACAGAATTAAGACTTGTAGGGTGGTTTCAGCAGTTTGACATGTGTAGACATTTGTTTAAAAAACTATCTACATCTAATATTTACAGCATTCTTCAGCGTAATTAATAGATAACACATAAAATATTCTATAGATAATAGAGATATATAAAAAAAAACAGTGAAGATAAAAAAATGACGCACCAAAATTTTTTTGCAGGTAATATGTTTCCGGGTCACATTTCTTTCCTCTGCAGCTTGCGTGTTTTCTAGGACATGACAATATTTGGTTTGTCGAAGGTATGTTAAACGTTGCATTTAAACTGTTTGGAATCCATTCTGGACTGCAGGTAATATAAGGAGCCTAACAACAATTAAAACAAATTTTACTTTCTATAAAGGCAAGAACATAAAACAATGCTGATAACTGTAAACTGGTACAGAATCTTATCACTTTTTTTATATAGAAAAAGTTTTCAAAATCAAAACGACAAGGGAGAGTGAAATATAATAGCGTAATAAATATAAAAATAATAATACTTGACCCACAGAACCTAAACTCACACCCTAACCCAAATAATGTCAGCCATATAAACCCCATTTCACAACGAATTGACCACCCCATCCGTCAGAAATCAGTGCAGTTCTAAGCAAAAAGGTCTACGGCAATCAGTGCATTCAAAGGATCAAAAAGTCCGACTTTTAGACTCTGAGGTCTTGGACAATGCACTAATTTGCATTAACAAATGTGCATGAGAAGATTAAGTTTAACAATACTTGACCCAACCAAACCCAAACGCTAACCAGCGCCCTAACCCAAATAATGTGCGATAATTTAATAATTATAACGCTTCAGGCCCCAATACCTCAATTTGTGACGTAATAATCTTAAATACAATGGACGAGAAACCATCCGAGTTTGGGCTTTTTTCCCCAGCATTTAAAGAATTATTAAAATAACGCACATTATTTGGGTTAGGATTCGGGTTAGCGTTAGGGTTTAGGTGGGTCAAGTGTTATTAATCCTATCTCATATTTTTTGTTATCTTTTCTGAACTTTTAATGAATATATTTAATTTATCTTCGCCGGGAGTTTACCTAAAGGTCCAAATCAGTGCATTGCCAGGACCTCAAGGTCTAAAAGTCTAGACTTTTCTGCCATTGGATGCCCTGATTGTCGTAGACCTTTGTGCTTAGAAATGCACTGATTTCTAACGGATCGGGTGAATTGACAGATTTGGTCAATAAGCTTTTAACATCGTCCATCGCTAGCGCCATTGTTTGCATGTGTATCTTACATATTTGACAATTTAACGGTGCGTTATTTGTGTAAAATTGTTACAGTGCAAGCGTCCTATGAACCTAAAGGTTTTTGTTTTAAAGTTTGGCTACTTTGGTCTAACTCAGTGGTCAGCAAACTTTTTTCATAAAGGCCCAGATAACTGTGAAAAATTACGATCGCCAACCGGACGAAACATTCTGTGTCGAACTTTATCAACTTGAATATTATCACTAAACGAAAAAAATATAAACAACTATGCAATAAAAACTGTAGTGAGCCTTAATAGATTGTCGTACTGCTGTAGCGACTCTAGTCTAGGGTTACCATATTTTCGTGGCCTAAAATCCGGATACTTTTTAGTCCAGTGGTTCTCAACCTTTTTTAGCTTACGGACCGGTAAAATTTCAAAAAAAGTTTTGCGGACCGGTGGACCTTCAAAAATCAAAATCAACTCAAAATGTAATTACGACAAAAGTATATGCAACTTAAAGCAAATAAGGGAAACGTCAAAAAAGCAATTTGCTTCGGTCTTTTCGATATCATCGGCATTTTACGTACAACACTTGCACCATTGTGACGAACAATAAAGTCCCAAGTAGACTATTAACGTTATGTTGCGTCACAAAGCATCAAATTACGTAACTTTCGAAGTTCTACATTTAATGGACAAGCTTTTAACATCTTATATAAAATTGTAATATATTTGGCGGACCGGCGGGGAAGTTGATGCGGACCGGCGGTTGAGAACCACTGCTTTAGTCCACACTAGCGGTTTTTAAAATGAGGTATGAACACATTGTCTTGTCAATATGACGTCACACTGGCAATGCTTTGCCTATCCATTGTATACCGGAGCGGATTTTTGAACATAGTGTAGTGAATTTACTAGACTATAGTTGGGTCATCTCCAGTGCTGCCACTCCTTGGGATTTTTCCCAAGATCTTGGGATTTCAGCCTAAACCTTCTTGGGATCTGGGGATATCAGTTCCATATCTTGGGAATTTCAATTCATTTCATAATTGCAAATTTTTTTTTGCTTATATTTAAGGACCTATTTTATAAAAATAATAAGGAAGTGGCTTTTTGCCTGGCTCGTGCTGGTACGCATAAACTCATTAGTGATTTTATACGTTGTGTTAGAGCGAGAAACTTGGTTTGCTTTCTATGCGTTTACTTCTGTGACGTAACAATGCTATTTACTTGCTTGTGTGACGAAACCATTAATTTATTAGCTTATGCGACAGCCTAAATGCTCCAGGGTCCATTTCACACCCAATCAAGGATAATAATGAGAGCTATTAGCAGGGTTCGGCAACCCTATACAAAATTGGGTATTCAATACCCAAAATCATTGGGTACTTTTTTGTCAAACAGGGTACGCTCGTGGGGATTCCCAATAAATATTTTTGGGTAATTGATACCCAAAATACCTTGGGTACCACTGATATCTACCTAATCTAAATTATTGGGTATCACATTATTTTACCTAAATTACATGGGTAACATAAGCCTGTACCTAATTTAATTTTCTGGGTACGCTTGTGGGGATTCCCAATAAATATTTTTTGGTATCGCTTTGTTCCACCCAAATGCTATATTGGGTAATTTTAGTTCGTGCCATACATAATATTCAAGGTACATTTGTTGAGAAATTCAACATTGTTGGGTAGAAAAAGAATTCACCCAAATAATTTTGCGTTCACCACAATTTCTAAGAAGCAAATAAGAAAGTGTATTAGAAAGAACACTGTTGTAACAAATGGAACTTGACAAATAAAAATACAAAAGAAAAAAACAACATAAGGAAAAATACTTTAAAATTACAATGAAAATAGCATTATTTTGCAAACAATAATTATAATCCACGTATCACTAACATTTAAGAACGTTTCACCAAAAAGACTATAAAAAATGAAGTGCTAAACGTACATGTGGGGACATCACTCATATTAAACACAAAATGGTATATACAGAAGTGGGGTTAGATTTTTACAACAGTAGTTTTTTTCTGCACTGACAAACACTGCTATAAATGGTTATTTGGGAGTCCTGGACAGCCCTCGTAACATGATATGTGGTTGTCTTTTTCTACAAAAACAAAATATGTCCTTCACTTAATGCAAACTAAGTTTTGTGATCCTTCTCAAAAGCCATTAGACAAATATATTCTACTAATCTAAACATATATGAATTATAAAATAAGTAATGTTAACAGTATCAATTTTAGGCAACATTAGTCTTTATTGTTTGGAGTTATTTTATTGTATATTATCACTTAACAGGAGCTATAAACATATTTCTTACCAGGAGAATAGTTCTTTGTTTTTCAATGGCGTTTGGTTAATTTGCTTCACCTGACCAGATACGGTCCGTTGTTAAGCATAGTGGACACTGCTGATAATAATCCTTGCTTGTCTGTAAAAAAACACATGAAGTTAAAAAGAAATTATAGTGCCGTAGTCTGTATGTGCCTATACTTTAAAATAATATCACTTACTACATGCATATTTGTGTTTTTATACTTAAAATTAGGAATTTCTAATACAAGAAAATTTAATTAAAATGTACCGGGATCTGATCCAATACCAAATTACGTCATTACTATATTAAAATGAGCAAAACAAATTTATAAGTGTGCATTTACAGGAAAGACTCTTTAGTGATTTTTAATGTAAAATTTTCTCAGAAATTTAACTTCAAATTAGAAAACACTACAGTGGATTGAAAAACATGGCAAAGTGCATAAATTAATATGATGAGAAGTACCGATACTAATGGAATTTGGTTTATCAGCAACCTATAGTTCCAATAAGTGCAATAGTTAATGTTACAAAACTATTTAGGTAAACAAAATTGGGCGCTCTTTCACTATCGTACGTAAAAATTAATAAAAAAAAAATTTCTTCAAATGCCGCATACCACAACACATATTGTTTTGGTTAGGGTGCGGGTTAGCGTGGTTGAGGGTGGGTCTATTAATAATAAACATAATATTACTTGACCCACCCTCAGCAAAACGCTAACCCGCACCCTAACCCAAACAATATGGGTTGTGGTATGCAGTATTATTATCATTTTTTTTTTGCATAACTTTTCACGTACAATAGTGAAAGAGCGCCCAAAATTGCCTCATGTAAAGCATTTTACTATATAAAGCACACTTGTACAAATAAAGGTAATATCTAAAAACAACATTGACAATTATTACCATATAAAATAGCAAAATATTGCAAATATTAATTTTGTACCTCTAATGGCTTTTTGTAACTCTTATCCACGGAGACAACTTCATTTTTTGCAGTTTGGGATTGCTGAAAGATGAAAATAAAAACTAAAATAAATGATTTAACAAAAGAGAAATTGTCTTTTTATTTGGATAAGGGTGGGTCAAATAGTATTATATTAATTATTTATTAACATTGCTTAACCTACAAGTTTTTGGTGTGAACTAGACTGGGTCCAACAATAAGATCACCAAAAAGGTAAAGTAGTAAATATCAGTGGGGTATATTTTCTTGTTTGTTTTTCAACATAAGTGTTGAGATATAAATTAAATATAAAACAGTAATGTTTTAACTTACCATAAAAGGCTTGACCTAGACATATCCACCTTCCTTTTCTTTTTTATCCTAATCTTTTTAAAGTTGAGAACACGATAACTGCAACTGGCTGATGTTTATCACACTTCTCACATACACATAACTTATGTGGTTCGCAAACTAACTTTTAGACGCGCGCTTGGCGAGACAAAGGCGTTTTTAGAAGCGCGCTTGGCGAAAGAATGCCTCTCGCTTAACGGAGTGTAACGTATCGCGCCGACTTTCAAAATTTAAAATCGACGCACCAATTTGCCGTTATTTAAATATTTGTACACCTAATAAGCGTTATAACAAACTGGAGTATTTAATGTATGTTAGGCTCTAAGCTACTGAACTAACTCATAACGGTATGCCTAATAGATTAATAAGTGAAATAGGACGTTATGGTCCGCCGATTTTTCATCTTAAAACAGTCGCATTAATCACTGTCATAACTAGTTATATTTCTAACATAACCACTATCGAACAAGTTTTGTGTTGATCAGTACGATGAACAATAAAATGTATGATCCATTAATTTGTTTTTTATACCCGGTGCTAAACTTTACCCAAGTTTGTTTTGGGTTAAATCTATGAATACCCAAAGTTCCCAAACCCAATTATGTGAACATTCCTTACCCAACATTCTACCGATATTATTTGGGTACATGTTGACTATACCCAATTTATTTATTTTGGGTACAAATCTCGGCTCTGAATTTGGGTATAAAATCCTACTACCCAATAATATATTTTTCTTTAATTGGGTAGCATGTTTTTTTACCCAAGAAAAAATCAAAACTATATTAAGTAATTCTACTTGGGTTGTTTTTTAGGGTACCCAAATTATTTTGCTGTTTTTCGAGGTAAACTCATGCATTACCCAAACTGAATGAAGTAACCATTATTTTTTTCCTCGCCCTTTATGTATAGTATCCCCATTTGGTTCATTTGAGGAATTTGTTTGTCCAAAATTTAGGTTAGAATCCTTGAAACAGTCTGCTTGTGTGTATTTAATTTTTAGGAAGTCATAAGTACCCAATTTGTTAATTAGGTATTTATTAACTTTACCCAATTCACCGATTTTTGTGTATTTAAGTTGACTTGATTTTGTAAATAAACCAAACTGTACGGTTTAAAATTTGCTTTGGAGTCTTGTTTTATGCTAAGCTGAAACCACTGTTTTTAGGAAGTTAAGAGTACCCAATTTGTTAATTAGGTATTTGTTAACCTTACCCAATTCACCGATTTTGGGTACATGCGTTTTGGGTATAAAAGCTCATACCTAATTCTTTTAGGGTGTTATGATTACCCAATTCGAGAAATTGGAATTGGGTACTTGTGATTAATACCCAATTTTCTTGTTTTGGGTAGAAACGTTCCATGAATAATTGGGTATGAAATCTTACTACCCAAAAAAACATTTTCTTCCAATTGGGTAGCATGTTTTTTTACCCAACAAAAAAGGGAAATTTCTTATGAAAAACACGCTACCCAATTCTACTTGGGTAGGTTTTAAGGGCACCCAAATATGTTGGCCCTGTTTCGGGGTAAACTGTTGCACTACCCAAAACTTTTTCAATGAAGTACCCAATATTTTTAACAGTGTATACGGTCGGATTCGGCCCGCAAATGTAATTCATCCGGCCAGACGCGGATCTAGGATTTCAGTTTGGGGAAGGCCATGAAATTTTTTCAGATATGACGTCACAAAAGTATACCATTGCGTGACGTCATAATTCAGGTAAAAATAACATCGGCTGGCCGAATAAACTAACTCCTGCAAAATAACGCGAAAAACAGACCTTTTGAAAGCACGAAAAAGTAATAAGGTTAGCCTCTACAGTGGGCCGGTTTCCTAGTTTGACCCGGTATGAAGAATATCGCTGAAAGACGCTACCATGTCTATTGTCTACACATCTTGCTTTTTCCCGAAATGGCGAGAGCAACCGCACATGCCACCGAAAAAGCGCCGAGGCCAAGTCGCAATAAAACCATAGCGTTGTCTGCTGCGGTCAGCTGTGGTTCTTTCATGACACTTCTCTCAATTTTTAAGTTACTGTAGTTGGTTTTTGCCAAATAAGGTTGCTGAAATGAACAAAACTCTATGCAGAGTTAATGCTAACATTGGATAGGTTATTCAAATCCTTACACAAGGGTCGGCAACCTTTGTGTAGTAGTCGCGGGCTAAAACCAAACTCAGAAAGGTCTCTGCGGGCCGCACAACATATGTTAAATGAGGTTTTGTGTTATTACAACTTTATAACAATTGTGAATCAGGTGGGCCTCGGATTTTTTTGCAGTTTGAAAACGTGTTTTTAATTACTTTTAAGGAGGCAGTAAAGTCTTGGCGCAAATTCGCTAAAAAAAGCGTATACTTGGTTTAAAATTCCAGTCCACACGTTGTCATCCCCCTACTACTATTAAAAAAGTGTAATAAAACTACTTTGAGAAAACACGATAAATTTTATAGTTAATCTATTTTAGTGCTTGTTAACCATTTGGGGCACACCTGGCTAGCGAAGCGAGCGCGATTTTTTTGGTATACCGGTATTTCTTTTAAATGTCTTGTTTTTGTTACATTTAAAAAAAAATGGTTAAAAAATATTTGTCGATTATGTTTGAATACGTTTTTCGTTTGTCCGCGACGCACTTGGCAGCTTTCCACGGCGCAACAGTAAAGAAGCGCTGATCTAGTTCAAAAAGAGCTTAAAACGTAAACACACTGGATGTATAAAGATCATTAGCGCAAAGCGCGAAAATTTTTTGCATTTACACACTTAAAATAGTCAAAAAGTATTTAAAATGGAGTCGTGTCTAATTTGTCAAAGAGGCGGCGGGCCGGATGAAGTATATTGGCAGGCTGGTTCTGATACAGATTTGCATTAACAAAAAAAAAGCTTTTAATTGTACTTGGATAGAAGTTAGTTATTATATGTCGAGGTCAGCGTACGGTCACTTAAGCCGTCTCTGCAAATCTGAAAAACGCCGCTTTGCGCGAGTGCGCGAAACGAATTTTACCATTTTTTTGAAATATTCATTATATGGCGCCATAAGCTCGAACACCACTACAAAGCTTAAAAATATGTATTTTTTTGGCGAAAATAGGCCATATTACCTAGGGAACCGCGAAAATAAGCTGCCTATTAAGTAAAAAAATGTACATATTTTTTAGTTTGGGGGGGGGGGGTCATGGCCATATCGCCCCCCCCCCCTAGATCCTCCCCTGGATGATTGTCTCACACCCTCTACCTTCAGTTTCAGGGGTGCTTTCACCATTTAGGCCTTTAGGCCTTAGTCTGATGAATGTAGAACTTCTTGCCAAATTTTCTAATTTTACTCCAAATCGTTTTTGATCTAACTTGGCCCCGAAGATGGATAGAACCAGTTAAAGGCGGTTCTAACCGGTTTCCGACAAAAAGTTCGGCAAATTTTCTATGCAACTTGTTAAAACTCATTGCCTAATTTTCACTTTTAACTGGAAACTTGTTTTGGTTCTAATTGGCCAAAACTCTAAATTAAACCAGTTTAAGGTGGTTCTAACAGGTAATTGCCTTTCATAATTGAACTTAATGTGAACCGTTTCAATATTTTTACCGAACCATCCCGTTTCTTGAATGTAGTGCGATTTCAGTTGCGTATTTGTGAAGGACATCAAACGATAACCTCCAGTTTCTTAAAGTGGCTTGTTTTATTTATACGCACTGTTAAGACGTACTTTTGTGACGTCTCCAATATCTTGGTAAGAAATTTATTCTCACACTTGATTGTATAGTTGTAAAATAACTAGTTTTGCGTAACATATACACTATACAGTCTAAAAGGTAAATTAAACCACAAATCGAGTTTTCGCAACAATCTTATTCTATTAAGCAACTCCGTTTTTGGTTAATTGAACTGAATTATTTCGCGGTCGTTGGTGCATTTTATCAGCATCCGATTGTAAAAATTGCCGTGTGTTTAAATATTTGCCCCAACGTATCTCCCTCTTTCATAAGATTTACGACAGACATTGTGGTGACTGAAGTGATTAAACGCACGAAACATAAAGTTGATGTTTGTTGTTAAAGTTTAATCCGTTGAGCTGCCGCCTGCTGCTGATTACACGCGCTTGGTCGATTGAATTTAACAGTTTGTACTAGGCGAGCCTGAGATTGTGCGTTAAAACAAGAGTTTCATTTAAATTATTTGTTTAAATCAAGATTATAGAGCAATTCATGAATTAGATTTGATTATATTTAGTCGCATTATGCTGTAACTGGTTGAATTCGGCAACAGAATAATCTAGTTGTCCCAATGTGGACTGGAGACTCGTAGCAGTTACACTTCTTTTTAATCAAACATATTAAATGTTTTACATTAATGGAAAAAAGAGGTTGCTAGTGTTTCAATAAAATATCATTTGTGATTTGTGGATTTAGAACCAGTTCGCACTCAGGATAGGAATTATTTCCGTTTGTGTTTTTTTTATAAGACCGTTTTTTTTTAAGCGGGAATTGATCTTGTGTAATGAGATGTTGTCCTCCTATCTAATTGAAACATTTAGCTTTCCATATTTCTTACATACTTCTCATGTTCAATTTCCTAGCTTTTTAAGTTTGTTAAATCTTCAAATTGGACCAAAAATGGCGGCCAATGGAAAGGAAGCAGAGAATCGAGAAGCTGTGGATGCGGTAAATAACGTTCGCCAGGGTTCCGGTGTTGTATTAACTTAAGTCAATGACTTTTTATGACGTGACTTGAATTAAGTCACTGTTGTTTTTATTATTTTAGTTATTTCTTATAATAGAACGATTTTATCAATTTTCATTATTTATCTTTTTATTTTCCCGGTATATTAGTGACTTGACTTGAATTTGACTTATTCTTATAACGACTTGACTGGAACTTGACGACTTGCACCGAGACTTTTTTTAATTAGTTTACGTTTTAACAGGACCCTAGACCCAGTCCAAGCCAACCGATCAACGCCCAGAATTTACAAATCGGTGACAAACATTACCATCTTCATCCACCAGCAAACCAACCAGCAGTTCCTGCAATTCAACCAGCACCAAATCGCAGTTGGATGGTTCCTGTTGCTGTTGCCATATTAGCAATCCTTGCAGGCGTTTGTTACAACTATCCAGTCGACCACGGTAAGTGTGTTGTTTGGTGAAGTATGTGAAGCAACACAAGAACTTAGATTCGTATGTTAAAGGGGTGAAGCTTGTTGGGGAGACATCAAACTTTTCACAAACACACTGGAGGCTTGGTCTATGAACAAGAGTCAATAAAAATCACATTTAAAAATAGACAAAATTCAAATTGAAAAAAAAACTAGACGGATTGCATCAAAATTTAGCTAAAATGTCCGGATTGACTGATCCATTTATATATAGTCTAGCCTTGCTTGCATTATTGATCAACAGATTCGGTAAGATCGCTTTCGGTGTACAAACAGTTTCAACTAATTTAAGGTTCACCTATGTTCAGAACAAACTTGATCTTCGTTTTACTCTGTGCATATTATTTAAACGAAACAACATTTTTGCAAATCATGCTCAGGTAGTTAGAAATACCTCTCGTTTTTCGTTGTTTTCAGATTCCTTTCTTCGAGAATCGTTGAAGAAAAAAGCTGACGTTATCATTGAATCTCTGCCAACTGATCCGGTACCTCTTGACGTCATCACGGAACTTCTACAGACGTTGGAAAAGTTTTGGACAAAAGAGATGTTTTCTAAAGGAATAGGTCGCGTTCCTTTGGAGAATCTGTTTCTTGAAGCAAAGAACAATTCGATTCAAGAAGCAAAATCAAAGTATTTAGGTCAAGCAAGTTTTAATGAATATGTTGAGAAATATGGCAACACAGTTGGTGTAGTTGGTATCGCTGGTATCGGCAAAACCACACTTGTCAAGCAGTTTCTCAAGCATATTAGAGATGAACTATACACGATAGACAACTCCTATTTGTTTTTCATCGATCTGAAGAAGTTGGACAAAAATGTAAAGATAAATGTTCTAGAGTTTCTAGTTAAGTCAATCATTCCACACTGGCAGTTTGAGACGGACAACAATAAGTTACTTCTGACTGAACTTTCAAAATCATGCAATGTGTACATCTTGATGGATGGTTTGGATGAAGCTAAATTTACGGATCTTTCAATTGAAGCCCCAGTAATCGGTTTGTACGATCGTGCCAAGCCAGTTGTCATTCTCCAAAACCTTCTACGAGGCGACATTCTTGCAAATGCTCACAAGCTGCTTGCTTCACGACCGGGGGCTTATCACAAGCTACACCCAAGTTGCAAGCCCCACTTTACAGTCCGGGTAATCGGCTTTAATGAAATCTCACAAGATTTGTTCTTCAAACAACTTTATCCAAACATAGAAAAAAATGAAAAGGTTAAAAAGTCACTGGAACAAAACCCATCAGCTAAAGCTTTGTGTTTTATTCCAATTTCTGCCGAAACTCTTGCATCCTATAATGTAAAACATAGTTTTACTGGTGCTTTATTTACAGTTACTGATGTTTTTGCATCTTTTGTAACTGATTGTATTCGTTCCCCTAAGTTTCAGAATGACGCCATTATGTTGCGAAACCTTTCGCACTTGGCTTTAACCGGAATGCTTCAAGATAAGTTCATCTTCGAAATGAAAGACGTTGCTATACTTGGGCTTAATGTTACTGAATTGGAGGACTTTATTAAATCCCAAGCTTTCTCAGACAAAAAAAAGTTAAAACATTTGGAAGGAGACAAAGTTTATCTCCTCTGGCAGGAATTCTTCGCAGCACTCAAGCTCATGTTTGACACCAATATCGGGACATTTTCACAGTTGATCAAACGCATGGAAAGTGATCAATGGGAAATGGTTTTACGATTTCAATTCGGGTTGTTCAATCCGGACCTACACGGTAAACTGCGACCGATGTTTCAGATTTGCAAAACTGAAGTTGATAAAAAGAAAGAGTTTCTCAAAAACCTCATCACTTTAATTGCTTCCAAACTACCATTTGGTGTCCGGTGGGTGGAGAGTGACACAGCCAAGTTGTTCAAGGTTTGTGCTTTGGCTTGTGAATCAGGCGATAATGACATCATCACCTCAGTGGGGAATTCCCTTCCTGGAGAGTTGCACGTAATGCAAATGGGAACCATCCTTCCAAGTCAGGTGACAAGTCTCAATCAAGTGCTTCAAACAACTGAAAGGAAGTTTATTATCAACATCAGTGAAATGTCGTCCACATTCACCGGCAACGCTTTAGAAATGCTGATGGACACAATAAAGAACTTGAATTATAAGGTCTGTGAATGTTTTTTTTGAGTTGAATTTATGCTGCGTTTTTAAGAATGTGCGATACTTTATATTTTATTCCGATACCAAAATGTAATTTTATGGGAGAAAAGCGAACAAGTAGCGATACTACCACTTTGTATCGGGTATCGTAAACGATCTGATGTTATCAGACATCTCTAGTTGCAAACTTTAAAAAAAACTTTTCAAACTAGTGAAGATTATTTGTCTGAGTGTGGATGATTAAAGCAAAGTTAATGTGACCAAAGTTGTATAGGGTTTGTAAAATTACCACAAATACGAGCTGGTAAAAAACAGTTGGTATAAGTTCCAAAACATAGGCACAATACAGAAAGTGTATATACAGCCGAACTCAGTGGTTCTCAACCGGGGTGCCGCCGCGCCCCTGTGTTCCATTTGTAGTTTCCTACATGTTTTAAGTTGATTGTGTTGTTCCAGTTCCATCTATAGTGACATTTCAGTAAAATACTTAAAAATTCCACTCGGGGTGCCGCAATCCATTTATTATTTTCGAGGGGTGCCATAAACCATAAAAGGTTGAGAATCACTGGCCTAACTGGTTGGCAAAGTTTTATGAAATACATTATTTTGTTTGATTTCGAATGACCTTTCATGTGCACCTTTATATAACTTTTACAGATGGGAAAAGTATATGTTGAGACCAACAAAGCGAGTGACTTCACTGCTCTGTTCTCCTGTGTTCATAAAATCGACAAGCTGTGGTTACGTTGCCAAAACATCTCACTGTCCGATCTGAAAGTTCTCACTGATGGAATCAAACTTTCGCCAAAACCGGTAAATAACATCAGTATTGTAAATAATCGTAATTTGCTTATAATAGAAATAGTGATGCCGATACTTGAGATTTCATCTCATACCGATATCCGACATTTTGGAAACAAAGTACAGCGACTCTATCCGAATACAAATGACGTCATTATTATGCCCAATCAAACAAAATAGATTAAAAAGTTTCAAGGCCATTTTTCTAGGTTATTGGTCAAAATTCGTTTTAGCGCGAAGAAGTTAAATTACCAACAGATTGTAACTTCTATTTTTGATGAACTTACCTTTCAAAATAGGAATTGCTGCATTATGTGGAAATTTATGTTTATAAAACCTTTACTGATTAGTATTGGATCGGCACCGATACAAGCCTAGGACGAGTATCGATAATACCGCTTGGCTTCGGGTATCGGGTTTGGTCCGATATTATCGTACATCCCTACTTAGAGGTGTTCAACCAGTGAAACAACGCACAACGCCTGTCTACCACTTCATGGTGCGTCACATCGGCTTATTAAAATAACATTGTTTAATCGATGCCGCGTCACTGCAGCGTTATTTTACCGGAACACCGTTATAAACCATTCCTGCTCACTTTCATCTTTTTAATATAACATAAGCTGCCAACAGTAACGCTAATAGAGATGACTGGAAGCTTGTGCCATGTATGAATTAATAATTTGTTTATGTAGATGTGGTGGTTGAGCTTGCAAGACACAAAGCTTGGATCAGATGAACTTGCTCTACTGGCACAATCTATTCACAACGTAAAAAAGCTGACGTTGGTTAACTGCGGCATTTATGGACCAAATTTAAGACTTCTAAGCGATGCCATATCTCGCTTGGGTCGACCTGTAAGTTGGTGCTATTACGCTTACTATAGATGCGCTGCATACGACTCTAGCCCCTAAAACTGGGGGTGCGAAAAAATTACCGTGGGTGCACATTTTGTTGGCGGGGATTCACCAACGGCGAGCAGCGAATGGTTATGTTTTTTACTTGTTATTGTAGCCTAAGTGTGTTCATGGGGGAAACAAAATGTTGCGTGTATTTCATTGTTTGCGATGCGCTATGTATACTTTGGGGAGTTTTCCCCCTTTAAAAAGAACGATTAAAGGCAACCTGTAACAATATTAACCTAACAAACACTGGCTTATGTAGATGGCAGAGTTGAGCCTGTATAACACCAAGCTTGGATCACATCGAGTTGCTCTACTGGCAAAATCTATTCACAACGTAAAAGAGCTGACGTTGGCTAATTGCAATATTTATGGACCAAATTTACAACCTCTAACCGATGCCATATCTCGCTTGGATCGACCTGTAAGTTTACTCTAAGTATGTTAACGACCACTAGGTGCGCTGTATGCGGACAACTCACACTGACCCCCTAAAACCGGGGTGCACCTTTTGAAACGGGGAATCCCCATTGTGTAAACAGACACCAAAACTACTTTGCGATTCACAAAACAACACTTTTGTCGTTAAGTTACTTTTGCGTGAAAGGAAATTGTTGGGCTACCCTTGATCAGAAAATAACAAACGTAACTGATATTAATGTAACTCTGACTTTTCAACAAGGTCCTAGAAATTGCAGAATCCCAACAACATCGGGCTTTTTATCGTTAGCTTGCGGATTGCCAGTGGTGCTGCAGGATTTTGTTTAATAGGCCAGTAGACATGACGTCACACAACAGTGTTGACGTCATGAATCAAATTGATTGAACAAACAACGCTGTGCCAAGCTGAACAAATGTGCAACCTAATTAATTTTTAAATAAACCTGAGTTGTTTGCGGTAAAGTCCCAAATCGTTCTGATAACTTCTCCACAGCCATGATTTGCGTTTTTACTTCCATTTTAGTTTAGTAGCTTATATAATAAGTCCGTTAAGCAGAGACGTATAAACTAACATTTTGCCAAACAGCTATTGCGACATAAACACGTCATGGTCATGTGACGTCATCATAATTATGACGTAATGAACTCAACGTAGCTTACACTTCTGGCCTCGTAGATTAACGAAAAACGTGTTTATGTAGATGGATTTGTTGAACTTAAGAGGCAACAAACTTGAAAGGAAAAGTGTGGCTTTGCTTAAAAGTTGCGCTCATAAAGTGAGGGAACTGTGGTTGACTAATAAATACATCGGCGAAGGTGATTTGAAATCTTTACAAAAAGTAAGTTAACAAAGGTGATAATAAGTAACCGACTCACAAAAATCTACAAATAAAAAGCGTTATTTATTGAGAACGTAAAACTCGTACTTAGAGGGGAGAGTTTACATTGATTTCATAGAATTTGTAGCTTATAGTTGCCGATTCACGATGCCCGTAATATACGTTGAGGTGTTTTGCCTTCCCAAATACCGTCGCGCTATTTACTATTGTTCATGTTTCTAACAAATGAATCATAAATTTCCTGCATGAAGCGAGAAGCTTTTAAAATAGACAATATTTCACTTTAATGGTCGTATAAAGACTTTTTGTTTTCTTTATTATGTGAAGGCAGTTCGACAAGTTGCATTCCATTAATTTTCATGTTTCAAAGCACCAAGTTATTATTTGTGGTCGTGATAACCTGTTGTTTGTTTTGCAGATAACGGAGGTGTCAGCATGGCGTAACGATCGTTGGAACTAAACGACAATTGAAACAACTTTGCTCAAACTTTTCTCCACAACTTTTCCAGAACCATTTGTTACAAGAAAAACCTGTTTCTGTTAATTGCCGTATTGTTCCAATCTAAGCACTTCCTAAATTTAGGAAAGTAATCTGGCGAAAATGTTACTTGGTACTAGTTACTGCGATGTCCATAATATCATTTACACATGAAGCATTTTTTTAATTTAAAAAGCTCTGTACAGCAAGGACGATTCAAGACACCAAGCAACATGTGTTTTCCATTTTGAACAACGCAAATATGACTTTTCTTTGTAAAAGTTTTACGTAAATACGAAAATCAAAGGCATAACGTCGTTATAGCAATCACTGTTTTAGGTTTTTGTCACCAATAAGCTAGCTCAGCGGTGTATTAGGCATTTACCGAAATGTATATTTATTTTCCGAGTTTATCCAGCTTAACTTCGCTCTATTTCTTTTTGTGCTTTGCAAAAAAATTTCACGTGGCTTCTGTACAGTTTTTGGGTCAATGGATTCGACATTACATCGGGCAAAGCGTGTTTTATATTTCCAATGTGTTACGTCTTCTCTAAAAATAAATATTTGTCAATTTAAACTGAATAACTTGCCCAATATCTTTAACATATTTACATCAAATTTCAGTTGCACTTTTGCGCACGAGTTCGACAGGGAACTGATTGTTTCTTGCTACTTCTATCATGACGTCACCTTATGACGTAACTCTGTGACGCCGTTTATGAACTTTTTTTACACCTACAAAATCTTAGATGCGCCCCTGATCCACGTGTATATTTGTCCCTTTATTTTAGATTTGAGTTGAGTAAATGCATGTATTTGGCTGTGCTTGTTTTTCAAAGGGTCCAAATAGAAAACTTGGTTTTAAAACCAGTTGTGGAAAACTTGAAACACAGATCACCTACGATGCTCAACCCAAAGTCCGCAGACTCATTAAGCCCGCTAAAGGTTCTAGGTGGATTTGGGAGCACATGAACCTTGCACTTCTGTTCTAAAACTATCTGAACAAACTATAAAGTAAATGTTACAAAGCAGCGATTGGTGCATTTGAAGCTAAAAAGAAATTGCAAGCGTGTCACTGAATGTCTCTTAAATTTATTGTTATAGTGTCAAAACATTTTTTGACTCAAGTTGTTTAATATTAACTACTTAAGTCATTTTTATTGTTATAGTAAATTAGTCCTTGCGCTAAATCGATTGAGAACCCTGGAATGGCAACGATGTGCTGTTGTACGTTCTGGATTACAATCTTGTTACATAAAAAGAATAAAAAAGCTTGAGTTCTGGTGTAAATAGATTGCCGTATAATATAGTGCGTTTTAATAAAGTAATCAAACATGTTGCCTACATTATGAAAATACAATGGCACCGGTCGTTCATTAGCTGTTTGCCACTGATTGTATACCCCACAATAAAAAAGACGTATTATAAGTATACGGCCTGTGTGGAAGCGGCATTTAATCGACTGGCGTGATATTCAATACAAACAAGTAACACCGGTCATTTTCGGTTTAATAAAGAGGCGCTAACGCAAACCTTGTCAAACTTAAAGAAAACCAGGGATGGTTTAAACGTGAAATATTAAAACAAACAGGTTTCCACAGTTACCTGTTATACTGGAGCGTTTAATAGACTTCTGGCACCTTTTGTTTTATCCGATACATGATATTTTGAGGATTAAGTGTGCCTTGGTTTTTCGCAAAAATTACGATTTAACTAGAACCTTACAGTTGTATCCCAACTTGTCCTCTATGATTAAGGATCATCGCTAAAATGCTCATTTATAAAAAAATACTTTTTAAATTTGCCCACAATACATGGGCACCATCTTCACAAACAAACCGGTAATCACCTTTCTAAACCCGCAATGAAACTTTAACTTTGCTTTACACATTTTCGATAGGCGCCAATATATTTGACGAAAGTTTTGTTTGGCAAGGTGTTTTACTGGAAAAGTGTTTTTATGTTTGAACTAACACAATTATGAAGGAAACGTAGCTCTTAGTTAAGATTTATTGTTGAACAAATTGCTTTTTAACTAGTGTGCATTGACAAATATATCGAAAGGTAATCAGCCATTTATATGATAGAACGAACAAATCATCTTTTTTAAATACTTTAATATATTCTATAAATGCTCTTGTTGTTTTTGATTGTATAAAGCTCGTTGGTAAAGTAACTTTGCCTAGTTTAACAAAACATATCGTCATGGTGTTGAACAAAAGCAGGTTTTCCTTAAACTAAGAATTCATCGGCGTTTGCTTAAGGCAAGCGTTCATGCAGAGAGCAGATTTGATTAACCGCTAGCAGGCGCAGCTGAGTTATATAATAAATAATAATGGATTTCTCTACTGCGGTTTTAAGTTTAAAATTGTAGTTTTCCTAGTAAGTTTGTAGGCGACCTATGTGACCCATTTGACGAATTTTGTTTTATTTCTGATTCAAATATACTTTTGCTGACTGTTTTCAATTTAAATTGTGTAAACATTATCACTTTGAAAGTGTTGCCTAAATGTTATTTTACTTAGCTTATTTCATCCACAGCATTTAATTTACTTGGTATTGTAATTATAGAGTTTTGCCTCACATTTTGATAAAACGTTTTGTAAGCCACCTCAGACCAAAAATGTCGGACAGTGAAAATGAAGAAGTTAACAATGGCGTGGAATCGGTGAATATAATTTTTACTTCTGTTGCGTGATAAGGCAATATTGTGACGTAAATAAAGAAGCTTTGTTTTGGTCACGTGCTAAGAATTCGAAACGAATAATCAGTTGATTTTTTCGTCCGCAGAAAAATGGATGAAGCTAGATTCAAGCATCTTTCAATTGAAGCCCCAGTTATTGGTTTGTATGATCGTGCTAAGCCAGTTGTCATTCTCCAAAACCTTCTACGAGGCGACATTCTTGCAACTGCTTACAAGCTGCTTGCTTCACGACCGGGAGCTTATCACAAGCTACACCCAAGTTGCAAGCCCCACTTTACAGTCCGGGTAATCGGCTTTAATGAAATATCCCAAGAGTTGTTCTTTAAACAACTTTATCCAAACCAAGTAGAAAATGAAAAAATGAAAAAGTCACTCGAACAAAATCCATCGGCCAAGGCTTTGTGTTTTATTCCAATTTTTGCCAAAACTCTTTCATCTTATATTGTGAACCATGGTTCAAGTAAAGGTTTATTCACAGTTACTGATGTTTTTGCGTCTTTTGTGGCTTCTACTGTTCGCTCTACTAAGTTTACATCTAACCCTAGTATTTTGCGAGACCTTTCGCACTTGGCTTTTATCGGAATGCTTCATGATAAGTTCATCTTCGAAATGAAAGACTTCAATGTAGTTGGGCTTAATGTTACTGAATTGGAAGACTTTGTCAAATTTCAAGCTTACTCAGACAACAAAGAGCTAAAACTATTAGAAGGAGACAAAGTCTACTTCTTTATTCATCTCCTCTGGTAGGAATTCTTCGCAGCACTCAAGCTCATGTTTGACACTGATATCGAGAGATTTTCACAGTTGCTTCCTCTCATGGAAAGTGATCAATGGGAAATGGTTCTAAGATTTCTATTCGGGTTGCTCAATCCGGACCTACACAGTAAACTACGACCGATGTTTCAAATTTCTCAAACTGAAGTTGCTAAAAAGAAAGAGTTTCTCACAAACCTCGTCACTTCACTTGCTTCACAACTGCCAGTCGATCAAAAGTGGGCGAAGTCCGACAGAGCCAAGTTGTTCAAGGTTTGTGCTTTTGCTTCTGGATCCGGCGATAATGACATCATCACCTCAGTGGGGAATTCCCTTCCTGGAGAGCTGTACTTACGTGGAGCAATCCTTCCAAGTCACGTGGTAAGTCTCAGTCAAGTGCTTCAAGCCACTCAAAGGAAGCTTATCATCAACATCAGTGCCACTGCAATGAACGATATTGCTGCATACCTCGCCACATTCATTGGTAACGCTTTCGAAATTTTGATGAACGCAATGAAGCATAACGACCATAAGGTTTGTGCCTGTTGTTGTTCTTCTTTCAGTTTCTTTTGAACTTCGCGTGAATTACTTATTTTTCTTGCGTTTAAACAAATGCTTCTTTTATAAGAATGTTCAAAACTTTATGTTTTATTCCGATACCAAAATGTAATATTATGGGAGAAAATCAAACGAGGAGCGATACTAACACTTTGTATCGGGTATCGTAAACGATCTGATGTTATCGGACATCCCTAGTTGCAAACTTTAAAGTGAAAAAAAAATCAGTAGTGAAGGTTATTTGTCCGGGTGTGGATGTTTAATACAAAGTTAATGTGGCCAAAGTTGTATGGGGGTTGTAAAAACCACAAATACCACAAATGTGCAAAAAACGTAGACACTATACAGAAAGTTTGATGGAAACATTGTTTTGTTTGATTTCGAATGACCTTTCATGTGCACGTTTATATAACTTTTACAGATGGGAAAAGTATATGTTGAGACCAACAAAGCGAGTGACTTCACTGCTCTGTTCTCCTGTGCTCATAAAATCGACAAGCTGTGGTTACATCACTACAACATCTCACTGTCCGATCTGAAAGTTCTCACTGAAGGAATCAAACATTTGCCAAAACCGGTAATTAACATCAGTATTGTAAATTAAGTAATTTGCTTAAAGTAGAGCTAGGAATGCCCGATACGATTTTATTCTGATACCGATATTTTGGAAACAAAGTGTCGCGAACCGATCCCAAGCAAACCAAATTGAGTAAATTAAAATGTACAAAAGTATTTTTTGGGGTTATGGGACAAAATTTGGTTTAGTGCAAAAAGTTATTTTAACTGCTGTTCTTTGATGAATTTACCTTTGAAGGTAGACATTTCTGCATTAGGTAAAAATTCACGTTTAAAAAACCTATACGTATTACCGGCACCGATACAAGCCTAGGACGAGTATCGATACAACCGCTTGGCATCGGGTATCGGCTCCGTCTATCTATTTCATCAATGCCGCGTCACTTATTTAACCAGACAACCGTTCTTGACCGTTACTTCCACCCTCTGAATATAGCACATGTTACCAACAGAAACTCTAATTGAGATGTCTGGAAGCCGCTTATGCCAAGTATGAACTAATAACTTGTTTATGTAGATGATGATGTTGGACCTGTTTAGAACCAAGCTTGGATCAGATGGACTTCATCTGCTGGCAGAAAGTCTTCACAACTTAAAGAGCCTAAGGTTGGATCACTGCGATATTCATGGACCAAATTTACAACCTCTAACCGATGCCATATCTCGCTTAGATCGACCTGTAAGTTTATGCTATGTATGTTTACGACCACTAGGTGCGCTATATGTAAATCTTATTGTGTGAAACGGGGAATCCCCTTTGTCAGTTCATTCCAAGTCTGGCGCTCGTGGAGTGCGGAGCGAGAAACGGCAAGCAGAGCAAGTTAAGTTATGCTTAGGCAGTGAATAAGAATGCGGCCAGCTTTAAGAGGCTGAATTGTTTAAGTATAAGAACAGTGAACAAATGAAAAGAGACGGAATTCTGAACCTTTTAAAAAGCATGGATTATCCGCTGAAGAAATTGGTCGGGATTGCAGAAATGTGAGGCCAAGGCGTCGACATAACTTGCACCAATAGACAGAGTATGACCAGCTGAACAAATGTGCAAATTAATTATTTTCAAATAAACCTGAGTTGTTAACGGTGAAGTCCCACAATAATTCCCCTAACAACTTATCCACAGCCACGATTAGCTTTTACTTCCATTTTAGTTCAGTAGCTTTTATAATCATGCCGTTAAGCAAAAACTTAATATTTTGCAAAACAAGTAATATTTTGCAAAACATCCATTGCGACATAAACACGTCGTGGCAACCGTCACGTGACGTCATCATAATGATTACGTAATGGACTCAATGTAGCTTACACTTTTAGGATCGTAAATTGACGAACAACATGTTTATGCAGATGGAGGTTTTGGACTTAAGAGGCAACAATCGTGGAAGTGATGGGGCGGCTTTGCTAAGAAGTTGCGCTCATAAAGCGAAGCTGCTGGCGTTAAATAAAAACGATATCGGCAAAGATGATTTGGAATCTCTAAGCAAGGTAAGTTAACAGCTGGGATAATAAGTAGCCAACTCACAACAACCTAGGAGGAGGGTTGGTGAACTTCACATTTTGCCGGCCCGCGCAGTTCACACTGGTTTCATGGGATTTGTAGCTTTAAGTTGCCGATGCACGATGCCCGTAATATACTTAGGGCGTTGTTTTTCCAAATAATGTTGCGCCATTTATGATGTTGTAGTTTGTATTTTTAACAAATGGAACGTAAATCTCCTGCATAAAGCAAAATACTTTACCATTAAAAGAATATTTCACTAATAGATGTTTTTGTTTTATCTTTTTACCTAAAGGGAGTTTAACAAGTTGCATTCCATTCATTTTCATGTTTCAAAGCACCAAGTTGATATTTGTGATCGTAATAAACGTGATAAACTGTTGTTTGCTTTTCAGATAACAAGGGTAGAAACATTTTACAACATTCGTTGGAACTAAACGACAATTGAAACAGCTTTGCTCAAACTTTTCTCCACAACTTTTCAAGCTAGAACCATTTGTAAAAAAATTCTCTCACTAAAACCTGCTTTCTGTTAAATTACCTTTATATTATAACCTGCGACAAACCCTCTTAGTGTAACATCATTAACACATAATTAGGCATTTTTTAAATTTAAATAGATTTCTACAGCAGGTCCGGTTTGAGTACCAAGAAACTTATGTCATTTTTATCCACGGAAATATTTACGTTTCTTTTTTGTAAATCTTACACACAAATACGAAAATCAAGAACATAAAGTCGATATTGAAATTACCAAATTATCGCTCCGAAAAATGTTTCCTTTGTTGCGCATTTTCTCCCACTAAGCTAGCTCACTGGTGCATCAGGTTCTTACCGAAATGATTCTTCCAAGTTTATCCGCTTGTCGCATTTATTTCTACCAAAATCAGGCCTTATTGGAACTTAAAAACAAACAGAGCTATCTCCCCAAATAATCTTTATAAATGCCATTACATCGGACAATGCGTTTTTCATATTCCCAATGCGTCACGTCTTCTCCTAAAAAACTATTTGCCAATTTAAACGAATTAACAAATGTTTCGCGCTATCGTTTGTCCCATCTTCTTTAATATATTTTACTCAACTTTCAGTTAAACTTTTGCGCACGAGTTCGATCGGGAACAGCAACGTCACCTTATGACGTAACGTCGTTTCTAAAAATTTATCACCACAAACAAAATCCTAAATGCGCCGCTGATCGACGTGTATATTTGTCCCTTTATTGTAGAATTAGAGTGGAGTTTAATCAGCTGTATTTTGCTGTGCTTGTTTTTTAAGTGGTTCAAATAATTAAGTTGGTTTTAAAACTTTGTCGTAGAAGGCTTGAAGCACAGATCTGCATAGATGAAAATACATCGATCGATTATAGCAGTGTTCCTCAACGCCGAGTCCGCAAACTCATTTAAGCCCGTTAAAGGTTCTAGGTTGGTCCGCTAGCACATTAACTTTATATGCACAAACTACAAAATAAATGTTACAAAGCAGCGATTGATGCAAGCTAATATGACATTCTTGCATAGCGAGTTTGTAGTAAAAATAATTGTGTATTTTTGTTTTTTTACCGACAATCTTTTTGCTTTTTTCTGCGATTTTTCAGTTTTGTTATGTTTACGTTATTATTGGAATTTATCGTCTACTCTCCAGGATCGATATTCATTGATGTTTCGGTGTTTGTGTTGTTACACATGCGCGCAATATTTAAAAAAACACCATATTGTTCAACTGTTAGTTACGAAAGGGTTCAATAAAATAATAAAAAAATTAATTTTAATAATTGTGTCGCTTAGTAAACAATGGTAACCGGTTAAAAGTACGAAGGAGTGTAAAATTAATTTTAATAAAATTTCGTTGGAATTATTTTGTTTAAGGCATTGGTGAAATCGGTAAAACGAGAAAATTATGAAGTCAAGTTATTCCATTGATATAAGCAACTGGATCAATGACAGATTAAAATAGTAGTTGAATTTGGCAGCTTAAAAAAAGTTATATTTTAGCTATAATCAATTGCCTTAAAATAACCGGGAAAAGTTGATTAAGTTGTGTAAAATAATAAATATCTGCTAAACTAAAATACAAAAATTTTACAAAACTAATCGGCTCTTTTAGCTGAGGAATATAACTAGCACTACCCTGTATTTTATTAGACCTAAAAAATCGAAACCCAAATAAATGAAAACAAGCTATTGCTTAAAGGTAGTTTATCAGAAAATAATTTAAGCCCGGCGCAAAATTCCTGCGTTGATTGATTGAAACACGTGCGCGAGGAAAGGTTTGCCATTTGGTAAGTTGGATTTGAGGGAGCAACATGTTTGTGAAATACCTGAGCGAAACCAAACAAAAAGAAGCAGCACGTTTGGAGGAATGATGTGTACGTTTCTTGGGATGATCTCGTTTAATGCGCCACTGGGGCGTACAACTATTACAAGGTGCTGTAACAACTAGTGGCTGTCACGCGCGTCAATCTCGACTGTGGGAGATAGGCTTTAATATTAACCTCTTTTGACGCAGGGAAACCGCTTGGGTCAAAGCAAGGTTCGGGCAGGGAACATTGCTTGATCTTGGCGGTGCAACGTAGTTCTGGTGCCACGAGAAGGTTAGGGTGCGTTGTAGGTGGCCCATAGATGAGGTCGTGGCACCGTGTTGAATAAATAGGTTTCATTTTTAGCTTCGCCTTAAATAGTGGGATATTCCGCCATTTATTTCCGTAGGATATAGTTTGCATGGCGGTTTCAACTAAATAGTTATTTATTAGAGTTTTAGATTTCGAACGGTTGTGTTCATGGGCTTGTCTTGTGTCCGTGTAACGCAAGTCAATACAAACCGGTATTGACACCAAACCTCGCGTAGGGCATAGGATCCCCCACCCCTGGCTTTAGATTTTAAATGCAGATTTAATGCCCATTAATAGGTTGGGTTGGGGTAAAAATGTCCGCAAAAAAGAACGGTGCTGTGTGGAATTCTTCTTAAGGTTGCGCTGTTTTGCACCGTTCATAAAAAAAGTCGTGTTAACCAAATATTGTGTTTTAGTTCTTTATCTTTGGAGCTAAATGGCCGCATCCCATAGGCACTGGTTTTCAAGATAGCTTAATGTCTTGGAGCAGCAATAGGCCTTGTCCGTGCATTTTTATACACTTTTTTCTTCCCTTCCAATCCTGTGTAACTATAGGTAGCCATAAAAATGCCGGACAAGAAACCACTTGAAAACCAGTGATTTTGGAAAAACGTTTGCATGAAAAATGGCAAACCAAAAATACGTAGTAAAATCGAATTATGACGAGACGTTTACTGCAAAACCTCTCGCCCGGTCTTTAGCTCCATTTTCTTTGCTTCTGTCATTTTTCGTTTTTACAAATATAAATATAATATACAAACTCCACACCCCACAGTCGTTAATGACGTTGCTAAATGCGGTAAATGTTTACAAAATAATGTTAAAAAATATATACCAGTACTTATACCAATATATACCGCAACTGGCAAATTCGCGTGACAGCCACGCCTTCTATTGTAGATGTTTTGCACTTATAATTGTTATTGTGTTATAAAAGCAGGAAGTGTCCGGATTGGTTCATAGATTTTCACTTAATACTGCAATTTATATTTAAAGCACACTGCACAGATTTGAACCAATTTAGTGAGGTTATCGGCAACAACACATTTTATGTAAATTTTAATGCTTCCAAAATTAGAAGTGAATTCTAACCTAAAAATCGAACTCAATTTGGACAAAATTTGCTCAAATGTTGTGCTTAACACTTCATAACCTTTAACCAGGATGCGATGAGACGATGGAATTCTTCCCCGACGAAAGAACTGTGTGTTGTGTTTGCACTTAGTAAGGCTGTCACATAATAAAAACAAATCCCGCACGAACATCTGAGTCAGTTGCACTAATTTACATTTGTTGCCGATATATATTGTGGAAGGGAAGGTCTAGGAGTTCAGAAAACTGTTTTATCGACAAAAGCCTTTCAGTTATAGTAATTTTCGCTGTTTTTAACCCTTTTCTCCTACAGGTTTTATTTTTCGGTGTTTTGCAAACGCGCACACTTATACGCATTACCACCCAACAAATAAAACTCCACAAATGCTGGCAACCCACTTGTGTATTATTGCTATAGGTTTCAACACGGCGAGGAGTTATTGGCTTATTGTGTTAGTGATGCATTTTCCAAACAAACACAAAATAGGAATTTAAACGTGTCTTTAGGAATAGGGAATAGGGTTGTAATTGAACAAAGTAGGATCTAGGATGAAGTTACCCCTTTAGGGCGTAAGAAATAGGAATAGGTTGTGAACCAAAACCACGACGACTAGGGGTAGGGCCTTAAGGCTTAACTTAAGGTTTTAAGGATGAATGTTTAAGGATAGGCGCACTAAACTATAAAGCCATTTAATTATAGAAGATGATGTTTTAACCTTTTTTCTGTATTTTCATGAAACATTTTTGAGTACGAAGATGACCACGTGACCTGTTGCCATTATGACGAACGAACCACACGTTCATGACGTCATAGTGGCCAATCATCTCGGGGGTCCACAACGATCGACCACTAAATAAATTCACGTCCTGTTCGATCTCCATCTACGTCATCCCTGGGTATGACATCATTGATACATCATCGTGACTCAACAACCAAGCGGACTTGACGTCACTTGTGTTTTCCAACAACTGACGTCATCTTGTTGGGACTTTGCTCAATGAAAGAACTTTTTTGTTTGTTTTCATCTGGTACTGTCAGTTATTTTATCTTATGTGTTATGCCATTTAGCAGTTTCGCAGTGTCTTACGCGATTTATATCCAGAAAATATATATTTTCTTTAATATTCTTTGGTGATTGCTCGGTGAGGGTTATGATGTCATATACTGACGTCACTCATCCCAAAACGTCATATTTGACGTTTAAACATTTATAAGAGTTTTTGTTTTCATTTGTCGCTGTGTGTTTGCTGTGTGATTTATCGTCGCATTTTTGTGTAAGTGTTTCCGCGAAACCTATTGCGCTTAATATGAAAGTAATTTTCGAAAACCTGTGCTTTCTTTTCCAGCTGCAAATAATTCAAAGGGTGAATGTTTAGTGATTTTTGAAGTTCTTAAGGAAAAATTGTTTAAAACTCGTTAGGGATTTTAACTACTTTAATCAATCTTTAAAAAAAAAAAACGCGCACTTGATAATTTTACTCAATCTTTTTTTTATAATTTTACTCCTCTCGAAATAGCCTAGGTTAAACCTGTTTAAACCGCCTTAAACCAGTTTAATCAAGAATCTGGGGCAATTACAATATAAAAAGTTTATCGGAAAATATTTCAGGGGGAATTTACCGGATCTTTCAGCATAAACCGGTTAGAACCGCCTTAAACTGGTTTAATCAAGATTTTGAGGCAATTTGAAGCAAAATGATTTTTCGGTATAATTGGAAAATTTGGCAAGGCCTTGGTGTTTTTTTCTATTTTTGACGATTTAAAAATATACATATTTCATGGGAATTTACCGGAATTTTCAACAAAAACCGGTTAGAACCGCCTTAAACTGGTTTAATCAAGATTTTGGGGCAATTTGAGGCAAAAAGATTTTTCGGTAAAATTTGAAAATTTGGCAAGGCTATATATAGCCTTGGTGTTTTTTCCATTTTTGACGATTTAAAAATATACATATTTTGTGGGGAATTTACCGGATTTTTCAACAAAAACCGGTTAGAACCGCCTTAAACTGGTTTAATCAAGATTTTGGGGCAATTTGAAGCAAAATTATTTTTCGGAAAATTTGAAAATTTGGCAAATATAGCCTTGGTGTTTTTTTCAATTTTTGACGATTTAAAAAAAAAACATATTACAGGAGGAATTTACCGGATTTTTCAACACAAACCGGTTGGAACCGCCTTAAACTGGTTTAATCAAGATTTTGGGGCAATTTGAAACAAAATGATTTTTCGGCAAAATTTGAAAATTTGGCAAGGCATAGCCTTGGTGTTTTTTCCATTTTTGACGATTTAAAAAAAAAACATATTTCATGGGAATTTACCGGATTTTTCAACATAAACCGGTTAGAACCGCCTTAAACTGGTTTAATCAAGATTTTGAGGCAATTTGAAGCAAAATGATTTTTCGGTAAAATTTGAAAATTTGGCAAGGCTATATATTTTTGGCGATTTAAAAATATACATATTTTGTGGGGAATTTACCGGATTTTTCAACAAAAACCGGTTAGAACCGCCTTAAACTGGTTTAATCAAGATTTTGGGGCAATTTGAAGCAAAATTATTTTTCGGCAAAATTTGAAAATTTGGCAAGGCTATATATAGCCTTGCTGTTTTTTCTATTTTTGGCGATTTTAAAAGTGTACATATTTCATGGGGAATTTACCGGATTTTTCAACAAAAACCGGTTAGAACCGCCTTAAACTGGTTTAATCAAGATTTTGGGGCAATTTGAAGCAAAATTATTTTTCGGCAAAATTTGAAAATTTGGCAAATATAGCCTTGGTGTTTTTTCCATTTTTGACGATTTAAAAAAAAAAACATATTTCATGGGGAATTTACCGGTTTTTTCAACAAAAACCGGTTAGAACCGCCTTAAACTGGTTTAATCAAGATTTTGAGGCAATTTGAAGCAAAATGATTTTTCGGCAAAATTTGAAAATTTGGCAAGACTATATATAGCCTTGCTGTTTTTTCCACTTTTGACGATTTTAAAACTATACATATTTCAGGGGGAATTTACCGGATTTTTCAACAAAAACCGGTTAGAACCGCCTTAAACTGGTTTAATCAAGATTTTGGGGCAATTTGAGGCAAAATGATTTTTCGGTAAAATTTGAAAATTTGGCAAGGCTATATAGCCTTGGTGTTTTTTCCATTTTTGACGATTTAAAAAAAAACACATATTTCATGGGAGTTTACCGGATTTTTCAACAAAAACCGGTTAGAACCGCCTTAAACTGGTTTAATCAAGATTTTGGGGCAATTTGAAGCAAAATGATTTTTCGGTAAAATTTGAAAATTTGGCAAGGCTATAGCCTTAGTGTTTTTTTCCATTTTTGACGATTTAAAAATATACATATTTTGTGGGGAATTTACCGGATTTTTCAACAAAAACCGGTTAGAACCGCCTTAAACTGGTTTAATCAAGATTTTGGGGCAATTTGAAGCAAAATGATTTTTCGGCAAAATTTGAAAATTTGGCAAGGCTATAAATAGCCTTGGTGTTTTTTCCATTTTTGACGATTTAAAAAAAAAACATATTTCATGGGAATTTACCGGATTTTTCAACAAAAACCAGTTAGAACCGCCTTAAACTGGTTTAATCAAGATTTTGGGGCAATTTAAAGCAAAATGATTTTTCGGTAAAATTTGAAAATTTGGCAAGGCTATATATAGCCTTGCTGTTTTTTCTATTTTTGGCGATTTTAAAAGTATACATATTTCATGGGGAATTTACCGGATTTTTCAACAAAAAACGGTTGGAACCGCCTTAAACTGGTTTAATCAAGATTTTGGGGCAATTTGAAGAAAAATGATTTTTCGGCAAAATTTGAAAATTTGGCAAGGCTATAAATAGCCTTGGTGTTTTTTCCATTTTTGACGATTTAAAAAAAAACACATATTTCATGGGGAATTTACCGGATTTTTCAACAAAAACCGGTTAGAACCGCCTTAAACTGGTTTAATCAAGATTTTGGGGCAATTTGAGGCAAAATGATTTTTCGGTAAAATTTGAAAATTTGGCAAGGCTATATATAGCCTTGCTGTGTTTTCCACTTTTGACGATTTTAAAAGTATACATATTTCAGGGGGAATTTACCGGATTTTTCAACATAAACCGGTTAGAACCGCCTTAAACTGGTTTAATCAAGATTTTGAGGCAATTTGAAGCAAAATAATTTTTCGGTAAAATTTGAAAATTTGGCAAGGCTATAGGCTTGCTGTTTTTTCCATTTTTGACGATTGAAAACAAAAACATATTTCAGTGGAATTTACCGGATTTTTCAACATAAACCGGTTAGAACCGCCTTAAACTGGTTTAATCAAGATTTTGGGGCAATTTGAAGCAAAATGATTTTTCGGTAAAATTTGAAAATTTGGCAAGGCTATATAGCCTTGGTGTTTTTTCCATTTTTGACGATTTAAAAAAAAACACATATTTCATGGGAGTTTACCGGAATTTTCAACAAAAACCGGTTAGAACCGCCTTAAACTGGTTTAATCAAGATTTTGGGGCAATTTGAAGCAAAATGATTTTTCGGTAAAATTTGAAAATTTGGCAAGGCTATATAGCCTTAGTGTTTTTTTCCATTTTTGACGATTTAAAAAAAAAAACATATTTCATGGGAATTTACCGGATTTTTAAACAAAAACCGGTTAGAACCGCCTTAAACTGGTTTAATCAAGATTTTGGGGCAATTTGAAGCAAAACGATTTTTCGGTAAAATTTGAAAATTTGGCAAGGCTATTAGCCTTACTGTTTTTTTCCATTTTTGACGATTTAAAAATATACATATTTTGTGGGGAATTTACCGGATTTTTCAACAAAAACCGGTTAGAACCGCCTTAAACTGGTTTAATCAAGATTTTGGGGCAATTTGAAGCAAAATGATTTTTCGGCAAAATTTGAAAATTTGGCAAGGCTATAAATAGCCTTGGTGTTTTTTCCATTTTTGACGATTTAAAAAAAAAACATATTTCATGGGAATTTACCGGATTTTTCAACAAAAACCAGTTAGAACCGCCTTAAACTGGTTTAATCAAGATTTTGGGGCAATTTAAAGCAAAATGATTTTTCGGTAAAATTTGAAAATTTGGCAAGGCTATATATAGCCTTGCTGTTTTTTCCATTTTTGACGATTTTGAAAATATACATATTTCATGGGGAATTTACCGGATTTTTCAACAAAAAACGGTTGGAACCGCCTTAAACTGGTTTAATCAAGATTTTGGGGCAATTTGAAGCAAAATGATTTTTCGGCAAAATTTGAAAATTTGGCAAGGCTATATAGCCTTGGTGTTTTTTCCATTTTTGACGATTTAAAAAAAAACACATATTTCATGGGGAATTTACCGGATTTTTCAACAAAAACCGGTTAGAACCGCCTTAAACTGGTTTAATCAAGATTTTGGGGCAATTTGAGGCAAAATGATTTTTCGGTAAAATTTGAAAATTTGGCAAGGCTATATATAGCCTTGCTGTGTTTTCCACTTTTGACGATTTTAAAAGTATACATATTTCAGGGGGAATTTACCGGATTTTTCAACATAAACCGGTTAGAACCGCCTTAAACTGGTTTAATCAAGATTTTGAGGCAATTTGAAGCAAAATAATTTTTCGGTAAAATTTGAAAATTTGGCAAGGCTATAGGCTTGGTGTTTTTTCCATTTTTGACGATTGAAAACAAAAACATATTTCAGTGGAATTTACCGGATTTTTCAACAAAAACCGGTTAGAACCGCCTTAAACTGGTTTAATCAAGATTTTGGGGCAATTTGAAGCAAAATGATTTTTCGGTTAAATTTGAAAATTTGGCAAGGCTATATATAGCCTTGCTGTTTTTTCACATATTTCATGGGGAATTTACCGGATTTTTCAACAAAAACCGGTTAGAACCGCCTTGATGTTTTATCCATTTTTGACGATTTTAAAATTATACATATTTCATGGGGAATTTACCGGATTTTTCAACATAAACCGGTTAGAACCGCCTTAAACTGATTTAATAAAGATTTTGGGCAATGATTTTTCGGCAAAATTTGAAAATTTGGCAAGGCTGGTTTAAAAGCTTATTTGCCACTATTTTTAGCTTGTTAATTCATTATTTTACAAGCCAGGTCTGCAGAAAAGAACAAATTTATTTTTGAAAATTGCTTCCATATTAAGCGCAATAGGTTACGCGGAAACACTTCCACAAAAATGCGACGATAAAGGACACAGCAAACACACAGCGACAAATAAAAAATTAAACGTCAAATGAGACGTTTTGGGATGAGTGACGTCAGTATGACATCATAACCCTTTCATAGAGCATTATCCTAACAGTATGACGTCAGTTGTTGGAAGCAAGTTGACGTCAAGTAGAGGCGGTGTTGACGTCATTCCCGCTTAGTGGTTGTACGCTGATGACGTAGCAGTGATGTCATCACACAGAGATGACATGTGACGTGATTGAATTGAAGTTCAAACTTGACGTTGATCTGGTCGGTCGATCGTTGTGGACTCCCGGAGATGCGAAGTCATTTTGACGTCATAACCTGGTTTGTTCGTCATAATGTCAACCGGTCACGTGGTCCTTTCCCGATCGTACTTACGGTGTTTCATGAAAATACAGAAAAAAGGTTAAAATATCATCTTCTACTATTCAGTGGCTTTGTTTATTGCGCCTATCCTTATCCCTAAACCTTAAACCCTAGGCGCGGTGGTTTTGGTTCACAACCTATTGCTACTCCTTAAGCCCTATATGGGGGGCCTTAAATCTTAAACCTTGCTTATCCTATTCATATAGCCGTTGAGGTTTTTGTTCACAACCTATTGCTACTCCTATTCCTTAAGCCTATATACATGGGGGCAACTGTCCGCTGGTTTCCTACTACAGTGAGCAATCGCGAACATACCTATTCCCTAAACACTCTTTAAGCCCTATGTGGAAAAATGTTACCTATCAAACCTTAAAACTCTTAGCCTAAGGCCCTATATGGGGGAACAGCCCCCTAGTTTCAACGGATGAGTGACTGTTTTTTCACGAACATCCCTATAACCCTATTCTCTTTAAAAAGACTTGTAAAAGTATTTTTTTGTTGGTGGCAAAATGCATCACTGACACATTAAACCTATAACCCAAACACAATGCGGGAAAATGTTGCGGAAACGTGTAGTGTTTTGTTTGTTGGGCGAAAAACTGAAAATCAAGCCTGTAGGAAAAATGGTAAAAGAAACTGCAAAAAATCGCTACATTGAAAGTCATTTGTCGACGATCAAGTCGACATTAAAAAAGACAAAACATTCAACCGAACTTTCTGAACTTCTAAGACTTTCCCTTCCACAATATATATCGGCAACAAATTTAAATTAGTGCAACTGACTCAAATGTTCGTGCAAAGTGCAAACACAACACACAGTTCTTTCGTCGGAATTCCATCGTCTCATCGCATCGTGGTTACAGGTTATGAAGTGTTAAGCACAACATTTGAGCAAATTTTGTCCAAATTGAGTTCGATTCTTAGGTTATAGTTCACTTCTAGTTGAAGTTCGAATTGAAAGCATTAAAATTTACATAAAATGTGTTGTTGCCGATAACCTCACTAAATTGGTTCAGAGCTGTGCAGTGTGCTTAAGTATAAAGTGCAGTTTTATGTGAAAAAGCTCTGAAAAACAATCCGGACACTTTTTGCTTTTGCCAGTTGCGGATTTGCCAGTTGCGGTATGTGGTTTAAACAAGAAATATTTTTTAACATTTTTGTAAAGTTTATAAATTTACCGTATTTAGCAACGTCATTAACGACTGGTGTGCGAGAGGTTTTGCAGAAAACAACCCTTCAAAATTCGATTTTACTAATTTTTTTTGATTAGCCATTTTAGTGCAAACTAATGCCAACATCACTGGTTTTCAAGTGTTTTTGTCCGGCATTTTTATGGCTACCATTTGAAGGAAAGAAAAAAGTGTATAAAAATGCACGGACAAGGCCTATTGCTCTCACATAACGTGTTTGCTAAATAAATTTCTAAGCTAACTTGAAAACCAGAGCCTATGGGATTCGGTCATTTAGCTCCAAAGAAAAAGAAAAAGAAACTAAAATGCAATATTTGGTTAACACGACTTTTTTTATGAACGGTACAAAACAGCGCAGCCCTAAAAAGAATTCCACACAGCACCGTTCTTTTTTCAAACTTTTTACCCAAACCCAACCTATAAATGGGCATTAAATCTGCATTTAAAAGCTAAAGCCAGGGGTTGGGGGATCCTATGCCCTACGCGAGGTTGGGTGCCAATACCGGTTTGTATTGACTTGCGTTACACGGACACAAGACACGCCCGTGAACACAACCGTCGGAATCTAAAATCCTAATCCTTATTTAGTTGTAACCGCCATACAAACTATATCCTACGAAATTAAATGGCGGAGTATCCCACTATGTAAGGCGAAGCTAAATGAAACCTATTTATTCAACACGGTGCCACGACCTCATCTATGGGCCACCTACAACGCACCCTAACCTTCTCTTGGCACCAGAACTACGTTGCACCGCCAAGATCAAGCAAGGTTCCCTGCCCGAACCTTGCTTTGACCCAAGCGGTTTCCCTGCGTCAAAAGAGGTTTATGCTAAAGCCTATCTCCCACAGCCGAGATTGACGCGCGTGACAGCCACTAGTTGTTACAGCACCTCATAATAGTTGTACGCCCCAGTGGCGTTAAAACGAGATCTTCCCAACAAACGTACAACATCATTCCTCCAGACTGTTGCTCCTTCACATCCAACTTGGCAAATGGCAAACTTTTTCGCGCGCACGTGTTTGGACGAGTCAGTTGCGCAATCAATCAACGCAGGAATTTTGCGCCGCGCTTAAATTATTATCTGGTAAACTACCTTTAAGCAATGGCTTATTTTTATTCTTAAGGGGCTTAAGAGTAAATGAGTTGTGTAATACTTCTGTATTTAATTTTTTTTTCGGTTTTAAATAAAAATTTGGCAAAGCCTTGACGTGCTTTCGATTTTTGATGATTTAAAAAAAATTGTTTTTTATTAAATATAGTCTTTCCGATTTGTCAAGTTTTAAAATGTTTAAAATAAGAATTTTCAGAGTTCCTGAAACATGTTAAGTTTTGTGCTGTTCGAAATGGATTTGTAAACCATTTGCAACAGACAACAAACACAAAAGTAAACACACATATTTGTGAAAAATATTTGTGAAATAACTTAAGTCCAAGTCAAGTCATTTGTTAAAGACTTAAGTCAAGTAATTTTATCAAAACGACTTAATTCAAGTCAATTAAAAACAGTGACATACACTTGAATCAAGTCATTGGCTTCAGTCATTACAACACCGGAATCCAAACTGATTTTTTAAAGCTAAGTCTATATATTTTATTCGATAATTTTTATGTTTCTTTTCGTTTAATATTATTAAAGTTATTAGCACAAACTTTTAAACCCTACCCGCAATCATTAATCCGTACAGTTACTCGTCACTTTATGAAATAATTTGTTGATCTTTGAGTTAATCTAAGCAACTTCTCCAACTCTATACCACGCCTTACTACTCAAAATCAACAAAATAAGCGTGCAGAAATATGTATAAAGGACTCAATTGTTCTACATTATTTTTACAATTACCTTTTTTTACACACACAACAAACAAGCACAGCAAAATAAAAATAAGGCTCAATATAAATCTACAATAAAAGGAACAAATTAGGATTTGTTTTAAATTTGCCAAATATTTTTTTTATATTGACAAATTAATTTCGACTATATGTCAACTGTATCGTGGATATCATGAGCGCCATAAATTACATTAAAGATCAATCAGGTTAAAACAAAAAAAGTTAAACTTCGAGCCACACTAAGAGGGTTTATCAGAGGTTTTATGCGAAAAGTTGTTTGCTGAACCTTACAGTTTTAAATCAGGCGTTCTTAAACTTTTTTTTTTGCGGATATATCTAAAATTTGTTTTTGCTTCGCATGGACCACGGAGGAAGGGAATTTTACAGATGACGTCATAAATTCACATCACAACACAAAAATGGAGTCTGAATACATTCAGTGCAAAATCGTTTTATTTAATTAAACTTTTTTTTGAAAAATTGATTACTTTTTAAACATACACTAATATTTTAATTAGGCCTTCATGGACCCCCTAAAAATTATACACTTAACACCAAGTTTAAACAACCCGGGTTTAGATTGTGGCAATAAGGTAAATACACAAATGCCGATTGGTGGTGAGATCCAATTATTGCAAATCTGTTGAAACTTAAAAACGTTTAGGGCTCCCAAATAAGTAAACAAGTATAAGGCGGCGAAACCAGTTGGTGGAAGATGAACGAAGTTCATTTAGATGTCAAGGTTGTTAGTATTTCTTTAATTCCACCGTTGTTAGCTGTAAAACATACAAGAGTGTTTAACAGCCTCAAATATAAAAAACAAGTATATTAGAGCCTTGAAATGCATCGCCAACTGAAAGCTACAAATTCTATGAAATTAGTTTGCGGGACTTATGTTCGCATTAAACGAGGCTTTTCATTTGTGAGTCTGTTACTTATTATAAAATTTGCAAACTTACCTTGCGCAAAGATTCCAAATCAACTTCACTGATATCGTTTTCACGTAACATTAGCAGCTTGACTTTACGAGCACAACTTCTAAGCAAAGCAACCCCTTTACTTTCAATATTGTTGCCTCCCAAATCCAAAACTTTCATCTACATAAACACGTTGTTAGTTAATCTACGACGCTAGAAGTGTAAGCTACATTGCGTCTATCGTGGCTATGAAGAAGTTTGCAGAATTATTTTGGGCAAATAACTCAGGTTTATTTAAAAAATAATTAGGTTGTACATTTGTTCAGCTTGGCACAACTTGTTTGTTCAATTAACACGACGCCACGTTATAACGCTGTTGTGTGACGTCATGTCTACTGACCCATTAAACAAAATCCTGCAGCGCCCCTCGCGATCCGCAAGCTAACAATAAAAAGTCTGATGTTGTAAGAATTTTACAATCTCTTGGACCTTGTGGGACGCATTTCGAAAATTCAGAGAATTACATTATTATTGCAGTTTTGCGTCCGATATTTTTGTGAATCACAAACTAGGTTTTGGATGTCTATGGGGAATTCCCTATTTCAAAATGTGCACCCCCGGTTTTAGGGGGTCAGTGTGAGTAGTCCGCATACAGCGCACCTAGTGGTGGATAATATACATAGAGTAAACTTACAGGTCGATCCAAGCGAGATATGGCATCGGTTAGAGGTTGTAGACCGGTCTCTTTAATGTAACAGTTCCTTAAAGATAGGTTCTTAACGTTGTGAATAGATTTTGCCAGTAGAGCAAGTTCATCTGATCCAAGCTTGGTGAAATACAGGGCCAATCCTTCCATCTACATAAACAAGTGTTTGTTAGGTTAATATTGTTACAGGTGGCCTCCAATCATTTCATGCAGTCGGTGTTTAAAGGGGGAAAGCTTAATATTAACTCTAACTACCCCAAGTATTGTCAGCACATCTCAAACAATCAAATACATGTGACATTTTGTTCCCCATAAACACACTCGGGCGACAGCTAGTGGCAACATCTCAACAATAACAAGTTAAAAAACATAATCATTCACTGCTCGCCGTTGGTGACACCCGCCCACAAAATGTGCACTCCCCCCCCCCCCACGCGGTTATTTTTTTGCACTCTCAGTTTTGGAGCTAATGTTACTTAAGCACTGTGTGGTCATAAACTTACAGGGCAATCCATTTGAGATATGGCATCGGTTGGTGTCATGCAAGCTCAACCACCAAGGTTGGTGTCATGCAAGCTCAACCACCACATCTACATAAACAAGTTATTAGTTGATACTTGGTACAAGCGGCTTCCAGTCATCTCAATTAGCGTTCCTGATGGCAGCTTGTGCTGGTAAGCAGGAAATATCCAGAACGGGGTTAAAACAATTGCTGCAGTGATAAACAATGTTATTTTCATGAGGTGGTATCACGCACCATGCAGTGGTAGACAAGCGTTATGTGTTGTTATAATGGTTGTAAAACCCTGATTAGAGATCGGAGCCGATGCCCGATACAAAGTGGAAGTATCGGTACTCGTCCCAGGCTTGTATCGGTGCCGATCCAATACTAAGCAGTAAAGGTTTTATAAACATGAATTTCCACATAATGCAGCAATTCCTATTTTGAAAGGTAAGTTCATCAAAAATAGAAGTTACAATCTGTTGGTAATTTAACTTCTTCGCGCTAAAACGAATTTTGACCAATAACCTAGAAAAATGGCCTTGAAACGTATTTAATCTATTTTTTTGATTGGGCATAGTAATGACGTCATTATTTAACGGATCGTTATACTGTGTGTCCAAAATTTTGAGTATCGGCATCAGAATAAAATATCAAGTATCAGGCATCACAACATCTATAATAAGCAAATTACGATTATTTACCAACCAACGTTAATTACCGGTTCAGCCAAATTGTTAATTCCATCAGTGAGAACTTTCAGATCGGGCAGAGCGATGTGCACGCAATGTAACACCAGCTTGTCGATTTTATGAACGCAGGAGAAGAGAGCAGTGAAGTCACTTCCTTTGCTGGTGCCAATATGAACTTCTCCCATCTGTAAAAGTTATATAAAGGTGCACATGAAAGGTCAATCAAAAACATACAAAATAATGCATTTCATAAACTTTTGCCAACCAGTTAGCCCAGTGAACCCCTCGAAAATAATAAATAGATTCTCGGCATCCCGACTAGATTTTTCGTTGAGTATTTTACTGAAATGAACTACACAATCAACTTAAAACATGTAGGAAAATGTCATTTATATAATGGTCTGTATTCGGACACAAATAGTTCTATCAAGAAGCTTACAAATTGAGCAGAAATCAGATTCTAAAAATTTCTTAAATATCTCTCGGCACCCTTAAGCATTAGAAACGGAACACAGGGGCGCCGCGGCAATCCGGTTGAGAACCACTGGGTTAGGCTGTATATACACTTTCTCTATTGCGCCTATGTTTGGTAACTTATGTTTTTCACCAGTTCGTATTTGTGGTATTGTTACAAACCCCATACAACTATGTTCACACTAACTTTGTATTAATCATCCACACTCGGACAAATATGTTTTACCACTTTCAAATTTCCACTTTAAAGGTTGCAACTAGGGATGATAATATCGGATCGTTTACGATAGCCGATACCAAATGGCAGTAACACTACTCGTTCGCTTTTTCCCATAACATTACATTTTCCTATCGTAATAAAATATATTAATGTGACTGTTAAATGTGACCAGTAACTTTGGTATCATCGATCAAATATCCTTAACCACTTTAGAAAGTGTTTCCACTTTAAAGATTGCAACAAGGGTTGTACGATAATATCAGGTCAAACATTAAATTTTGGTTTCCAAATAAAATGTGGTGTATTGGACAATCCTATTAACGCAACGAAAATAAATAATTCACGCGCAACTTAAAAAAAAGACTAAAAAGAAAAAAAACTAAAAAGCACTTCTACAAACCTTATGGTCATTTTGCTTTATTGTGTCCATCAAAATTTCCAAAGCGTTGCTAGTAAATACGGTGGGGTATAAAACTTTATCGACCATTCCTCCGGTGTTGATGATAAACATTCTTTCAGTCGCTCGTAACACGTGACTGAGAGATGTCACGTGACTTGGAAGGATCGTTCCATTTAAATGTAGCTTTCCAGGAAGGAAATTCCCCACTGTGGTGATGATGTCACTATCGCCTGATTCATGAGCGAAAGCACAAACCTTGAACAACTTGGCTGTGTCTCTCTCGTACCACTCTCGACGGACAAGCAGTTGTGAAGCAAGTGAAGTGACGAGGTTTGTGAGAAACTTTTTCTTTCTAGCAACTTCAGTTTGAGAAATTTGAAACATCGGTCGTAGTTTACCGTGTAGGTCCGGATTAAGCAACCCGAATAGAAATCTTAGAACCATTTCCCATTGATCACTTTCCTTGCGTTGAATAAATTGTGAAAATTTCCCGATATCAGTGTCAAACATGAGCTTGAGTGCTGCGAAGAATTCCTGCCAGAGGAGATGGACAAAGAAGTAAACTTTGTCACCGTCCAAGATTTTTAGCTCATTGCTATCTGAAAAAGCTTGAAATTTAATAAAGTCTTCCAATTCAGTAACTTTAAGTCCAACTCCATTAAAATCTTCTGTTTCGAAGATAAACTTATCTTGGAGCATTCTGTTTAAAGCCAATTTCGAAAGCTGACACAAAACATCAGGGTTAGATGTAAACTTAGTAGAGCGAATAGTAGAAGCCACAAAAGCCGCAAAAACATCAGTAACTGTGAATAAACCTTTACTTGAACCATGGTTCACAATATAAGATGAAAGAGTTTTGGCAAAAATTGGAATATAACACAAAGCCTTGGCTGATGGGTTTTGTTCGAGTGACTTTTTAACCTTTTCATTTTCTACTTGGTTTGGATAAAGTTGTTCAAAGAACAATTCTAAGGAGATTTCATTAAAGCCGATTACCCGGACTGTAAAGTGTGGCTTGAAACTTGGGTGTAGCTTGTGATAAGCCCCCGGTCGTGAAGCAAGCAGCTTGTGAGCATTTGCAAGAATGTCGCCTCGTAGAAGGTTTTGGAGAATGACAACTGGCTTAGCACGATCATACAAACCTATTACTGGGGCTTCAATTGAAAGATCCCTGAATCTAGCTTCATCCAAACCATCCATCATGATGTAGGCTTTGGATGATTCTGATAATTTGTCCAGAATTGCATCATCTTTGTCCTTTCGGTGTTTCCAATTGATTTTGGTCGACTTAACTAGAAACTCCAAAACATTTATTTTGTTAGTCTTGTCCAAATTCTTAATATCAAGAAAAAACAAATAGAAGTTGTCCGTTGTGGATAGTTCATCTTTAATATGCTTGAGAAACTGCTTGGCAAGTGTGGTTTTACCGATACCAGCATCACCAACCACACCAACTGTGTTTCCATATTTCTTAACATGTTCATTAAAACTTGCTTGACCGAGATATTTTGATTTTGCTTCTTGAATCGAATTGTTCTTTGCTTCAAGAAACAATTTCTCCAAAGAAACGAGACTGGTTTCCACAAAAATCATTTCTTTTGTCCCAAACTTCTCCAACGTTTCTAGATGCTCTTTGATGACGTCAAGAGGTACCGGGTCAGTGGGCAGAGATTCAATGATGACGTCAGCCTTTCTGTCCAACGATTCTCGCAAAAAATAATCTAAATACAACGAAATTAGCAAAGGAGGTTTATTAGAATATAATACGTTAGCAAAAAAAAAACAGCTAACTTAAAAACTCAACAATTTGCCCGCCTTATTACGCTAAACTTGCAAACCTGACTTTACTAAATTTGGTATTTAAGTTTTTTTTAAATGCTTTAAATTCGATAAAGAGCAGAGGTTCCTAAACTCATTTTAACGTGGACCCTAAAGATTTTTAATTCGCTTGAAACAAAGTAAACATGAAATTGATGATGTCATAAATCAAGATAACTTCAAAAGCCTGATGTTTTAGGTCTGACTTATGCCCAAATATGAAACCATCGATTATAATTACTTTAAAGGCGATTTTATTTCAATTATCTTTCAACTTTTAATAAAACAATTACATTTTTATAAATATAAAATAAAAATCGTTGGGGCGTAATCGAACCTTCAAAACTAATTCACATTAGTTCGGCAACCTCTGGTGAAGCTACTCTGTACCTTTGTCTTGCCGCAACTTTATCTGCCAAACGATATCCCTGTTACATAATATATATCACCTTCTTCTCGTGTCTGATTATGTGATCTGTATAGACTACTCACTACTGTGTTGGGCTGAGATTCCCTGTCTCTCGTCCTGGTCAAAACAAACTTTTTCTTGTCTCCTTGCTTGCCTTCTATTTTACGGCCTTCTGTGATGGAATAAACTATAAATAAGCTAACAGAACCATAGTAGTCGGTAAAATATAGGTTACTCTAGTCTACAATTATATAGAAATTTTCGCTCTAAGCGTTCACTGTTTTGTTGGAAAACTTTGATGCCTCCCAACAAGCCCCATCACTCACATACACATCTTAGACCCGGTGACATAATTCGTCAAACAACGCACTTACGGTGGTCGAATGTATACAGTTGAGGATAGTTGAACCAGACGCCCGAAAGAATTGCTAAGATGACAACAGCGACAGGAACCATCCATCTACGATTTGGTTGAATTGCTGGTACTGCTGGTGGATGAAGATGGTAATGTCTGTCCCCGATTTGTAGATTCTGGGCGTTGATTGACTGGCTAGGGCCGGGTATAGGGTCCTGTTAGAAAAGTAAATTAATAAACACTTTAACTGTCCGCTATTTAACACTATTTTAAAGTTGGTAAATCATGAAGTAAGGTAATGCTTGAGAGTTTTATGTTTTGCTGCAGTAAGGTATTATCAAAAAAAAAAACAAGAACCTTAAGGACGAACTCCAAGTAAAGCTACAGGTCACATTTTGATCATATTGGTGCTGTACTTGTATCTGTGCTAAATGATTTCTGATGTTTGTAAACGGGTTTAGTCGTGACAATGTTTATTGATTAGAAATAAAAACAAAATTCATTAAACGCACTTTAAATAGTTGATACACTGATTGCTTTATATCTGTTTCTTTTAAAAGATGCGACATTCGCCGCAATGAAACAATACGAGTAAATGGAGATCATGTTCGGTTCTGTCCAAACTTATCCCTTAGCTTAGGCCTTAGATGACGAGGGTGACAAAAGATTTATTGAACTAAATTCATTGTTTACCCTTAAATATCGTTATGGAGCTGTTTTTCTACGGACGAAAAAATCAACTGATCATTTGCTTGACCATAGCACAAGACCATAACAAATTCGCTATAAACACGCATTAATAATACTTAATCCTTTATAAAGCAACAAAAGTTATATTTACCGATTCCACGCGATTGTTAACTTCTTCGGTTTCACTGACCGACATCTTTGGTCTGAGGTGGCTTACAAAAGGTTTTATCTAAAATATCTTTAGGTAAAATAACATTTAGGCAACACTCTAAACTTAGCTATGTTTACACAATTCAGTTTTATAAATGAGTTAAAACAAAACACTTTGCAAAAGTATATTTGCATCTGAAATAACATAACATTTGTCCACGGAGTGATTGTGCATAGGTCGTCTACAAAGTCAACTAACTAAGACAACACAGTTTTAAACTTAAATGTCACAAAGCGAAGTCCGTCATCATTTTTCAGGAAGTTACTGATATAACTCAGCTGCGAAGTCTGGCGGTAATTCAAATCTGCTCTGTGCAATTAACGCTTGCCCGAAACGAGACCGCTGATATATAGTTTAAGGCAGCTGTGGATGGGAAAACCTGCTACTCTTCGACATTATGTCGATTAAGTTTGGTCAAATTAGGCAAGTTACTTTACTAACGATCTCTCTGTTAAAAACAATCATCGAGCAACAACAGCATTTAAAAAACAATTTAAGCAAAAAAAACGATTTGTTCTTTCTATCAGATAAATGGCTATTACTTTTTCTTAGCTTTGTCAATGTACACGAGTGTAAAAAGCAAACTGTTCGACACAAAATCGTAACTAAATACTATGTTTCCTTTAAAAACGTGTTAGTTCGAACATAAAACCACTTTTGCCAAACAAAACATATATTTGTGCGTTCAATTAAAAATGTGTAACATTTATTATGAAAATATTTATTAATGTACCGCCTGAAGATACAACTTGTTTAATGACTAAACACTACTTGTCCTTCATAAAAGCCAACCATTATAGCAAATATTAAACGGACTGAAACAACTTTCTTGAAAGCAGAACAACTAAGCAAGTTACAGTTCATAAAAATGGGAATAAGCCTTGATGTAAATCTAAACGATAGGCCTACTTTGTGAAAAGAACAAAGAACTCCATTCAAGCAAATAATGAAGTCGCGCTTTAACTGTTGCTGTGTCGTGATGTCAACCGTCAAACAGTGAATCGTCTGTGATAAAATACTTCTCTGGACACGTTTTTCGTCAAAATCAAAGTTTTACTGCGGGTTTAGAAAAAGTGATCAGATAACAGCTAGTACTTTCAGTGATAAAATTAACCAAGTTCGCGCTTTTTTGTGCAATCCGGTTTTGGCAATTTATGAATTTGTTACATCAGTGGTTAGAATTAAAGTTTTGCTTCTGAATACATATTGTGGAAAACCGAAATTACACAAGTTTATTTTTTGTGTTTTAAATTCCCACCACTGGTTACATTATTTCTTACATGTTTGGTCGAGGCAGTTTCGGTTTTTCCGAAACTCCAAAACCATATTGTTGGGATGATTTACGCAAGACTGGAAGACTCGGCCAGAATTTGCGAAGCTACCTTTGTAGGCAGGTGTAACGTCATCCGGTTTATTGCGTCACAATGGAACAAAAGAGAGAGCTCGCCGCGATTCAATAGCGTTTGTCGAAAAGAAAACTCTCCAGTTAAAAACATTATTGCCAAAGTGTTGAACGATGAAATTGTGGCATAGAAAATACATAATTATTTCACATTTAATATGAAACAATTTTGGAAGTCTGTCAATATTAATGACGTCATTTAGTATTGGATTGGAAAGGCCGATATGTTTGGCCAAATATCGGACATCGCAATAAAGCAAGCATCGGACATAACTAACAGTTAAAGATTACTCAATCAAAACTGATATATATTCAGCAATTCGCACCACAGCAGATCAAATTCCCAATTATAAAAAGTGCAGAATGCCCAGCAATGTAAAGTGATAGGTTTGGAGATAAACTAAGTAATAACAATTAACTCCATTTACCAAATAAATGAAGTCGTGCGTATTAAAAAGGTATGACATTTAATGACTTGTGTTTGACAACAAACTTGATGATGTTTACGCATTTACTATTTAAAAACAGGAAAAGTTGATGTTTATTAAAAAAATATGTCGTTAAACAACAGGGTTGAAAAGCGTATTTTTACATTTTTAAATTTATTAAAATATAAATTTTGGCAAAATCTTAAAATTCAAAATTCAGCTTTTCAGTTTCTTTATATTTTGTAAACTATTTGTTGTATTTAAAGTGCGCTTTCTAGCGGCCAGCAATTTATGTTTAGGCTGCTGCTGCGAGACTAAAAATTGCTTAGCAACAAGCACTAGCTCAAGAGAGACACCACGTGGTGTACTATTTTGAAAACGTTGTAAATTGAAATTCAACATTACTTTCAAAATAAAGCATCACTGTCTTGTTTTAATATTTGCGACAAGTCTAAAATAGGCCTACTATGCTTTCAGCGCTCAAAAAGTAAAACACAAATGGATTTTAATTTAAAAATAATACTTCCCCTTCATAATTATGCGCTTGTTCAGCAATAGTAACAATAAAAGACACAAAACGAGGCCAATTTATAATAACAAACTAGAATATTTCCCAGAAGACTAATAAATTGGTAAACCCGTCCGAAAAAGTAACTCAACTAAAGCATAACACAAATTAAACTTTAAGCACATTATTTTATGTGCAAAACAAGATAAATCCAAATTTTATAAAAAAAATGCATAATTAAAGCACGTCAAGTAATTTCAAGTCAAAGTCACTAGTCTAAAAAGATTTAAGTAATGTAATTTTGCCCAACAGACTTAAGTCAAGTCATTACAACACTACTGGTGTTTCCTTTACTTTTCATGGGATGCATTGTCAGAAAAATGATTAGAACTGAAGTCTAGGGCATATTTGCTGAAAAGTCACATAAAAATATAAATCTCCTAACAGGATAAGGAAGGCGATAAGGACATTTTTCAGTGTCTTTGAGGACCATTTTTGTTTTGTTAAATTAGAAGAAACTCTCCAAATCTGATTGCTTCATAAAACCATAAAACAGTTTTACCTTTAGCCTAATTTAACAGACTGAAAAACAATTTTCTGTTGTTACTAAAATCATACAATTGTTTTTCGTGCAACGTAAAGTATGTTTTGACTTTACATATTTAATAAGTCTAATGCTAATTTGTAAAATATTAAAAAGTAAAATAGATTCTCTCAAATTTTTTTAATTTGAAAAATTACAAAACTTCTTCAGTTCTGCAGCAATCTGGCTCTGAAACTGTACACAACACGCAATACTTCAATAGGTTGATGAAGGCAGGAAGTTTTTATTTTTGATAAAAGAGAAACTTGTAGTCAACTTAAACCAGCGTAATTATGAAAGTTCAACAAAAATGATTGTCATTGCATAGCGACCAAATTGAAAGCAGTAATAATATGAATTTCATGTGCGGTGATTTTTTAACGATGTTTAAAAACAAAAATGTGCACAAATGGAAAGTTTGAAGAACAAAAGCAATAAAGCAAAATTTACAAAGAAGCATATTTACAAGTAGAAGGACAGAGTCAATCCATAGCCAAGTAATACTATCGTGACATGGTTTAAAAATGAGAAAATAAGATTGGTAAAAGTATTTCATTGAAAGCAATTAAATCTATACGATTACATATTTTTGTAAAAACATAATACATACACAATACAAATCCTTTGTCTTGTTGTTGTCAAAAATGATCCTTTTTCAATCCCTTTAAAATATCATTCTGTAGTTTATTTTGGAAATCTGTGAACATTTTTTTTATTTATAAAAGCAGTTTTCACCCAAAGTACGAAAAGTTAGTTTTTTGAAACACAAATTATAAAAAAGTAAATAATTTTAAGTGTCTGTTACAAAAAAATACATACCAGTGTCACTCATTATCTTCAGGTTTAGATTCTCTAGTCAAACTCTCATCTGTGAAAAAACGATAAAATTGAAACATTTTCTAGATTAATTATTTTGGAGTACTGATACACACGCATAAATTAGAGTAGCTAAAAAAAGTTGAAGAACCCCTGCTTTAGAGAAACATTTTAAAACTAGTAGCTGTGATGCCCTCTTTTGTGAAGTATATTTTGAAATCAGTATTTCAGCCTCCTATTCTTAATTTATTGAAAACTTTTGGCTTAAGCAAATAACTTTTACCATAATGGAACTTTGTCTTTCTACTCTCAACTTAAAGTGGGTTTTTGTATAACAGAATCTGAACAACAGAATCTGCCTGAATCCGAATAGTGAAAAACAAACTACAGCAATTAGCTTTTAGTAGCGAAATATAGTTATCATATAACATCCAAACAAATTGATAATTATCGGTTTACTAAGTTCTGTATTTAGTTTAATCTTTACAAGAGATCATTTCACAAATTTGCCAAAATGACTTTATTTACATTTACAACATCAACTAACTTGCACAATAGTAGTAGTTGTTGTTGATAATGGTGACATTCATATGTTGGCTCGATAAATTAGGACCATCTCCACAATAGAAAACGTCGCCACCACTAGAGCTATTGCTGCCATGAGGGCTTGTTCTGTTGATGAAAAAGAATGTAAAATCAAATGTCGAACCGTTTGAATTTTCTGGGTTCGGTTTAGGTTTCAGGTATTTAATCTGGTTTCGGTTCGGGGCAATCAAAATGTTCTGATCTAGCTCCAGTTTAAACATAGATATTTAAAACCAGTTTGTAAAAAAGTTTGTATAAAAAACGGTTCAGGTTATGGTTCGAAAAATAAGAACAAAACTGATTTGTAAAGATTCGGTTCGACTACCTGGTAAAAACACAACAATATTCATGGAAAAAATATTGAATAAAAAATAATAATAAAATAACTATCCTTGATTTAAATTTAACATTTACGATTTGTTTATAATTTTTTAATTCATGCAATATACACAAAAACCAAATCAAAATTCAAATCTGAATAATATTGGTAAATTAATTCTATTAAAATATGAAAAAAAGATGGTAAATAATTTGGTATTTAGTACTAACCCTTGGGAAGAATCATCTTTCCTAAACAAGCAACTCCTGCTTCGTTTAATACCTTCTGTGCTTTGGTTGCTTGTTGGGGTCTTTTGTTTGCCAGATGAACCTGACACAAACAAAACAAGATTTAAAATGCTATGTAGATATTTAAAATGATCTTGTATTTACGAACAGGAAACAGGCAACGGTACTATGATTGTTTCTTGACTTGCTCCCCTCTGAGTCTGTGTAGCTCAGTTGGTAGAGCGACGGTCCCGGTATGGCCGAGGTCATGAGTTCGAACCTCACCACAGGCCAACTATTTTAGGTTCCAATGGATTGTTTTTTGTCTGATTCAATAAAAAAGCATACAGTATTTTAGAGTTAATTAACCAGTACTTGAAATAGAAAAGCCTCTTAAAAAAATAAGGTGTACCCTGGCTTGCACAAAAATGCCTTAAGATTAACAGGATTTACTTCAATAAATATATTTGAAATAAAACACTGTTGATCAACACATAACAGATGGTTACAAAAATGTTTTAACATGAAAACTGAGCATTAGTTAGTTCCCAGTAAAATGTGATTGTGAACTATTAAAACCTAATTAAACCCTTCAAACTGACCAAACACGAATCCACTAAAATGTTAACCTAGTAAAAATACTTACTTGGTGGTGCAGAGCGGTTGGGGTTGGAGGAACTTGGGGTGTTTTGGAGATTGGAGAGCAAATTTGCCAAGGCAGCCTGTTGACAGAAAAATATATAAACAATAGTTCACAAAAGCAGTTTTGTAAACCAGACGTTTTGAAATGACTAAGTCCCAGTCAAGGCTTAATTAGAGCAAAATTATGAAGTAATCTCCTCCCATCTCCAAGTCGACGTGACATAAAAATTATAAACTATAAATTAAATCGGTAAACTTGTTCTATTTGGAGTGATAAGACAACTAAAAGCTAGAAAAAACACAGTGTCGCAATCTGATCGTTTTATGTGCAACAACTGAGATAAACAACTCAATTTATAACAAATTGTAAAATAAAAACTTAATTTCAACTAAAGTCAATTGGTTTAAATATATTAAATATTATAGTTGGTTTGGGCAATTGTCTCTGAAATCTTTTCCTCAAAACTTGCTACGCACTAAAATAAGAAAACGAATTCGCTAACAACAATTTACAAAATACTGTTTAAAATCTCATAAACTAAATAAAAAGGCACTAGGTAAATATCAACAATATTAACATTTATCAAAGCATTAAATCTTGCATGCACAACTGTTTGGTGTATAAATTGATTATTTTTCCAAATTTACAAAAAGTTTCATGGAACAATTAGAACTCTGTTGAAGAACTAAAGGTTTAGGTTGTAATCAACTCAAAATCAGAATACTGACCGCAAGATTTCTATCAAAACTCGGTGATTCTGGGATATTTTGTTGTTTCGGAGGACAAGTTTTTTTCTCCGGCAAAGAAATTGGAATATTGGTGGGAGAACCTCCAATCCTTCTGTAAATAGTGGGGGTGTTAGAATTTGACTCATTCCACTACACATTGGGTTGAAGTAGAGTTAAAAAATATTGCATATTGGGCCTTCAAGCTGTTCAGTAGATATCTGCTGATCTACAGGTCTACTCTCATTGAATTGTTACGCCAAACATTTATGGATATTTTATGGACATACATTAAAAATAAAATTATCCGAATTTTTTACGGGTTGCAATTAGTTTTATTAATAATAATCAAGACAGCTAAAAGTTGATCTTAAAGCAAATAAAGAAATAGCATTTTTATGAAAATTAGGTTTTATAGAGGCATGTCCCAAATATTTAAAAAAAATCTCTGCTATATGTGCTACTTGCTTGAAGTGTATACTAATGAGCATTCAACATGAAAATTCACAATTATTTCTATTGAATTTGTCCATCAATGATGCAAGCAAGGCAGGTTAGAAAAACAACTAGTCTGTAGTGTTCGAAACTCACTGCAGGCGAGTTTGCTTTTTTCTGAGCGAGCTCAATTTGCACAATGCACGAGCACAACTAGGACAGGTGACTTCATCAAGCCATATACTATTATACTATTAATAATGCTTACAGAATGACATCACAACACTTGTACTTTCCGCATTTGCATTTGTAGGGTCCAATGCAGGGTAAAAGCAGAATAATTTTCTTAGCGGGACGCATAAAAATTTTAAGAGATGGAGAAGGGCAGGGGTTCTTAAACTGGGGAACATGGACCCCTTGGGGTCTGTGAACTGGTTTTAGGGGGTCCATAAAGGTCAAATCGAAATATCAGTGTACATTTAAGAAGTAATGTAATTGTCAAAGAAAACATTTTCAATAAAAATAAGACGGTTTTGCACTGAATGCATCAAGACTCCATTTAACTTTTACATTTTTGGACCTAAATCAGCAGATTTATGAAGTCTATTTGTATATTGTGGCGTAAATTTATGATGTCATTTTTGATTTTTTTTCTTACCATGGTAAACGCGAGGCAAAAAAAAACTTAGGGTCAGCTGTAGAAAAAGTTTAAGACACCCTGGTGTAGGGGTAACGTCATCACAAAACATCTAAAATCAGTAACCTTAAACAACTTTGGGTTATTATTTGATGTGGTGCAAAAAAGGCAACTGAAATCTAAGTTTAAGTAAAAATTTAAGGAATAAAAGGAAAAATGGATATGTCGCGGTAACAAAAAATAAATTGTTTTAAAAAACTCATTTTTTATCACTTCTGGGCCATTACAGCTTACTTTAATCCTCGGTTTAAAGGTTTAACTAGCAAAATATACTTATAGGAGAACCACAAGCTACGTTTACGGTTGTCCTGCTTTCAATCAAAGACCGACCAGACATTCATTAACAGATTGCTAGACTAAAAAAGATGAAATATATTTAAGTACAAACCCGCATTGAGGTGAGAGTTCTTTATGTCTGGACTGTATATCCTCCTCAGCGTGAAGCCAATCTTCAAACACTTGTTTACAGAAGCAACACTGGACGCGATCCCAGTTTCCGAGATAAAAGAAACCAGCTTCTGATAAAAGTTTTCTTGTTTTTTCGTGGAATGGAAATTTAGAGAAAGTTTTCCTGCAAAGAAAAAAAAACAAGTTACCAAGTTAATCTAAAGTAGTTAATTCTGTACTTTTCAACATCTATTCATTTAAAAGCAATTCTTATATAAAACTTATATTAAATAATCCATAACAAACAACCTAGACTAGATCAAACACCATCCATTGTATGTGAGCAATCCCTCTAAAATGACAAGTACGATATGATTTACATTTTTTCCTATTTTTTCATTAAACAGGTGTACATATTGAACTTACATTCTATCATCTATGTTTGAAAGTGACAGTTTCTTGATCAATGCTTGGTGGCGAGCGTAAGGAATTTCAGGTTCCTGTGTATTTTGTGTTTCTTGGCCCTCCTGAAAATTTAAAATAACTCAACTTTTTACCACAAGAATTAAACTAAAAATATAAAATTTGGTTAATAGACAGTTGCACTGTTTAATCCTAGCACAGCGACTTCTTAATTTGCAAACAACAAATAAATACTTGGTGTGCCATTGCAAAATAAAGTCAATATCATAAAAATAATTTGAAAAGTAAACACGTCACTACATAAAGTCTGAAATAACAAAAAAAAAAAAAGTAAGTGATACAATACTTGCTTCACTTCATTATTTATCCTAATTTTCACTCAGGGTAATTTAAACTATAACAAAAATACTTGAGCTGTCTTTTTTGTTTAAACATTTGTTCTAACAGTGTTTTAAAGGTTGGGTGGTGTTTAATCATTCACAATTGCACAGGAAATTAAAGATTTTTTAATGTGGGTAGTAGTTATAATACAGTAATTTAGCGTTTTATGTTTGAAGCTTTTTGTTTAATTGACTATTATATATATATTTTAATTTTATCAAAGATAAAATTATATTGGTTCATTAGAATTTGTTCAGTTATTTGGTGCTTGGATTGTTTTGCGCTGATACTTTTCCTGGTCTTCCTAGCAACTCTGCTGGATAACGATTTTGAAAGCATTCCTGAGTAGAAGTCCTAAAAAAACACAAACACAAAATATTATTAACCCTAATATTTTATTTAAAGTTGGGTGTAGTACAGGGTCACATACAGGTTATATAATTAAAATATACCCAAAAAAATAAAACATTTTATGTAAAATTTAATTAACTTGACTATGGTTAAATGAAGAAAATTTATAGAGTCATTTTACAAAATTGTATCAAGCAGCTAATAAAATAGGGCAAATATGGCATGGGCCAGAATCAACCCAGCATATGTCCAACTGGCTGTAATTTGGAAAACCCTAATAAAAATTATTGCATTCCAAAATAAGACAAGTCCAGCTGCATATTTTTACCGTCAGGCGCTAAAACACTAAACAATGTGCTCTTTTATGTTTTTAATTCCTTGTTGGTTGTAATTTTTAGTAGCCAGTCAAACAAGGTGAATTATCACAGTTTGTTTTTACAATCAAGGTACCGATTAGATTGAGCTGATCCAACCGCTTGTGGAAAAACAGGGGGACACTGATTTCCAATTTTCCTCAATGGTCTCACAGAGCGCTGTAAAAAGTAACAATTCGTTTAACAGATTAGACGCTTCTTAACCATGACAAATGGAAAAAAGTTATGTCTATTTTATTTCTGACTTTCTCTTTCGGCTTAGTTCATTAGGCTTACATTACCTAACAAAAACCGAGTACTAGAAATACATGCGACTGTGAGACCTTTGGTATAAAAACTTGCAAGCAATTTAAGGTGAAAGGGTATAGCCACACAATATCAAGCTCGCTTCGCTTGCTAGGTGCACCACCATGCTTTTAGAGGTCTACCGATGCTCCAGGACATAAAAATGGTTAGGAAACACTTGTGTACAGTAACAGACTAAAATACGGTGTATATACAACTAAAAACAAACAAAAAATGTTTAAATTAAAAAAAATCACCAGTTGATCTCAAACAGTGTTCTGCTAAAACTAATACTACAATGCTTTTTACCAATGGACACCGAGTTTGGGGTACTTAAGGGAGTAAAAACTTGGGTTGCTTAGCCCCCCTAAAATGATAAATATTCACACAAAATACTTTATATTTTTGTTGATGCGTACAACTTGAGGTACTATTTCCTCATATACTGATTGTTAGTCAATTATTTTCCATAACTTAAAAGACATTTTGATTCTTTCCCCACTCTGCATAAAAACTCATCTTTTCAGTTGGGTGACGTCATATATTGCACAAAATTGTCAATCGTCACATTTAGCACAAAATTTTGAGCACTTCTTTGAAAAAACAAAAGTCTGCGTCTATATATTTACCAATGACACTGTGCTTTAAAAGCTGGTTTAGGGTTAAAAATGTCAGATAAGACTTACGTTTTGAATTGTGCTACTTGATGATTTCTGTGGAATAGGCCGACGTTGTGAAACCATGCTGTTTTCATCGACCACGAGAGGATGTTGTTTGTCATGTCTATCACTAAAAACACAATCAAGCTGTATTGGTCAACAGAAAGCAGTCAAATTCAACAAAAACACAAGATTGTTTTGCAATTGCATGAAGGGCTCACACATACCAAGACTATAAACACTTAAACCTACTTACTTTAAATTAAAGAAGTGTTTTGAAGGCACTGGTAAATCAGAGGAAAAACACGATCCAACAGGCCTGCTTATACATAATTGTAAAAACTTTTTGTTTGTTATAATAAAAAGCACTATAAACGTGATTTCTAACATGTAATTTTAATTTCTGAACTGGTTCGCTATGGAAGATTGCAGGTGCACCGCCGTGAAATGGAAAAGCTTTACATATATATAAATTTTTATTCACCTTACTGTGTTAATATTGAGTCAACTATAACTGGGATATTATATATATTCATGCTTTTTAGGTGGTTATTTAGATTAACTTTTTAGCTATAGGCCTTAAAGCTGTTCTTGATCAGTCTTTGTAAAGTTTTAATAATACGTTTAAAAGGTTTATTTTATCAAAATTTAATTGTTTCAAAAATAATATAGAAAACCCAATACACTTAATATAAGTACGTGTCACATAAACATAAAAATATCAGTCTCACTTTTCATTGTTCATCTTTGCCTTTTATCCAGTTCCAAAATGACAGAATTAAAACTTGTGGGTAGGTATTCGGTTTTAGAAGTATGACATGTGTAGACATTTATTTAAAAAACTATCTACATGTATTGTAATTATTGCTTATCTATTAACAGCATTCTGCAGTTTAAAGAAGACAATTAAGCAACTCAACAAACATGCAAGTATAGATGCATTAATATATAGATGCATTAATTTGGAATAAAGCGCAAAATTAAAAAATGAACAGCTACCAAAAATCAGGGTTCTGAGTTTGCAGAGCGCCACTTTACTTTTTTATGGCACTTTTTACAGAAACAGAACCACATTTTGAAGGGTGCATGTGTGCAATAAACAATTTAAACCTTTTTTATGTGTACTTGCCACAGGCAGAGTGCAGACTGGCCAGGGAGAAGTTAAAGACTGTTAGTTTTAGTAAAATTAAATAAGCTACCCCCTGCTTGTAAGGGTGTTGAATTGTTTATATTAAATTTTAGGGTGCTCTTTCACTTATGTATGTGAAAATTCTTCAAATGCTGCATACTTGACTCACCCAAACGCTAACCCGCACCCTAACCCAAACAATATGTGTTGTGGTATGCGGTATTATTTTGTTTTGTTTTTTGCATAACTTTTCACGTACATAAGTGAAAGAACGCCTAAATTTTAGGGTGCTCGTTAATGGTGGGTAACCTTCACAGAGAATTTATTGTAAATCGTTCGTTTAATTACTACAAATTAAACTTGATTGCCAGCTAATTGCATACTATGCAAATTTACTACAACATAGTACCATAATTTAAAGGTCTACTTCGTCAATCTGACTATTTTAGTTGGTGCACTGTTTACTGACAAACTCATTTTGCTTGTTTGTCTTAAAAACACTTTCATTTTATTTCCAAACAAAAAGTTTTGATGCTGGTCCAGGACCCTACCACATTTTTGCCTGGGGTTTATATTGCTAACATTCATTGAGTTGGGGTGCAAACCAGTCTGTATTTCATGGAACTTTTTGAAGATCTTTGGTGGATAGTTATACGTTTTTTTAAGTATTAGGGGAGTAAATCTGAAATTTACAAGAATATAAAACAGTAAATTAAATTTTACGTAGAAACTATTCAATGGTGCATATTGCCACATTAATCTTAACGCTTTTTTTAGAAGTTTGTCTCACATGGGTCATAAGAGAGTAGGACCAAAAATGATTTTAAAAAGCAAAGATTTACATCTTGTTTAACATTTCTTTAAATAATACTTGACCCACCCACACCCAAACGTTAATTCGCACACCAAATCAAAATTTGTGCGTTGGTTTTAGAACTGTGCTAGGATTCTAGACAAGCGCCGGATTCTGGACTAGCGCCCTAAACACGACCGAGTGAAGTGCTGGTATTGCAACGGAGGTTTGCAGAACTGGGATCCACAAGACGAACCCTGGACCGAACACGCAAAGTGGTATCCAACGAAAGATAAAATTGGTGTAAAATACTTTTTTAATTATAATTGCGTTATTTTGGTAAAAATATAGGATTAATAAACAATAAATGCAAATTTTAGCAAAAATTATTTTTTTAAGCATCTTAAATTTCGTGCGTACTTACCACCTAGTGGTAGATAGTGATACGTTTTTTAAGTATTAAGGGAGTAAAAATTGTTAATTTACTGGTCCGCCGAAATTTCCGAAAAATGTAAAAAGGTAAATTAAGTTTTACTCAGAAACTATTTAATTGTGTATATTACAACGTTGATTTAAACACTTTTTTGGAAATTGCCTCATAAAAATCGTGCCAAAAAATAATTTTAAAAAGCATTTTTAAATCTTGTTCAATATATTTTTTAAATTTGTTTGAAATTTAGTGGCTGTTACGTGTTCACCAACACATTAATTTAGGTGTTTATTAGTTTAATATTAATGTGTTAGTGAACACGTAACAGTGGCCAAAAAAACGTTTTTTTATTACGTATATAATTGTATAGGTCTTGATTAAACCAACCGTTACAAATGATTTTCACTAAACGCTGTTCCTCCTCAAAAGCCTAAAAATACACCATATCGCTACGTTCGATGCAGTTTTTTTGTATTTTACATAATTTCCTTTGTCAGAATATAGCGTACAAGCCAAACACAAATATCCGAAAGAACTACGACACTATACGAATAGCAAATAAATCTTTTTATTTTTTTTGATTCACGTTTTAGATATAAAAAAAAACGGGTGAATGACCACCTCGCTCGTTGACAGGTAGCGTATTACAGCAAGGCTAGCGCAGAGTTGGACAATAATAAGCCGCAACTCTAGTACTAGCGATGCTCCACGGTAGTGAGTGCAGAGCGGGGTGGTTAGGTTATGTAGGTGCGGATAGCCTTGTCGAACTTGCGTCTGCACAGCGGGCACTTGCTGGTCTTGCTCGTACAGCTTGTGCAGATGCAGAGGTGCCCGCATGGAACGAGCACGTTGTCCGCTTCCTCGATGTGGCACAACTTGCACTTACGCTCGTCCTGGAGATCGTGAATGCGCTGGAGCATCGATGGGCTCGTTTCTGGAAGAAATTGGTTCTTTTTATAGAACTTCAGGGTACGATTTTTTACTAGTTTTTGGCAAGAAATTTGATTTTTTAAGACTTTTTTTTTTTACTCGTTTGTTGGAAGAAATTGATTGTTTTAAGGACTTTAGGTTCCAATTTTTACTCGGGAAGAAGTTTTAAATTTTTAGTTACTTTAGATGGGGATTTTTGACTTTTTACAAAAAGAACGTTATCTTGGAAAGTTTTGACTGTTTTTCATAAACGTTCGTTGTTTTGCAAAGTCGAGTTAAAATTAGGTTTGAAAAACTAGAAAGCAAAGTTTAACACAGTAGGCACGGAGGGAATTAACGGCTTTATGTAAAAGTTGTGCTCGTCTTGAAGCTCGTGAATTCGGCGGAGCATCAAAGACTCGTTTCGGGGAAGAAATTTGATTTGTTTTTAACTTTAGAACTCAAGGTGGCGTTTGTCATAAAATTCTAAAATCATTTTGCTGCTTCAATAAAAACTGACGAGGAAAATAGAAATGGAATGTACGGCAATTATAAGATTTCTGATGGCTAAGTGTGCATATTGTGTTTTTTTGCAGAAAGCTTAATAAGCAACTTTACCTTCTGATGTTTCCGCTTCCATTGCTTGGCTTGTTGAAGCAACTGCAAAAAAAAATTATTCAATAGAGAAATTTTAAGTATTTACTTCAAATCTTTACAATAATCTTGACAACGCAAGACACCGAGACAACATTCTTAAATGCAACAAAACTGAAATCATTAAATTAAAGGGATTTTAGCGTATTTTGAACAATCTTAAAGCAACAAAGCAAAATGCAATCCGGATAAACAACTTTGTAAAGTTAAACTAGTAGAGAAAAGTGACGCAAGTGTTAAAAACAACGTCTTCCTACAACAATTGAAACGGTGATTTTGCAGGTTTGCCGGCCTTAAAAAAAATGTTCAGTAAAGGAAATTTATTAGAACTTTTTTCCATGCGAACTTTAATCTCGTTTTGCCGCAAAGTGATACCCCCATCTAGAAATTATTTGGACTTAATGAAACCCGCGGCATCCGGCCCGCTATGTGATTTAATCAACCCGAAGCTCATTTGAAACTTAAATCGAATAAAAGCCAGTCAAATCGACACAAAAAAAAGAAGGTATCATAAAAAGAATAAATTTAACATAAAAACAAAATGTCACCTGCACTTGATGACGTCATTTCCTCCTCGTCGTCACTTCCGTTCTCCCTTTCCTCGATAGTGACGTCATCGATGAGGTCAGCAACTGACGTGTACATTGCGGTGCGTCGAATTCGCCTGGAAGCAAAAAAATTGTTTTACGCACGAGATGACCACTAGTAACGCCAGAGAGCTGTGTGACGTCAAATTAAATTCTTGGCTTTGTTCGACTTATAAAAATTGGCGGAAAAAAACTAACTTTGACCAAAAGACCTTAATGTTTTTTTTAAAACATATTCACAACGTTTTGCAAAAATAAAATCCGTGAAGAATGAACTTTTTTAACTTAACACCATATAATTCTTTAACCGTTTGTAGAAATATTTGTTAAAATACGCGGCAAAGAAATAGGAGGTCTTTTTAAGCAGTTTGAAAGTTCAGAAAAGGGTCGCTATGGTTGCTAATCTCTTGTTTCTTTTTGTTAGATATATTTGTTGTGGGTAACAAAGATTGATAACAAGACTAAAGGAAATACCCATGATAAATAAGGAGTTACACTAGTTTGTTTGGAAAAAGTCAGACTTGCAAGAATACGAAATTATTGGGTTTATTAAAATTGTTAAAAAGCGTGACTGAAAAATTGATTCCGTAGGTTAATATTTGTTGTTAAAACTGGAAAATTTGGGATTGTTACTTAAATGTAAAACGGAATCACCAAACAGTAAAAGTCTTGTCAATAATGTATTGACGCTAGGTGACTAACAACCACGTTTGGACTTTGGAAGTATGCATTACACGAAATGCTTGTAATAAAACGACTACTGCGTATGCTTTACGTACTGTAAATTACGGGATATGTTTAAATACTGGGTTTTAACCAAGATTACAGTTGAATAAGCCATTTTGAAACAGCATATTGACCAGAAGGTATACATTACAACCATGACATGCACAGACGCGAATACCAATACAAAGTTTTGTAAACAAGTTATTCTGAAATAACTTAAGTGAAGTACAGCATTTGAAAATTAACTTAAGTCCCAAGTCTTTTAAATAGATCACAAGTAAATCCTATTTATAGCAAGTCAATGCCAAGTCCTTGGCATGAATATCAAACGTTCAACTATTCAAATTGGTAAATTCCTCCGATTATGAGCAATAATTTAACTAAAAAGTACAACGCAACAGATAACTGGAAAATGGTTTGATGTGAAAAACTTACGAAATATATAACCCAATTTTACAAAAAGTGAGACTTAAGTCATTACAACACTACATAGCCGCCAAAATCTCGGCCACCTTCAAAGCTTGGAACTATGGAATCTACAAACACGTTTAGACTTTGGAACTTCACGAGGCGCAACATTTGCATCCAATATGACCATGGAGAAATGCAAACACAAGGATTACAAGAAATAACCGCTTCTGTGTAGTTTAACTGGCCGCTGAAGGCAAGAGATGTTAACGTTGCTATGTTCATGAGAGTTTACGAGACCGTTTTGATTCCTGAAAACACCTTGAAATTCACTGGCTTTGGTCTTTTTCGCTTTGCTGTATTTTAGCACTTGTGTTCAAAGAACGCTAAAACCACAACTTGTATGCTTAATAACTTCAAATGATCTGAAAAATACACTTTTGCTCTGATTATATATTTTTCTGGTTAAATGTAAATGCCCTGACCTCTGTACGACTTTAAATACGAGCCTTCCACGAAAACCAAAATCAAGTGTAATTAAACATTAACGAACAACAAAATAAGTCCATCCCATGATTTATAATTTCAAAGTTGCCCGTTTTTACGACCTTGAAAAACATAGTTTAAGTATTCTATGTTTTCCTAGCTTCCGTGTAATTCTTGGTTTGTCTTAATTTTATATTAACCTTAAACGGTGAATAGCTGTATCCTTTGTACTATAGTTACGTCCATCCTATGATTCTAATTCCAAAGATTTTGGTTTTCTTACCTTCGTACGACAGCTAGGCAATACAAATTCCATAATATTTATTATTTTATATTAAATATCGTGCGATCACGTACGCTTGACTTTATGCCGAATTATAAGATAAAAAATTATTTTCCGAATTTACAAAAAAATTTTGGGAACACATAAAAGTTCTCGATTGAGAAATTACTGCATTAAACAGGTATAATCAACGTACACCAAAAAAAGTTTGTCGGACCTTATTTATTTCAAATCAACCCTAGTTGTTTTCTGATTAGTTTAATTCCTTATTAAAAAGTGCTCTGACCTTCGTACGACCTTGCGAACCAGCCTCGTGCTGAAGCCAAAGTCAAGAGCTGCCCTCACGATCTCTGACGTCATCGCGTGGTCAACACGTTCCTCTTCCCGACGAAGTTCGGCCTGAATTAAATTTTTGTGAAAAAGTTAGGCATAAAGGGTAAATGTTAAAAATGTTAGGCATAAAGGGTAAAGTAAATCTGGCCAGTGTTATCTTGTATCTCGATGTACTTTGAGATTTACGGCCCGTTTACACTACAGCTGCAGTGAGCTGCGCTGGGCGTAAAAATCGCCCCAAAACGTGTTTCTATAGCTGCACGGGGCTTGAGTTTAGCAAAGCGTGAAATGCTCGCTACAATATAATTTAAATGCAAATTACGCTTAACTCAGCTCAGTGCAGCTGTAGAATAAACGGGCCTTTAAACCACGTCTTTAATACACAATGTCAGTGGTTCTCAACCTTTTATGGCAAGCGGCACCCCTTAGAAATAACAACTAGATTGCGGAACCCCTACAAGATTTTCCGTTGGTAGTTTAGTATAATGCAGTCATAAACGGAACTGGAATAACACACATCAACTCTACACAAAGTAGAAAGTTATAATTGGATTTATTTCACTCTAATCTTTACAAAAAAGGTTGTAAGAATTGAGCAAAAATCAGATTCTTGGATTCTCAAATATTTGCGGCACCCTTGAGCATTAGAAATGGCACACCAGTTGAGAACCACTGCACTATGCATATGCTTTACTTTGTTGATTGATTTGATTTTATGCCATTATTTTATTGTTGCCATGTTTGTGGAAAAACATCAGTCTGTTCATCTAAATATTATTTTGTTCAATACTAAGCTGTTAAGTGGGAAAACGAGTTGTTTTTTAGTTTTGTTTAAAAGGGTATTTACAACACGCGTTTATGCGGGTGAATAGCAATGTATCGTACTTATTTTTATTTGTAGCTGAAATACGCTTCGATCAAGGAAAAATTAAAAAGTAACTACATGTCGAAGAGAAAGAAATTAAAAACACGCAACTGTTCACCTTTTCAAAAAAAAAGAATATTCAAAAGAATTTTCAAAAAACATTCAAAGACCTGGTGTCTATAATCAGATTTTTGACTGCAGAAGATTCTCTACATAAAAGGGTTTCGTTTATCTACAAAGTGTTACAAAATAGAAAAAAAAATCGTTTACCTGCGGGTCAATGATTTCCGGGGGCGGTGTTGGGGCTCGGGCCGAGTTGGTCCCAAACTGGATCCTGGTGCCCCCCTGGGTCGGGGGTACATCGAAGGGACCCCTGAGCAGTGGCCGGGGTAAGTTGGGGAACATGGAAACCATTCGGTGGACAAAGTCGGGGCCTTTGCGTTGGAGCAGGAATTCACAACTGGGAAAAGTGGATTGAAAATATTTACCTAACTTTGGAGCATGATGGTTTGAGGTTGTTAAGACGTAGTTAAAATATCAAAACTCATACAGAAGTAGGAAGCATTTTGAACGTTTCAAATAAATCTTCATTCATTTTCAATAAAGTGAGAAGGCAATCGTACTTACTTTGTATGGGCTTTGATATTCTTATTACCTTTAACTTTGCTTCATCAAAAAGACAAGAAAGTTTTATTCACATTTGTGCATATATCGTTTATATATATGGTCGGGAAATTCTATGGGCTTTGTTTATGGACAGGAGATCCTAATCGACAAACGTTGCTAAGAAAGTCAATGTGGGTTCGAAAAAGGAATTTAATGTGGGAAAGAACCCACAAAAGTTATTACTCCCTTGCTTCCCTCTGAGCATGTGCATTCCATTTTGTAGAGCGACGGTCCCCGTATGGCCGAGGTCGTGAGTTCGAACCCACTACAGGCTAGTTATTCTTCGAGCCTGACCTTGTTTGCAGAAAAAAACCTTAATAGATAAATCTGGTTTCGGTTGACCTCCGAAAGGCTCCCAGCGTCACTGAAGGTTATACGTTTCTTATTTGCAATCAATATTTAGTGGATTACTTGAGTAAGATTTGAACTGCCAACCCTCTAACTTACGTTGGAAACCACTTTGCATGTTCCGTCCAGGGCTCGTCTTGTGGATCCCAGTTCTGCAAACCTCCGTTGCAATACCAGCACTTCACTCGGTCGCGTTCACCTGATATAAAGTAATAACAAATTAGCACAAATAAAATTCGACCTTTGCGCCCATTCAAAGCTTGTGTAAGCAAGGACAAATGTTGCAGATGACACATTAAATTCATGACAGGGTCGCTTTTTTAAAGCAACAAAGTTCTTTCCCTTGAAAAATATAAGTTGGGTGACAATTAGTTCCTACTTTTCGACTGGGCCCGATTTCTTTGAGAAAATCGGATTTTTTATTTTTGCGTTCCCCTAAATAAACCAAATCAAAGCATACAAAATTTTGCAAAGCTACTTTTTCGGGGAAAATTGTCACACAACAACATTTGGACTTAAAGCCAAGGCTGCGGAGTCGTACTATGGACTCGAGTAAGACCACGTAAAACTACCCGAGTCCGACGTGCGCATGCGCAGTACCCAATTCTGAATTAATAAGGCGCAGGCTGTAAATCGTAAAGGTGGAATAACGAATGGTAGAATATTTTCTCTTTATTCTCAGTGGGTCAGTTGTGTGTCAACTCTTTAATGGATTGCTAAATATCCATTATCCACCTTAATTTAATTACGTAAATTGCGGAATACAGGCTGTAAAGTCAGAACCGGACCCGGGACTCGACGAAATCGCACATTTGAACGGAGTCGGACTCGGGACTCGGATTATTTTATAAGCCGACATCGGGCTCTAGTTGTTACAAACCCACTTCGCAGTAGAATATAGTTGTATACCCAAAGAACCACAAAAATGCCTCACAACAAATTTGTTTTATGATGTCATGTTATCATGTTCTGACGTCATGAGTAACATACAAATTGAAAGAGTACCAACCTACAAAAGTTAAACAGATATAATTTGGTAAAGTTGGTAAAGTTGCGAAACTATGTACACGTATTGCCAGTTACTTTGGTAAATATTAGGTTGTTAGAACAAACAACTTGAACAGTTTAAATGGGTTTGGCTCCTTTAGAAAGCCTCAGGTCACCAAATAAATGTGGTCAACGTCACAAGAACTTTTCCAAGGGGGTACGCCCCCAGTTTAAATTTGGAACAGACGTGGTGCGTGTAGATAAAGGACAAGTGCTTTTGCTGACGACAGTTGTTGATTAGTATGTGAATGTCATGGCAGATCAGCAATTTTTCTTGGCGCGCCTTACTTACAATATGCAAAGGAGAATTTAACTTTTATTTCAACATTAACTACACCAAATGCCGAATACACATTGGTATTTTTCTCTCTTTTTCACCGTACGTCTCAGTTTTACACACACAGTTTGCAGCCCTATAAGTTAAATTGGTAGAGCGCCTGCGCACGCCGGACTTCGAAATCGGGTATGCTTACGTGGTCTTACTCGTGACCCGAGCCCGAATACTTAGCCATGATTTAAGCTTTGCATAAAAATAAAGCAATTAGGTCTGGTTGTACTTCATCCAAAAATCCTATTTACCGAGATAGAAGAATCCAGCCTTCGATATTTGCTGTGGTGTGGCTTGCACGTTGTTGGCCGACCAACGCTCGTCAAATGTTTGAAACCTCGAGTCTTCGTTTCTCATGTGAGGACTCACCGGGTATTCGCACGGGAACATGGCACGAAGATCTTGCTGCAAAACCAAACAGAACACAAATAATTAGTGAAGCAACATTTCGTGACCAACCCCTCTTAAACTGTATTTATTCTATTTTGCCTATACGTAAAAGCAGAAAAAAATCGCGAAACTAAACCATGTTTCTATAGAATGTCCCGCTTTTGTTAAAATTGGTTTAACCCGAATGCGTTTGGTAAACTAAAGTGTTTATGAACGCTGTTTGCTACTGTTTTTCGTGTTTTTAACACAAAAATACAAAACGTTTTGAAGTAAATGTATGCATCAACCTGATTTTTTTTCTATAATTGAAAACGACATTTTTTAACGTTTTTGTTCATTTTTTTAACGTGATTTAAAACTGTATAAAACTAAATAGAAATCCTAAGAGACCGTTAACATGCTTAAACGATGGTTAAGGCTTCAAAACTATTCTAAATATGCCCAACAATGCCTACGTGAGGTATGAGGGAGATTTTGGTTTGGACAAGTAGGGTAAACCCCTTCAGGAGAAGTAAAATAACACCCCACCTTTTTGTTGGCACTGTAAGCCACTCAGACCCCTCATGTTTGAACAGGTTGTTACGACACAATGCCAATTGTTCAACACGTCTAGCGTTAGGACGCCTATCGAAATATTTTAAAGTAGGGAAGATATTTTAAGGTAGTGGAGAAAAAATGTTTTTCAAAAACAATTCGTTCAACAGGATACAAACTGCCCAAGAACCAATTATTACAATGATAATATTTATTTGAATCGACAGAGCCTTGTTATATTGGTATAGATATTATATGAACTGTGCGTACACAACTTTTGAAAAATCACTGGCTTTTTGCATTGCTTTGTAAATAACAACCTGACAAGTTAAAGTACTTAGGGCTGTTGCTTTTAGTGGGAGATTGGGCTAAGTAGACTTTAACATTGTTGATAAACAAAACTTGTTTTTTCCAGTTCCCTTTGTTTTGGGCGAAGTGTACGTTGGAGCAAGATGTAGTCTAAGGCTTCGTGTTAATTAAGAATGATATGCTGGGCCAATTCACAAGGTAAAAATAACCAGAATAACTTTATTATCGGGTATGGTCTGACATCTTTACGCATTTCGCCAATACCACAATGCCTTTTTACTCAGCAATCCAATGTCACACATTAACAGCTGGACGAAACTTCAGTTTTGCTTGTTTTACTGACAAGCAATTAACCACTTCGGTCGTAAGATTAAAGTAGAACGACGTCAAACTAAACACTCGCTTCTCGAAATAAGCAATAAAGTTGCGACAGAGTGATTAATCACACCATGTAATAAAGACAAAAGTATTAAAAAAATCACCGCGATGGTATGGGTTGTACGACATTTCCATATAATGCTAGGCAGGGTGTATTTAGGTTTTGGCTTTGGTGACTTGAAGAAATTTTGAAGGGCGCAATAAATTGCACCGCTTATGAATCAAAGTCGGAGATAAAAAAACTAATTATTGCAATGTTTTAATGAAACGGCTGTGTTTAGTTGTGTAACGTCAAACATTATTTAGACACTTCATTCGTTTCTTATTGTTGATAAGCATCCGCAATTTGAAAATATATTTTGCGATCACTGATAAATTCAAACCGCTGGAGGAATTTGAAAGACCGTTTCGGTACCTTAAGTAAACACTGCCCACTGTGCCCAAGTTGCATACTATACAAAGGTATAGCACTTTGCTTGCATTCACTTCATTGCCTGTTACTTTTTGGGAAATATTGAAATGTTTGGAATGCGGGGAAACTTTTTTCAGAAATACGATAAATTCACGAGGTTTACATCAAAAGAAAACGGAATGGGAGAAAATGATTCGAACCAACTGAAAAACCACCTGAGGTTGCCAGAATGCGGAACTCCGTTACGCCAGAGTTTCATTGTTTGTATTAAACCAAGGAAAATATGCGGAACTAAACTAATAAAAGAACGTTCTAGTGCAGACAAACTACGGCCCGCGGTTCAATTTTCATATATTTTAAGCAAAATGAAATCTTTATCTTTTTTTTCCTGATTTAAGAATATTTTTCTTAAATAAATTACACTGGTAAGGTAGCTTGACTTTTCCCTATTTCCACCAGCTTGTTAAAACAATGCCTTATAAAAATATATTTACACATTGCATTATGTGTATTTCAAATCCTTTTTATCCCGACCCTTCAAGTTATTTTCAATTTCTCATGCGTATAATGAGGGATGTCCGATAACATCGGATGGTAGTTATACCCGATGCAAGTGTTAGTATCTCCACCAATAATAAACTATAAACCAAGTCTAACCAAACCCATCACCACCCCCTAACCAAGAGTGCAGTGCCAGAACGGCGACACCCAAACGTTCAATAACATCTCCCTATAATTTTAGATGTTATTTAGATTATTTTGTAGTGTAGGACGAATCATGTCAGGTTTATGTCTTATTCAGACGATTTAACATATTATTCTGTCGTGGCTACCCGGCATTTGATATTGCTGCTTTGTAGGTCTTTCGATGTATTCTCGTTTTCAATGCTCATATGTCTACAAAGATAGTTCAGTTATACATCAGAGAGTTGTTGTTTTTGGTCTTAATACTATGTATTTTAGATTTTTCTGCTTTATGTATTCTTGCTTTATAATTCTTACAGTGTTTTCTTTTATAAATGCTCAAAATGTTATATATCTGCTTGAAATACTAAAAAAAAATAATTCAGTAAAATGAGAGTTTGTGATTTCCTGCTTTGCTGGTAGATACTTTGGAATCATTAATTTTTATCAGCTCCAAACGAATGACAGAGTTAGACTATTTAAATAGATTTTTTAAAAACTTATTAATATGAGAGATTAGTTGTTCACCTGCTCTGACTGAGGTGGGTCGGGAGGTTCGGTGAAGATCGGTTGCTGGGGGTTGTTTGCCGCCCTCTCATCCGACGTAAGCGGAATGTTGCGAGTCTCCGATCCTTGAACCATACTAAGAGGGGAGAAGGGTTTCTAACATTTACTAGCAAAATTGTGGGAAAAATGTCACAAGACAACTCCTCTATTACTTGCACCAAGTTAAGAGTGAATATGGGGAATGTGTTGTTTTTGTGTTCCAAGACGAACTGTATATAGGGTTTACAACATCTGTACTTTATCGTATCCATAAAAGGGTAAAAGCAAATATACTAAACAAAGTTTGGGAAATGTTTGCGTTATTCCACTGGTATAAATGCGGAAAGTGTCACAATACAGCGCCGTTTATTAGTTAAACAATTAAGAGTAAATGGATAACAAATTATTAACTGGAAAAACTAGAATCTAAAGAAAAAATTATTGTTATTATCTAGAGTCTAGACTCTAGACTTTGTATGTGTTAAAAATACTACCTTTTCCGGTAATTAGAAAGCGTTTTAAATGCCTGTTATTTATCAGGACAAGAAAGAATAAAAACAAATTAAAAAATGTAATAAAGATAAAATTTTGTACAAAATTTAACAATAAGTTAGAAAAAGGGTATTATCTAGTAAAAAATTAAAATGTTACCAAAGTGTTTATGTTAGAAGAAAAACTGTATTGAGTAAAATAAGAGTTCAATAACAGCAGAGCATTATCGTGTCAAAATATGGATAAATAAGATAAAAAAGTTTAAATAAAAGTATATAAGTAAAATGCCGGCGAAAAAGCGTTTGTTAAACGATAAAAAAATAGTTACACACTTTAAGAGGTATTGTTTTTCTTCGCAAGATGGCAGTAAGTAAGTTAGTCAGTAATTTACTGATGATTATGCAGTTTAAAGATACATTACCTATTCGTGCATACTTAAGAGTATGGGTAAACCTACCCGCAAGTGGGAAAGTGTCTCCTGTGTTCTGACTGTACGCTGTCGCCGTAATTCCAGTTCCTGAGCACTCCTCCGCACGAAAAGCACTGGACGCGATCCAAGTTTCCCAGGTAGAAGAATCCAGATCTGGCCAAGTCGTGTGTCGTCACTGTTGGACTCGACGTGGGGAAATGCTCGTATGTTCGACTGTGAGATATTGACAAAAAAGTTAAATACATTGTAAGAAGGATGACAGAACGTGTGATCCTTTTTAAATTAGCCCCCATGATGGCTAAATTACATTGATTAGATTTAGAAAGCAGGAGTAGAAAAATTAACAAAATTATAAAAATATTTATACACGATGGTACATTTTTTAAATACTTTTTGTGGTCATTTAAAAGATTAGGTTCAGTTGTTAAAAAAATTGGCATACAGTTAACCTAAAAGCCTTTTAACGATTCTTAACCTGTGAGCGTTAATTTGCTAGCCAATGCAAAAGCTAGCACATCCTGTTTGTAAAGCTTATGGTGAGGTTCGAACTCACGACCTTGGTCATACCGATACCGTCGTTCTACCAACTGAGGTAATTTAGCTAGTCAATACTGAATAACGCAGCTTAATGTAAACGTACCGTGGTAAAATTGAGCAATCAGCTTAAGCAACTCACAGTCTCTCAGATTCTTTCCTCAGATCCAGGTTCTTGACGAAATTTTCGTGATAAGCTGAAGCTATGGTGGCGAATTTGACCGTCTATGCACAAAAAAGCTGTTAAAATGTTAAGCAAAAATACAGAAATAGAACGAAAATACTTCGACTGCAAAACGGAAAACAAAACTTTCGTTGTGTTTTTACCTAGGACATCTAAAAACGAGTTTGTCTGCCTGGGAACTTACAAAACGCATAATTTTGCAGCGGTAATTTTTTTCCCCGGTGTAAAATATTTTATTTGTTAATTCTACAAACTGAAATAAAATCATCCATCAAAAAACAAGTCAAAAATCACCTTTAAAAGATAAAAAGTTAAAATCTAATAAAAAAAGGTACGTGAAATGAAGATAAATAAAACAAATGTTTAACGTACAAGTGTTTTCTAAAGTGGGGTTTACCCCAAATAGTACTTTCGAAGGGCCGTGAAAAATAAGTTTGTTGTCCCTAAAAATAGACTCGGTGATTAAAGCGAGTGAAGTTTTCCATCCCATTAAACATAGCTATGGTGTTGTTTATAAAATAATAAAAAGCCTGTGACTTATTTTCAAGGGGTATATTGCGCGAATTCTTCTAAAGAGAACCGACAAGGCCTGGTTACTTTTAGGTTAAAAGCCTGACATCTTGATAAAAGCATTCCGACATGTACGTCAACTCCAGTTTAGAGAACCTCCCATCAAAACTACTTATCAATAATTATGGAATAGCCGTGACGTAATGGTTTGTTTTTAGTTGTGAGGAAATAGTTGAAAATATCACGTGGTTTATTGAGTGATAGATAACTAGGGGTGCCCGATATGATACGAGTATCCCTACAGAGCACAAAAACTATGGTAAATAGTCTATAGCGCTGTGGCGAATGACATTTTGCATTTTGTAACAAATTGCATTATATATTGTTTCATACAATTCAGCAAAACGTAGTATATCCTTAATTTCAAATAAAAAAACTAAAATAAAACAGACGCAACTATATGTTACAACAAAAAGAAAAGCATTTCCAGCATGTATGTCAACTCCACTTTAGATAGCTCCCTATCGAAACTACTTATGACTGGAATTATGGAATGACCATGACGTAAAGGTAAAACTTTTGTGATGAAATAGTTGGAAAGCACCACGTGGTTTATTGGGCGATAAATGTCTCGTTGAGTGGTTATAACTGGTGCCAAGTGGTGAACTTCTTAAAAGTGTGTTTGTATGTCAAAATACACTCCCAGGGTTTGGTCGTCTGAAAATAAACATGGGGATTTCCGAAATTTGATGTTCCAAGTCTGTGGTTCCCAGCTTTTTCCAGTGCGATCCAAATTTAAGTTAGGTTTAATTTAACTTCCAACCAAGACACAGGGAAGTAGTATGTAATTCGCTTTTTTTAGTGATTTTCCTCAATTTTTAGCCAACATTTTAAAATGTTTTAATGGCGCATTATTACAGCGACTTTTTTCAGGAATGACGTCACAAATAATGTTATAAAACAATTAGTCTTAAAAACCTGTCGTTTTCTAAGCAACATGTGTGAACCAAGATTAGGTCGCGAAACATGTTTTTGGAAACGTTATATGTTCCAAGTGATGGTTCGAAACATCAGGAATGTATGAACCCCCCCTATTTATATAATAAACGGGGGGCATTTACGATATTATTGGCCTGAATTAACACATTTGAGACCAGTGATGGTGCGAAACATGTCAGGAATGCTGCTAAACCTCAAATATTCTCAAATGCGACTAACAACTGTCCAACTTCCATGGTTTGGCCCTCAGAAAAACATGGGTATTTCCTAGATGAGTTGGCCTGAATTGGCACGAAATATGTCAGGAATGTTGTGAAACATTCTTAACCAGATCCAACGAACCTTTGTTATGCCAAAATTAAACAAACGTGTCACTGTGGATTGTTGAATGATCCAAACGTTTCATATATGCGCAACGTGGTTACGTATTTTAATGATTACAAAACATTAAATCAAATTTAGCACATTACAGGGAATTTTTGTTGCTATTTTGCTGTGAGTTAATTCAACAAAAATGTCCCAACCGGACCTCATAGAAACCTTATCATTATTTTCGCTCCTAGTATTATTTTTATAAACGTTCAGTTTTTACATTCTTTGGTTATTAGAGGCTTTGAAAAATACTTTCCATTAAAGCAGGTTGCAACATAAAAATCATGATGTCATTGGAATTCCTTTTTGAGGTTTACTGTTAAGTCAGCAAAATTGGCCCACAAATGATTATCATATCATTATTAAGTTTACAAGAACAAGTAATTTTTCATTTGATTGTTAAGCACAAAAGGTCTTGTGACGTTATAAACTCCACAGTGCTCAATAACCATAAACACACCATTGTGATGCGAGAATTGCGCCATAACGACCGGTAACATAAAGAGAAATTCTTTATCGGCTTGGTTTTAAAAGAGGAAGTGAACACATAACAAGTGTTGTAATACTTCCTCGTATGTTTGCACATTGTTATTGCGTGTGTGTGTGATGACAATAACGCATGAATTACGAAGAACCAATAGGGTGAATACTAAAATACAGGATGTTTAAGGGCAATTTATCTTCAGACAGAACTAAATATTATCCAGCATTTAATGGTATATTTAAACAGGAAGGCGTTTAACGAGAAGATGGCCTTTAACAGTTTATAAAAAAAGTTAGTGTTACAAATATGGTAAAAATTATCTTTAAAAAACGAAAAAAAAACAAAAAAAAAAAGAAATTATCTTAAATGAGATGAAGGTAACCTCAACTAACGGCTTGAGATGTTACCACTAGAGGCAGCACCAAGCTATTTGTGCCAAACACATTTATAATATATTTTCGATACTATTTTTGAACCTTGAGTTGTATAAGTTCACCTTACGTATTGCCTTCAAACCTTAAGGGCCACAACAACCCCTAACAAAATTATTAGTTTGGACCCGACTCACACAAGCGTATCTAAACCGGTAAGTAAGCGATGGATCTAGGGCGGGTTCTCAACCGGGGCTTTACAGTCCCCTAGGGGCCATGGAGAACACAAGCAAATTATAACTCTCCAAACTTAAATACGCTGTTTTTTATTATATTCGTAGACTCGTAGACCTTCCTTTCGACTTTCCGTAACGTATTTTTCCGAAAGGGTCACATGTTAAAACCCCATGGCAGGGCACAACTCATTGAGAAGCATTAATATAAACATGATTTTTCACACAGCTGGGAAACCAACTCACGTTGATTGAAGAAGTTTGATTGGGAGCTCTGGCCGTCATATGTGGTCTGTGACTTGAAGCTGCAAGAAAACACGTACCTTAACCGGTTGCCACACGTTTTTATAGAATAAAATATATTCAAGAACTTTTCAAAACAAATTTATAGGCTTTCAAAGATTAAAAAATGTTTCACCAGACTCGTTTTAAATATAATTTCGAAACATTATAAATGTTATGATAACAAATGGTTTAAAAGTTTGTTTAGCGGCACTTTCTAAACACATAACTTAAGGTGCACATAAAACAAAACACATTGAGTTTTGAAGGACTTCAATACGCGAACCAATCCAAAGACAATCAAAGTTAAAAAAATTCCTTCAGATAATTTTTTTAACGCGTTGCGGTGAGTTTACAAACATAATAATAGTGCAAATCTTTGATCACCAAATAAAAAAACATCTAATAAAAACAAACAGCGTTTCAACAACAATACATTTCCTTAACAGTTCATCCGCAAGGTGGAGCTACCACTCACCGGGAGCGCGCGAGTTTACGGCGCTCTGATTGGTCGAAGCTCTTGCCGCACTCGGGGGCCACGTTTCCATGGCAACAGGGGGCGAGGGGTGACGGGGTAATCCCCCAATCGGAGTCGACTGTGTGAAAATCAACATAAAGGTTTACTAAGAGAATATTCGTCGTGACGTAATCAGTAGTATTGTTACGTCATCATACTAGTTTCTTTAGCAAAATAGAAATCAAACATTTTATCGCCGGAACATCAAAAAACGTTATTTTTCGGACAAATAGTTAAATTTTACATCGCTTAGCAAAGGAGGCGTAGAAATGAAACAACCTTATTTACATCAACGCATATCATAAATTGAAAAACATTTAAAGAACTTTCAAAATAAATTCGTAGGTTTTTTAAAACCTAAAATTGGGTCACTTCACTTGACGTGTTTTTACTATAATTCATTATAAAAGCAAAGTTTTTCGAACTGTGTCCCATGATTGAGAATTTGAAAACACAAATGTCGAAAAATTTCGTGAAAAAATACAATTATTTCGTTGGTCGTATAGAGCTTAAATTTTTGCAGTAAATCCCCAACCTCTGGGATCCTTGTTATGAAATGTTGTGCATTTTGGTGTAATGCGTTAAAATATAAGCGAATAGTTATCCCGAAAAATTATGGTAAATTATTGTCCAGTAGAATTTTATTGATTTAAGTTTGTGTTATCCTAGTAGCAAACATTTTAAATTCTTTTGAAAAAGCCAAAACAAACAACAGCGGAATTAGGGCGTTTTGGGGAAAGTCGATTAAAGCTACAAGCTAAAACGCTTAAGCACGTTTAGGGCGAAAAGTGACGTGATGGATTTTCCCAAGCTAATATCCTAATAATATCATATTATCCAGACATGAAATTTCCTAAAGCTACGCTGTTGCGAACAGCTGCGCATTTTAACGTTGATATACAAATCTGCATAGGAAAGACCAATGCCGATCAGAAACAAGAACAAATAACTAGAAATAATCATTCCTGCCCTGGTTTGCGAGTAAATGAAGTGTTCTACCTTAAAAAGGTAAACCTCATAGAAAGTAGAAATTACCAATCGAAGGTTTTTTAGTAATTTAAACCTAACTTTGGCTAAAAACCTGGGAAATATTTCCATTAAACTTTTAAATTTCAAAATTATTGTTTTTGACTGACTTAATTTGGGTGTTATTGCCCAAACAATGGAATATCGGTCTGTCAAAAAATGAGAGTATTAAACATACTTAATCCTACCTATAGAGGTGTACACACGATGTTTTACAGTTTAAGCTCCCATGTGTTTCGTAATACAACAATCGATATCAATCTGGCAAAAAATAAGAGCATCGGGCAATCCCTGATTCCAGTTACAAAACGTACATATGGATAACAAAAATGTACACACACTACACCAGCGTTTCTCAACCGGGGCGCCACACCCTAAGGTGCCATTTCTAATGCTCAAGGGTGCCAAGAGATATTTGAGAATCTTTAAAAATCTGATTTTTCCTTGACTCATACAACTTTTTTGTAAAGGTTAGAGTGGAATAAATCCAATTATATCTTCCCACGTTGTGTAGAGTTGAGGTGTGTTCTTCAAGTTTCATGTATTGTGGCATTCTTGTGAATTACCTGCGGGGAAAATGGTATAGGGGGCCGCAATCTATTTGTTATTTCCATGGGGCGCTAGACATAAAAGGTTAAGAACCACTGCACTACACAGTTAAAGTTGCTATCCTTGTGGATCGTAATACACTTACCAGTCCACGTGGAATCAAAAACCTTGCGATCCCTCCGCCACCTAAACAAGAAATCAGTTGTTAAATTCCGTTTTATAAACCTAAAAAAACCCAACTGAACACAAGTCATTTTGTGTTTTTGATCCTTTACAAAGTAACTTGATGAAACGACAATTTTTCTTGGTTACACAATGCATCAATCTGTAATGTGCTTGATGACAAACTTCAAAGCCAAAAAAGTCAAGTAAATCGACATTATCTTGATTAAGACGTTTCGGTAACTTATATCATCGTCAGTTAATGGCAAATTCTAGTTCTTTGCTTACCCAATCTAAATTACTAGCGCGTATATGACAATAAGTATAGTCCGTAATAAGGTACAATTCCACGTTTTACCGATGGGAACGTTCCCACTTTCTGTTCCGCGGATGTGGTCGCAGTCGCTTCGGTGCCACCTAGTGGACGTGACGTCATCACCGACGGCCCAATCCTCAACACATAATCCACAACTGGAAGTAAACGAAGGAATGGTAAAAATAAAGGGGTATTGAGGAAATAGATGCAATTATGCCTTCAACCCATAATCCACAACTGGAAGTAAACAACGAAATAACGAAATGTTAATAAAGAGAAAATGGGGAAAATATGTATTAGAAAGCTATAGCTAAAAAATAAATAGTGTGAGCTATGGAGATATTGTAAAAAACAGGAATTGCTTGAGAGATAGGATTCATAATCCACAACTGGAAATAAATGATAAATGGTGTAGGTAAAGAGATATTGAAAAATATATGTATTTACAAGCACAAATTATCGCTTGAAAATAATAAATAGATAGTGTAAAATATAGAGGTATTGGAGGAATAGGATTTGTTTAAAAGTAGGCGTCAACGAATAATCCACAGCTGGGAGTAAACGATAAATGGTGTAAACAAAGAGTTAATGGAAAAATATGTATTGCGTATTTACCAGCACAAGTCATCTCTAAAAAATAAATCGTGTAAAATTATCGGGTGTTATAGAAGCAAGATTTGTTTGAAAGTAGGTTTTAACTAATAGTATACAGATTGAAGTAAAGAGTAGGAATAAAGCAGCACTTATTATCAACAAATTGTCCAAAAATAAAGTAATTAACCGCAGAAAGTAACTGTTTAAATCCAAAGCAAACTATGATTCGGTGATAAAAGTCTAATACGACATTTGTGTATTTCAAATATTTTGTTTTCTTTGCCATAGTAATAACAAGGAATGTCCGATAATATCGCAAGTTGTTGTATCGTTATTCGTCCGATACAAGGGTGGTATCGGTGCCGATCCGATTCTGAATTAATGTAGGTATTTTAGCTATGATCTGTCACCCTCGCAGCAATTTCTATTTTAAAGGTATATTCATTAAATAAATAGTAGGTTTATTTCTTAAAATTAAAAAAAAATTCATCTAATAACCTGAGAAAAATGATCCTTTAACGTTATAATTTAAACTCTTCTGTTTGTTTAAGTAAAGTTATGACGTCATTTGGTATCGGCGATACTTTTTGTCCAAAATATCGGGCATCGGAATAAACAAAAGTATCGGGCTACCTACTACAGACATTCCGGAGCAATTAAATGTTGCAAAAATCCACTTTGTATTCTTTAAGTTCGAGTTTGTTGCAAAATTGTATCAAATGCTGCCACATCCTCTTTATCTTGCAAGTGTGGTCGTGACTTCGACGTAAAGCTGACAAAATTCGCACAATGGTGCGTAGGTGGGAAACGCGATACGGGCCTTCTTAAAAACAATGGGTCGCTTTTTACGACATAATCGACAATTTCGATGCAATACACATTTGTAGTTTGTTGCAGAATTGTATCAAAATGCTGCCACACCCTCTTTATCTTGCAAGCGTGGTCGTGACTTCGAACAGGGTGATATCAGTGTTTTGAGGTTTAAATTGAATCTATTTTGTTCGTTTGAGCATAGTAATGACGTCATTGGTATCAGATCGCGATACTTTTGTTTAAATTATCGGTATCGGAATAAAATGCCAAGTATCGGACACAAATTAAGAGAGTAGCGAATATAAGTGCCTCATTTTGCGGATCGAACCGTTTTCTTTGAATCTAGTCAACTTTAATCAACGTAAGCAGAACCGAAAAGCTGAGAGGGAACTTGTGGTTATAAATGAGGCAAAGCTGTGCGACCTATAGAATATCTCTTTTGAGTCAGCAATACATTTCAGTAGGTACCCGGATTGTTTACAATGGGTAAATAATATGATTATTTGAGAAAATTTTGCCAAGAATAAGCTGGCGAAAGTGCTAACAAAACGTCTTTCATTGCGAAATATTGCACCAGGCACACAACTTAGCGCGCAATCTGAATCCAAAAACTTAGTGTTTTAACAGCATGTTTTCACACTGATATCGACCTGATGAAGCACGTTTGTGCGAAACTACAAAAATGAACACGTGGAACTACACGTTGCAAAGCACGTGGCTTCGAGAGAGAGACACGCGTTAGGGGTGTGTAGGAGGCGTGGCCACGGTTCTGGTAAATTTGATGCGAGGTTGCGAAATCCTGTTTCTGTTAAGTTAAGCACATTCAGCTATGTGTGTGTATTTATGGGGAACCTAAGCAATTAAACCGCTATATTGCGCAGCACTTCAACATAGCTGATTAGGCGCCCTTCACTTGACAACAATTATTAATAACTGCTAATAAAGTTGTTTCTAAAAACGTTCGTTGAAGTGAAATAGTTAACTCACATTTAGCCTCTATCATTCATCCCTATCACGAGAATGATGATGCATCTTTTTGTTGTGAAATATATTTTGGTAACAACTTATGAATGGTGAACTTAGATTACGACAACAAAAGGTCTGAATAAGATTTACTTAAATTTAAAGCCATGGTGGTCATCAACTTGCAAGGGCGGATAGATTTCTTGTTTTAGACATTTCTCTAAATTCGTTTGTTTGCTTATTTACATTTATAACAAATCATCGTGGTGTCAATATGACTTATTTGTCACCTGTTCACAAAATGTTATTTAATGACCTGGTACATTCAAACAAAAATCCTGGATTCTTTCCAGTAGGCGATTATTCTTAATATTAGTTCATTCAGAATTAAAAATCACGGGAACTTAACATATACCGGTCGAGTGTTGAAAGTACTTTGGACAGAAAAATCCCTGCACAAATACAAATTGTGTCGCAAGCGAGCAAAGTGCAGTCGATTGTTTGGATTCCAATCGTGACAATAGCTTATTGTTGCGCAACAAGCGCAAAGTATGAGCAAAGGTTAATATGAGTGTCAGATTAGGAGTTTGAAACATCCGAGTTTAAAATTGGATTGAAATTTGATACACATTACCAAGACCGCAACTTAAAATACCAACATTCGCATGTTTTCCATACTGGATTAGAGCAAGGGTGGGAAACATTTAAGATGTGTTTGTCCATTTCAGAAAATATTTGTTCATTCAGCAAGCGGGCTGTAATAAAAATATTTGTTTGATATAAGACGTAGCAACGATATCGAGGCTACAGAAGTAGGCATATAACTCTTTGAAGAAAACGTTTAAAATGCTGACTATTTCTGTATGGGCTTCGATATTTTTACTGTCTTACAACCAGACGTAGTAAGAATGACTGCGGAGTCGCACTAGAGACTCGAGTAAGATTACGTTGTTTACCATTACGCCGTACCCGCAAATATTATTTAACCGGGACGCCGTTCCGGCTTACTTTCACTACTGTATGACATAAAGGTGAAACCCCCATCAACTGTAAATCAAAACGAACCGTTATAAAAGCCTTTATAGACCACACATATAAATCAAGCGCACGCCAAACAGCATAGAAATCCTTATTTGGCCAAATTCGTAAAAGGTTTCGCTTAGGCATATTTAGAGCAAGGGATAAATAAGGGTTTATTGGCTTAATGTTGCAACACACTTTGCAAAGACATTTAAATGTATATATCGCTTTTGGTGGGATCTATGTATAGCTGTATACTTGGTAGTCGGGCTATATAAAGCAGTAAAACCTAATATAGAAGCCTGACGATTTTTTGTTCTGCTTACGTCATTTGAGTCAGCAAGTGCAAATTAGCAAATACGCAAAGCCGACCGATAAATTGGGTTAATTATAGATTAAAAACAATTACGCGTTTGCAGAGAAGCTATACGCAGGCGATAAGGAGACTGGTTAATTTTTAAAGCCCATACAGAAATGGTTTGCATTTTAAACGTCTCTAACAACTATAAATAATTGCTTGAGGTTTTAGTTCACGTCATCTCTACATCTCTACGCAGAACCGCGCATAAAGCAACAAGGAAGTAATTTAATAACATCACCAATGTTGCAACACAATAAGTAACTAGTTGCCGTATGATTCATGGTGGTTTCGTTTATTACCATGGTTTATGTTGCCTGCCAACTGGTTGCCAATAATAGCAGCGCGTATCACAGTTAAGTATATATAAGAACAGTGGCGCAACAGAGGTTAACTCCGGTACTATTGACAACTGTTTAAATAGCAACTAATTGCGTAAAGTATATTCACTACCGAAAGAGTTCACATCCGACCTGTGACAATTAACAACTAGTAGTTTGTCGCAATATCCAAAGCATTTGAAGCGGCTTAGCAGAGTAGAGCAACGCGCACAAATTTCGCTTTAGTGAACGTTTCCCTTGGGTTCCAGATCTCATTGAAAATCCCACGCCCATTATTGCTTTGTAATTTCCTCTTTTGTAAACGGCAGTGTTGTAAACAAGTCATTCCATTTCAATACAAGGTATTTGCACAGTCCCAGTCCAGTGGCACAACAGATTTTTTTAACATAAGTGCCTGTATAGTTGAATCTATAAACCTACTGGTCTAACATGACTAAAAAAATTCTCAAAAAAAGTTTAAAAAAATTTAAAAGGAAACACAAGAGGTATTTTCACTACCAAGCAAAAAATTTCCATAGTGCAGTTACCTGGTTGAATCTGTAAACCTACTCACATAACCGAAAGAAGTTCAAAACTTAGCTGCTATACGCTGTAGCAGGGGTCGGCAACCTTTTCCTGGTCGCCGGCCAAACCAAATTCAACAAGTTCTCGGCGGGCCGTACTGAATTTCCACTAACAATTTTAAAATAGAAACGTGTGGCTTTTAAGCACTACGAATTAGGTGTTTTATACTTTTATGCAAAAAAAAGTTTTATACTTTTATGCAAAAGTTCAATTGAATATAAATGTCAATTTTACACTGAAAAAGTATCAACGCGCGAAGTGCTAAAAAATTGCGTATGGTTTTAATTGGAAAACTTTTAATTGGCAGAAAAATGTGAGGAATTGCGCACACACAAAATAAAATATAAACTTAATTGTGGTACCCCTTTTGTTAATGTTTATTATGAAAGACGGAATACATGAAAAAAGATTAGGTTGGCGAAACTTTCATTTTAGAGAGTTCCATTCTACGAACAGTTTGCACTTCGATAGTTTTCGTGCGCACGGTCCTTTGTCTGAGACCTCAGACGGAAAATGTATCTTAAAGTGGAAAAAGATAAAAAAAAATGTTTTTGCATTTTTGTATGGTTAAAATAGTTAAAAAAATATGGCCTTTGTGTACAGTTTGAAAAAGGGGTCGCGGGCCGGATGATTTAAACTAGCGGGCCGGAGTAGGTTGCCGACCCCTGCGCTATAGGATCACAAGTTGTACATTTCACTAAGTAAGGTATTATTAGTGGTACATTACCTGAAGCACTTTACTCTGTCTTTGTAGCCAGTATAGAGAAAACCAGCGGACGCGAGTTGTCTTGGATTTACAGGGATTTGGTCGGGAAAGCGTAGAAATGTTGACAATCGGTAGGATTCTTGGTACGAGTCTCCAGGGGGTATGTACACACTGCGCTGGCCTGGGGGGTCTTTGGCTCTATAAAACACAAAATCACAAAATAGGAAAAACACTAAAAAGTGAAATGAATAATACAAATGTGTAATTCCCACAAAAATCGAAAATGAGAAAAAAATATAACAATTAGAAAATACCAAAAAAGAATGTAAATAACACAAAAATTGAAAATATGGTTCTACATTTTGCTTTTATGCTTAACAAAATACATGAAAAAAATCATTTTATAGTTCCCTCTAAAAATGTGATCCAAACCAAAAAACATGGTTTTAATTGCATTTTACTGTCAGTGCTAAACAAAAAAAAAATCAGGTTCTTGTTTTTTTTCTTTAAACCTAGAAATGCTAAACAGTATTTAGTTTACATGGTTTGTTGGAAACATTTTAAAGAAAACCTACATTTATATTTGTTTTTTATAAATTAAAAACAACATTGAATTTCATATAAAAAGGACTAATTGCATGAAGACAACAGTTTAAAGGCACAGCACAAATTCCTCAATGGCCAACAATTTGATGTACATAAACCTTTAAGAATGCAAAGCAACTGAACTTTGCTTGGGACGATTCGTAATTCTCGTAAACCTTCACCGTCCTGTAATCCCTAGGGTCGGTTGGGCACCTTGTAAGTATGGGCTTGGTGAACGCGGAAACATTAACAAGGAAACCAGCTTTGCTCTGGGAAGTTTATAATAAGGTCAAAAGTCTGCAATTGGAAAGCTTATATGGGTATTTTATGGACTTCAAGATATTATCTGCTCAAAGCATTTTATATTCCACTAAAGATTTAATTAAAGAAGTAGAATTTAATTTATTTACAACAGTTAGCCTTCTAAAAAAATATATGGTTTTTAAGAAGAAATTTTTTTTCATCCAAAAACTTATACAATTTAATAAATTTCTAAAACAATTTGCCTCCACAGATGTAATAAGACATTTAACCAACAAAATAAATGATACATTAGATTTTTATGGTTAATACCTATCATAAATCATTCCATCATAATCAGTGTTGTGAAGTTCCAACTTTAAACAAATGCCAGGCCAACAACATATTTTTGTGACATCTGGCATTTGACATACTGCACCGTAACCAGGTGGAAAATAGAAGGAGTCTTCTAAATTTTGAAGACACTCCACATAGAATTGGTCATGAGCATTACCTAAAATATTGAACAAAATTACACCTGCTTTAAGGGGGTAACTACATATCTACTGAGAATAATACCTACCTTTTAATTGGTCATTTATAAATTCTACTAAAATTTCCTGCTTAGTTGCATATTTTTCATTCAGGTCTTCATGCAATTCTGTTATAAATGACAGGCATTTTGCCAAATGCCAATTATGCGCATTAAGAAGCCATGAAGTAGCTAGTAAAGTCTGTTTGCTTTTGTGTGACTTATTCCAATCTGTTTCTTCAAAGTCTCTTATTGAAAGACAATTGGCAAAATATAATGATGCTAGAATAATGTCTGTATCACTGTCTTTAAAACCATTAAAGGCGAACTTCATTAGGTTTATAATGGTTTGTGAAACAATTTGAGAACTAACTGAATCCTCTTGAAATATAATTTGGGCTGTTACATAACAGTCTAGAATTACATTCCTAAATAGACTAGAAAACCTATTTGAATGAATTGAAATTTCTTTTTTGCTCTTAATGTCAATTTTCTTCAATTCTCCAACCAGTTGCTTCTCCTTAATTAAATCTGCATTTTTTAAAATAAATGTTTTATACATAAATAAATGTTAGTCATTTAAAAATTAAAATTGTATTTACCAATGGCAGTTAGGTCTTTATTGGAATGTGGTATTAAAGAACCAAATTTTTGAAAAACTTTACTTGGAAAGATTTTTGAATAATAAACCATGGAATGAAATTCTTGCAAAATATGAAACAGCTTTAGTTTTTTCTTTAGCATTTCCATGGACACTTTTTTGACACCTTCTTTTATGTTTTTGTTTGTTTTTCTTTTTACAAATAAACAACCATTTTGTATAAACTGTGAAATAACTAAGTGATAAATAGTTTGGAGACTTTGTGGATGTTCACCAAAACCGTTATATATTTTTGAAAGAGTTGTTTTTCCAATACCAGCTTGTCCCACAACAGAAATCCATTGTTGATGCTGCCCAAATGTTTTATCTTTGTCTTGCATTGTGTATTTTTGTTTAATATACTGTTAAATAAAAATTAGTAGCACCAGTAGCTAAATATCTTGGCCTGCTAAAACAAGGTTCAGAATAATTGGTTTCAGTGAAATATGATAGTTAGGCAAAATTACCAAATTTGAATCGGCAAAATCCCCAACACATTCTTAACAGCTGAGATACCTACACGTAGCAGCACTAATAATATTTAGGAAATACTTCAATTAGATAGAACCGAACCATATGAATTTTGCATGCTAAACAGGATTGAACAAGGAAAATATTCCCTTGATTATCGTAACTTTTTCTTTAGATGTCAAACTGTAAAGCAGGTGTTTTATATTATGTATATTGCAGGTCAGAATTTTTACCGCTGGTCTAGAATCCTACCACAATGAACAATATTTGGGTTAGGGTGTCGGTTAGTGTAGGTTAAGCAATATTATTAAATAATTATAATACTTGACCCACCCGCACCCAAACCGAGACACCCTAACCCAGGGGCAGGGAACTATTTCAACTATAAGGGAGCAACAAAAGTGACACACTACAAATGATACACCAGTATACTTCACAAATAATAATATTCATTTTTATGTTCCAGTCGAATAGTTAGAATCGTTATATTCATGTATTTATACTTTTGATTAAACAGAGTTCCTAGCAAACCAAGATACGGCGCTGGTCTAGAATCCTACCACAACAAACATTATTTGGGTTAGGGTGAGAGTTAGCTTTTGGGTGTGGGTGGGTGAAGTATTATCATACTTATTATTTAATAATAATACTTGACCCAACCTAACCCAAACACTAACCGACAAATAATGTTCGTTGTGGTAGGATTCTAGACCAGCGCCGCATTTTTAGAAACGATTGGGTTCGGGTATTCTTCACTTATTTAATTAAATTTCCTGGTTATTTTAAGGGTGGCTTTGTATTAAAGTGTGTTTTTATATAGTATGTCGCATATTACGAATCTATGGTCGTTTCGTTGATTTAAAAAATTCAATTTTAATTTTGCCCGCCAAAAGTAAAATCAGGGGTTTTCCCCAGATTATGTAGTCCATATAAAATTTATTGCCCTTTTTCTGTCCTGGAGCCCATGTAATCACACGGGATACATATGGTTTTAATTTCTAAAGCGATAGAAGGGTAGTTTTAAAATTAATCTCTTTACCAGGTGTAAGATCATTACAAAGTTGTTGCCGATGAAAGAAGAAGTGACATGCCAAATAACTTAAAATGCACCAGACCAAGACGGGCGTTTATTTTGCGTCACAACTTTGAAATGATTTACATGAAATTTACTTCAAAAACGCCAGATGCAGCCCTGAATGGCAACTGTCGCATTTGACAATTGTCACTTTTTAGTTTTCACAAATCGCAACTATTCCATAGGCTTACTATACATATACACTTGGAATAAATATAATAATCTATACACAACAAGCTACTTAAAGTTTTTCCAGAATGGGCCCAAATTATGTATCAATCTTTGGCGTTGCCCACAGCAGTAAATCATGAATTTTTTAGAAAATACGTCACAAAGTTACGTCATAGCTAGACGTCTAGAACAAGTAACCTAAGATAACCTGAAGTTATAGTTGACAAATATGCAACTGAAGACTCAGTTTAAATGCATTTAAGTAGATGGTGGGATGGCGTGATGAAAAAGAAAATTTTATTACTGATGCCGCATACCTGCAAAACTTGTTTTACCGAAACGTTCCGGCTTTACACCACTGTCTGACAGTTGTTATGGATAGGCAGGTCTGAAAGAGATTTCGGTTTTATAAAGATATCCATATCGCTATCAAATTATAAAAGGTAAGTCAATCAACGAATACAAAAAGTTATTGCGCCATATTTTGTCAACCAAAGATATAATAAACCCAAGATAAACATAGCACTCATGTAACTGTGGCATGCGACACCCTGTAATAACAACTGCGGTGTTATATATTTGTTTGAAAGAATGTAAAAGTATAAAGGAGTTTTTATTGTTACTGCCTTATTATTTGTTCGTCGTGTTCTTTGGAAAACTGAATGGTTTCTGTCAAAACATATACAGGTTAATTAAATATTTTCACGATTTAGTCCTGTCACATTGATCGGACAAGTGCGACTTGAAACATAAATTACATCAGTTCTAACTCCAATAATGAAAGAGCCTGACAGAGCTTATCGAAACCAGTGTGTGCTTGTAAATGTTTAACTTTTTCTGGCGATAACCTCTGAAAGCAGACACTAGAATTGCGATTTCAAACATTAGCCTAAGTGTCACAAAATAAAAAAAAAGTTTATATGTTTTTTCGACCGCTGAACATACTAGGTTTAGATTTTTAAAATGCTATATTAATGAGCTGAAATGGCTGTTTTTACAGTAATTTGTTCATAGGGGAAAAAATTTGATTTGTATTTGGTTCTTCGGTGGACATTTAAGTCATTCCATTTGCATCGTTTTTATTTAAATTGCGCATTTTTTGCGTTTGAAAACATTAACATTTGAGCGGGCGCCAAAGCCACCATATTGCTTTGCTTGTATGAATGCTGCTTGTATGCTAACAGAAGTATACTTTTGAATGCGCATCTACGCTGCACATTTGGCATAACTGCTTTAAATATAGGTAATTTCAAAACATTTTTTGTTTTTTATTCTGTTAGTGCAGCACACTGATCAAAGTTCTCATATAACTTCAGTAAAATCCTGTGCTAACCTTTTCTCTGCACAAATACAGACAAGCGCTTTATATTTTGTCAAATTACAAAGATTCCCCAAGGGGCTTTCCCTTAGGACGATTCCTCTCTCGGTGAGTCTAAACTAGGGTTGCCATACGTCCGGATTTCCCCGGACATGTCCGGAATTTTAGTGTTCAAACTGCGTCCGAGGGGAAATGCAAAAATATGCTTAAATGTCCGGAATTTTTTTAAATTGTTTGTTGCGTTGCGGGTAATAATTTCATTGTTACGTCAAAAACGACAATACAACGCTTATTTGGGATACATGGATGAGTGGAGCTGGGCTAGTAGCTGAAGGCCTTATATCTTGGTCGATATTGCAAAATTTAGAACATGTCTAAAACGATAAGAGCGTGAAAAGAATTATAAAGCAGTAGAAAAATAGCGCAACAAGAAGTCTGTTGCAGACCAAATGAGAATACCAAGGAAATTGCCGTTTTGTTTAATGCTTAATGAGAACTTGCATTCGTGTATTGTACTGTAACCAGGGCCGCCCGCAGAAAATTTTCCAGGGGGGGCAACCAGGGGCGTAACCACAAAATCAAAAAGAGAGGTCCTGAATTTTCAACTTAGGGAATTCCCCTATTTTTCGTATGACGTTAATGAATAATGACGCCATAAAACAGTGACACTATGTCGTCATAGAATGGTGATTGCAAGACGTGATAAAAAAACTAATCAGAAACAACCAAATACGTCCAGCAATAGCGACCACGTGCGTCGTCGACAATCCTGTCAGGCGCCAGCTGCAAAATCACAGTGTGCAATCGTTAACATTAAGCAAAAAAACAAACCAAGACCTTAAAATATATGTGTTTAATTGTAGTAGAATCACAAATAATTTGACTATCAGCTGCGCAGTTTTCAAGTTCCATGAACGGAACGAGCGCTAAATTACAAGTTCACCACCTGCAATACTAAACGAAGATCGTTTTTTCCGGGTGTTATTATGCCGCGATTAGCGCAACATCTGTGCCGAGCTGTGTGCCAAGTCAGCTAAATTACAAGCTGCGGTTGAGGGGAAATAAGTTGTGTCCATTGCACACTTAGTACGTGGTCTTAGAGTATGCATAAAGAGCATCATTTTGCGTTAACTATCATTACTTAAAAATTTATACTTTAAAACGCGCACGACAGTCACCATTATACCTCCTTTTAAAAATCTGCTTCAGTTAAACAAATGGCGATGACCAACATCGGATATTAGCGCAGAGACCGAACAGCGAGGAACATACTCCGTATAACTCGACGTTTTTCAGCGAGAAAAAAAGAAAGAAGGTTTGACTTAGCGTTGTCATTTGTCGAATACACACTTGCTAATCAGTCAACCTAAACAAATAACGAAAGAGAAAAAAACTTGCGTTTACGGTCGACCAAACAAAAGACGAAAAACGGCGTTTTGCTCTCGATTTTGGTTTCGCATTAGATTAAGACGCGCGACCCAATTACTTATAAAGCACGCCGCTTCGAACAGTTTGTTAAACCATGACAAAAACGAACAAAAAACGATAATATCACTTCCAAAAAGGGGGTAAGAACTCCCGTTCCCTGGATACGCCACTGGGTGCAATGGATAACGTACAATATTTTTAACCGTCATAAGTAATATATATTACACTTATAAGTAATAAAAATAATACTAATAATCGCATTTTGAAATTCCAGGGGGGCAAGTGCCCCCCTCTCCGCCCCGTGCGGGCGCCCATGACTACAACATTTATTTTCTGTTCGTGTATAGTTTCTTGTTTATCCTTCTTTCACAAAAAAAAAACAATGGCGGTAAAGTACTTTGGTAATATTCTAAAGTTGGTTTACCATGCAACTGAGGTAAATTTGTTATGGATTGCGCAGTATCAAATATAGTAACCCTAGCCTAGAGATCAAATCAGAGATGACCCAATAGTCTAGTGAATTCACTACACTATGTTAAAAAATCCGCTTCGGTATACAATGGATAGGCAAAGCATTGCCAGTGTGACGTCATATTGACAGACAATGTGTTCATGCCTCATTTTAAAAACCGCTAGTGGGGACTAAAGAGTGTCCGGATTTTAGGCCACGGAAATATGGTAACCCTAGTCTAAACTATGTTTGGGCCGCTTACGGAACTTCGCTTTTTTGCGAACAGTAAATATTTGATCTACAGAAAAGTTGAACCAACATCGTTTAACGCAGTAGGGTTAATGCCCATATAGATTTGGGTGCCAGTAATATTTTTGTTCGTTTCTAATAACTCCTTATTCATTTTCAACTTTTGAACGGGCTTTGCAATTTTGATCAAATAGGAAGTCCCAGTTTACTTCATTGATAAAAAGTCAAATCCAAGCCATAGCATTGCAAAAAAATAAATTTTAAACTTAATATGAGCGTGTCCTATTCTGAGCAATATTTCGCACAGCAAACACCAAATAGCAAGTTAACATTAAATGTACTTAAACACGGCCTAAATAACCGAATTTTATTAAAATGTATTCAATTAAAACACTTTTCTTGAGCCAAGCCACTTTGTCTTAAGTCTAAGTCAATCCAGAGTTATTTGCTTATAATACTTCAGTCATGTCATTACAACATTGTATATATTTGCCAAACCACATGCCTCGAGGTCCAATACCAAGACATGTAAACAACACGGCATTTCTTATATACAACTCAAGGGTTAACTTTTTGTTGGGTATACTTAACAACACTACACAATTACTAACACAAACCTGGGAATTTCAAACACAGCAATACAATTTATAAATTTCCCCTTTAAAAATACCACGAGCATGTTTTCGGCAGACAATTTAATTTTATGTATCATAAATAAACGATAAATGGTTTCTCGGCCTTCACTGCTTAAAAAAAGATTACTTTTATCACAAGCCAGTGTTTTGTATTCATATTATACAAATGTTACAACAGCGGTAATAAACAATAAGTTTAATATAGTTTTGTATGTTTACGCCTGGCGCAGTACAACACTACAAAGTGCAACAACGCTTATTTACAGTGCCTTGGGAAACTATTTCAAGCATAATTGACAGATTTTTTTTTGAAGGTAAGTGTTTTTTTTAATGTAATCAAATAAGCGCCAATTTAAAATCGCTAGTAGAAGAGCAGAAAATTGCATTTTTTTGATTGTAGAAGCAGGTTTGCGTTAAAAAAGACAGGGTTGTGCAACCTTTTAAACTGGCGGGCAAGTATATGTATACAGATTGTAGCTTACCGCAGGCCCACGCGTTTCTTATCGGCCAGATTCATCTTAACCAAAGTTATGTCAACCAAAGTCCATTCTCTATTAGACTATTTCTAGGAGTTTGAAAATGTCCGCCCATGAACGGTAGGTTAAACCAGGGTGACCGACACGACCCGTGGCATATTTCCATGGATGTGGAGAAAAACTAAATTTTAATGAAAGTGTAAACTGTACGACGATTTATTAGGCTCGATTCAGTTTTTTTGTTTACTGATAATCAAGTTAATAATCTTCAGTAAAAAATGGCCCGAATAGATAATAAAAGATTTATTCTTTTATTTGCTTTCGTTTCGGTAGTGGTTACGCCAACTTCAGTGCGGCAATTATTTTTTCGCCGGTTGCGCACCCCTTGACTAAGATACTCTTAAAATCCCCGGTGTGGTGGAATTTTCCCGGCTGGTTTAACCAACATTTAACATTTGAGCACAATAAAGCCACACAAACAAATAATAGGGGTTAAAGTTGACAAAAAATAAAATGAAAGACAAAAATACACCATTAATAAAACTTGTAAATAGATATATTCTGCTAACATTACAACATTGAACTTTATGGTGCAACCAGGCTACAAAGAAGAAATAATAAAATAAATAAAGATTTGCAAAGTATTTGTAATTAGTGCAAAAGTGAAAAACAATCATTCGGAGTTATCAAACAACTCAAATGAGCGGCACATAAATTGAAACAATAATATTTATAGTTAAGTACATTTCATAAAACACAATCTGTTATTAAATAAACACAAATCAATGTTGTAATATTTAGTTTTTAAATATTTGGCCAAGAAACTTCATATATAATGTTAACAACTAAAAACATGATAGATGAATCGACAAACACCAAATAATTTGCACGATTAATTTATTTCTCTAATTGCCAAACAAATAGCAAAAATATATTCTTTAGCAAAAAAAAATATATATTCATTTGTTGCTTTAAAACGTTTGTCTGCGTGAAGTTTTAACACTAATATAAAACAAGCGACTAAAACGAATAACTCGGCAAAACGTAAGTATCTTACAAAATACTGAATTTGATATTTCTTTTCAAAATGTTGCTGAAGTTCTATACATTGCACAAGCTTTTAAAAAGATAAACCAAGTTAAAAGTGCACAATTAAATACTACAAATTCAAGCAAAAGAGCAATTAATGTATACTATTGCACATTTAAAGGAGATAAGTCAGGTTCTTCGGAAATTTGTTATTCCGTTTGGAAATCTGAAGATAAAAAACAAGAGTTTCACTTTCTTTGGCATCCTATGTAGAAACTCAAAAATATTCAAAACAACATACACGAATACAGTTTCTTCTATACAAGCTACACATAATGCATGCATATAAATTAACACTATATACCAACCTTGTATCATTATTAATTTATTTGTGTAGCTTAGTACTCAATTTCACCTCGAAATACATTGTGGCTTCAGGCTTGGAAATTTCCAAATTGCAGTTAAACATTTCCACTTAACAAGCACAGTAAAAGCAATTCTAAGCACAGACATGCAAGTCTAAGCGAGATATCTAGAAGGTCGCACACCTTCAACATACCAAACATGCCGTCACGTCTACAAAATTTAAAATGCTATGAAAGCATTTTAAATAAATGTGCAAGCAAGACAGAAAAAATTTTGTGTGATATTTAGTTGATTAAAGTTTATAACTGAAAACAAGGTTTTAAACAAGCTGACAACGAAGAGTAAGTAAACTTTACTTTCTAAGTAAAAAAGACAACCTCATATCAGAGTCGCACAAAATTTTACATTCAAAGAAAAAAAAACAGTCGTCTTTAAGAAACTTAAATTTGTTCAGCCAATGAATTTTTTTGTAATACAGAAAAGTCTAAATGCCATTGTTAACACGATAAAGAGTAGCCTTGTTGGAAATGCGTTTTACAATGGCACTTTCCAAATATATTTTTTAGGCTGCACATAAAAAAATAGGGTTTTTCAGAAGACTTCTTAATATCACAATTTAAAGATTTTTACAGATTTAAGACTTTGTGGCAATAAATAAGCTTGAGAACAACAAATGTGGTCTAGGTGTGAGGTTTGTATTTATTTGTACACGGTGAAAGTTTACCAGGTTGAAATCAAATTCTAATTGCATATTAATAAAACAATTGAACAGAATACAAAAAGTAATTACTATATGAAACACATTTCGTAAATAAATCAAAAATGCTATGAAAGAAAAGACAATAACAAAATGGTGTATGGAAGTTTAAATAAATAGTAATAAACGAGATTGATAATGGAGTAGACAACTACAGAATGAAATAAACCTTCAAACACAGAAAAAATAAATTTTACGATCATGAATGAAAATGTTTTTATTAATTTAAAAAATGTACACAAAACAAAATCACGCGAAAAAAATTGAAAGTATTGAGAAACATTTTTTTTAATTTTTTTGATTTTTGTGGTATTTCAGCAGGGAATTGTTGCAACTTATCTTTTTGTCAAGATTTTTGAAATTCTTTCAGTTGTTTCTGTATAGGAAAGAAGCAACTTAAAAACAGCCTAAAAAGAGAAAAAAGAACAAAAATATAAAATGGTCTTTAGCATCTTAGATTAGCAAACTAGAAATCACTAAATTAATTAAGAAAACACCTTCAAAAAGTTAAAGAAAAACATATAGATGAAATAGCATTAGCTTACAGCAGCTTGCATAAGCTGAAATAAAAATCAGAATTAAGCACGAAATTAAATCACTAAAAAATAATATTTCTGGCTTAAGTTTAGCACATGCGAAAGTAAGCTGACACGCACAACATTTAATCTGAACATAAAGATGCAAAAAGGCAAAGTTTAGGTTTTGATCCAGCAACTTTATTACAAGCTACAAATAGCGCTGGTTAAAAGAAAAACGGCAAACTCTAGCCACCAAAAGCAGCATGCTTTAAACTAGGGATGTCCGATAATATCGGATCGGAGCCGATACCCGATTCCCAAAGTGGTAGTATCGGTACTCGTCCTAGGCTTGGGTGATACCGATTTGACATATAAATATTAGCCATGATTTGCGATATCACGCAGTGATTTTAGGGTACATTTATCACAAAAAATGTTTCAATGTGTTCTGTTTTACTTGTTTAAGCACATAAATGACGTCATTTGGTACCGGATCGCGATACTTTTGTCCATAATATCGGGTATCGGAATGTCAAGTATCGGGCAACCTACTTACATCAAAGCACTATTTGAATACCAAAGCGCATACAGAAGTAGGGAACATTTTGAAGGTTTCGACAGAGGTATTTGAACAGTTCAAAATGCTACCTACTTCGTCTAATTAAACTTTATTTGTGCTGCAAATTACCTATTAACTTGCAATTCACGACATGTAAGTCCTGATGGCTTTGTCGATCTTTTTGCGGCACATCGGGCATTTCTTGACAGAGGTGGCGCAGTTATCGCAGCAGCAGAGATGTCCGCACGGAACGAACACGATGTCGGCCAAACGATCCAAGCAGATCTTGCACTTGCGTTCTTCTTGCAGCTCGCGAATGCGATCTTGCATCGACTCCGTGTCTAAACAACATCAATATACAGTAACTACATGAATATTTGCATATATACTAAAATAAGGCTACCATAATTTCCTATTTTCCAAAGAATGATGAATGGTGTGCCGACAACTGACTTAACACATGTTATCTTAGTAGTTGTGTCTTGTTATCTAAACACGATAATTTATAAAGTAAAAATTGCTTGACATCATAACATGGCCAAAATTGCTGCATTAATTGTCGACTCCGTGTCTAAACAACAGCAATATGTAACAACTACATGCATATATACAAACATAGGCCTAATGCATTAATGAATGGTCCTCCTACAATTTACTTGATACATGTCATCTTAATAGTTGTGTATTGTTATCTAAACACACGATAATTTGTTAAGTAAAAAATTGCTTGACATCATAACATGACCAAGATTGCAACATTAATTGTGTTTTCTTAGCAAGATAATATTTGAAGTAAAAACGCCTAACTAGTTTTCTCATCATGACCAAAATTGTTGCATTAATTTAATATCGGCGCCGATACCACCCTAGCATCGGACGATACTACGATCTGGTATCGGGTTAAATACGGTATTATCGATATTATCGGTCACCCCTGGCTTCTTACCACCGCCTGGTAGAGATTCCATTGGTTCGTGTGACGTTGAAGGAACAGCTGCGAATAAAATAATAAGTTGAGAAACCTTACAATAATCTGCATTTAAAACGGAGATAAATAAAAAAGGTTCATTTAAAAATCATTTTTTGTTTATAATTGGTTCTAATAAGACGCAATGGAATCATTGTATATGAAGAAGGTGTGGAATCTCAATCAAAACCATTAATAATTTTTATTTGCCTAAAATATTTAGTAAGTTTGCCGATAAAAAACTGTACCTTTGCTATTCCTTTTAGTAACCAACCAATTTTTTTTGCTTATAAAAAATATATATTAAAATATTTACCATCAAAGTTACCTTTTAGAACCGTTATAATAGTTTTTTTTATTCACACCTGGTGTAGAACTTTGTATAGCAAAAAATTATTTTTAAAACTTTGTATAGCGAACCAAGCATTTGAAGTGCAAAGAAATATGTTCAGTTGCTCATAAAGTTACTACTGAAAAAAATTCGTATTTAAGTATTTACATGCACCCGGTGAAGCAGGGTTGGAAGCCTCACTGTCCGAGTCGTTAACTTCATTTTCAGCTGTCAGATCACTCACAAGATCTTCAGTTGTTCGGTACATCTCTGTACGGTGGATTCGCCTGATCAATTGACGAAAACATGTGTTCTACAGCTGTTTATCAGTTAAAAATTAAACCCAGTTTGTAACACTTGTGAATATATATTCATTCATTTCAGTAAACAGAAGATTACAATATATATTTCCACTAAAAATTATATATTTAGATTGAATATTAGGGCGGGTCGCGGAAAACACTTTTTTTCAAATCCACCTGCCTCATATGGATTTTAATAGATAGATAGACACCTAAAACCATTGTATACAAAATTTAAGCTCATTTGAACATGTATTGGTGTGAGGAAATCAAGTTAAATTTTTGCCGAAAATCACAAAATTGGGTAAAAATGAGATATTTTGGGTTATGTGTAATCTATGTTTTTTAAATGAAATTTGTTTGCTGTGACCTTTTCCTCACACCGATACATGTTCAAATGAGCTTAAACTTTGTATATAACGGTTTTAGGTGTCTATCTATTAAAATCCATATGAGGCAGGTGGATTTGAAAAAAAGTGTTTTCGCGACCCGCCCTATTGAATATATTATGTGAGCTTCCAACCATTTTTTTACAAAATGGAGTAAGGCACATAAATAATAATGATTAATAAAATAATTTGGCTGATAAAAACAAATGTTCAAGTCATAAAAAACATGATTTTCTTTATGTTACAGCCGTTTTTGCCAAATCTTTCTACTTACATCCAGGAAACCAACTCCTTTTACTAGTTTTTAAATGTCTAGGCACATATCTCTTGACAACTTCTCTGACAAGCTGATATGCATTTTCAAATTAAATGAAACAAAACTAAATAAATGTCATAATACACATTTCTTATAAATTTTAAATTCTGCTTCTATATGCTTCACACATCCAATCACGGCACACACCTCTTGACAACTTTCCTGACGAGTCTATCTGCAAAGCCTAGTTCCAGTGCAGCTTTAACGATGTCCAGTTGCATGGCAGCGTTCACTCGTTCTTGCTCTCGACGTATTTCCTCCTGAAAATAACATATCATAAGTAATATTAGCAAGTACTGATGGTATAACCCTTAAAATTCCACAGTAGATATTTTTTTAAATGAACCAGCTGCATTGTACAGTTTATTGATGATGTAATAGGTAAGGTAGAGCAATGCATCTCGTCAAGTGATCTGGCGACTAACTCAGTTTTACATGAAATCAGGCCAGGGTCGGACATAAGGGAAGCTAGTGTGTATGTCAGCCATATGTGGCATTTCAATTTATTCCTATTCAACCAAAAACATGATTTGTTATATGTTTTTGAACCTGTGGGTCGATGATTTGTGGGGGTGGGGTCGGTGCCCGGTTCGACTGGCTTCCAAACTGGATCCTGGCGCCCCCCTGGGTCGGAGGTACATCGAAGGGACCCCTGAGCAGTGGCCGGGGTAAATTGGGGAACATGGAAACCATTCGGTGGACAAAGTCGGGGCCTTTGCGTTGGAGCAGGAATTCACAACTGAAAAAAACACAGTAAATTTAATTTTTAAGCCGACATCCTCGTTAATATATTAGAAATACAGAGAAAATATACACTAAAATCTGTCTAAATAAACTATTTTAGCAAACTTTTAGTGCTAAAAGTCCTCTTATGAAAGAATTTTACTTTCTAAGCCGACAACGTTTAATTTTTTAAAGACAAGATTATTTGTAAATACGGAGAAAAAAATTCTGAATAAAATGCAAAATTCACAAAAAAAATATATACAAAATACTGTGTAAACAAAACTACTTTAGCAAGCTTTAAGTGATAAAATTACACTAATAAATGGATGCATGAAAAAAAATATCTTTTCTGCATTTTCTAGTAAAAACTCACGTTGAAAACCACTTTGCGTGTTTAGTTTGATGGTAAAGTTGGAATATCTTATACGCCTAGATAAAGGGAATTAATAAGGGGTTTGGGTGAAATTCGAACTACCGGCCCTCTAACTTACGTTGGGAACCAATTTAAACGAAAAACGAACGATTGGCCGAAAGATTTTTTAAGACAAAAGGTTACTTTTAGCGGCTTTTGTCTTATTCGCAACCATTATTTAGATATTGGAGCATTGTGCTTAAGTAAGATTTGAACTGCTGACCCTCTAACTTACGTTGGAAACCACTTTGCGTGTTCGGTCCAGGGCTCGTCTTGTGGATCCCAGTTCTGCAAACCTCCGTTGCAATACCAGCACTTCACTCGGTCGCGTTCACCTAAATAAAGTAATAAAAAATTAGCACAAATAAAAAAAACGTACTGTCAACCTATTCACAAGATTACCAGACGTTTATAGCTTTTAAAACACCTAAAATTTACACTTTTCAAAACAAAAAGTATAAAAATATATTTTTAACACAAGACCAAGTACTTTAAAAATGGTTTTATACAACACTCTATAAAACGATAACTCAGCTGCCCATAAAATAAATTGAAACACTATTCAAAAACTTTGGAAAAACATAAGGATTTTAACTTTCCAATAGAAATAAATTCAAACAAAGACTATGCCCCATATAAAATACCCCAACTGCTTCGCAATTTAATATATAAAACTGTATATATTTTTATAACGAAAATGTCTTATACAAAAAACTTAAATTTAATTCACATTCCTTCTCCACTAATGCCAAAAAATCCTATTTATAATAATTTTGCAGGAACTAATTTTGCTAGCAATGCTTACTTGTAAAAAACCTTATGCACTCTTCAAGGCAAATAGAGAAGCAATTACTATCAATTTTTAAACAAAACTTAATCAATATGACCAAATGCCGAATGCTAATTTTGTAGTAAGTATTTCTAGTTGGCAACATTTCATATAAACCTATTTACCGAGATAGAAGAATCCAGCTTTTGATATTTGCTGTGGTGTGGCTTGCACGTTGTTGGCCGACCAACGCTCATCAAATGTTTGAAACCTCGAGTCTTCGTTTCTCATGTGAGGACTCACCGGGTATTCGCACGGGAACATCGCGCGAAGATCTTGCTGCAAAATCAAACCATACGACAAATTTTATTAATTAACTGCCATGAGAACTTGTCTTAATCTCAGTTGCTGTTAAGGTATGGCTATGCATCTCTGTTGTTCTTTAGTAACTGGTAAGTTGTTCAAACCCAGTTTAGAAGAGCCCTACACCGTTTTAAGAAAAGGAGTGCTTAATAACCCTATTGTTTTTCAAAAGTGTGTTACTGAAGTTTGTGTTTGGCAAGCCCAAAGTTCAATTCAAAAAAGGGAAGACCATTACTCTTTCTCAGATTAAGTGCAAATCTAGTACTGTTCGACGTAAAATTGAACATAAAAAAATAATGCCCTAGCCCTAAAGGACTCCCAGATTGTTTAAAACACGAAAAGCTTTTAAGTGGTTTAAACTGAAACTTTATACAAATGTGTTGGTATACTAGTGGTACAGTTTGATGTACATTATTAAGAACTAATATTTCAACCCAATTGGTTTTACTTTTAATGGTGGCCTTTAGTTTTTAAACTAACTAAACAAAAAAGAGCCTTTTCAAAGTGGTTCAAACTGAACTTTGCACAAGTGGGTTGGTATATTGCAACACAGTTCTTTGTAGAGTGGTACAGTTTAATGCAGATACTGCTAATAATTTCAAACGATTTGTTTAATGAAGGCCGTTATTTTAGAATAAAATACACAAAAACCTTTTCAAAGTGGTTTAAACCGGATCTTTATACAACTGGGTCGGTATATTGCAACACACAGTGCAGTTCAATGTAGATTGCGCCCTTCCTTCCTTATTACTTTACAAAGTGTGAGAAGGTTGCCATTTAAATATTGCATCAGCATGAACTCACATGCAAAGCAATTTAAATAATACTAGGACCGTGAAAGCCAAACAAGCAAACGTCTGTCATCTACAAATAATGTTCTAATACAGCAAGTTTAGAAAATACAAATATAAATTGATTTAACTGCAATCTGAAAAGTATTTGAGGATTTTAAACTGGAAACCCTAAAACTAAGATTCTGTCTGGGCCAGTCATTCTCAAGAAATCTAACTCAAGTATGTAAAGTTCCATATCTCAGATGTGTTTATAAAAAGGCTATATTTTAAAAGACCGTTGTGAAAGTTTGAGAGACCTTCACAAAAAATTTGCCTAAAAAAATACCCTACACAATATCTTCATTTTCTTCACAGATTCACCTTCTACCACGTAGTATCTTTAACTACCGGTGTGTACTACCTTGTTTAAAAGCAACCATTTTTCTTGAAACTACTTCTGATAGTTAAGCAAGTATAAAAAAAACTCTCAAGAAGCAGGGTTCGATTAGAGATTCATTTTAATGGTGAAAATAACGGCCCAAATAGACATAAAAAGCGACATGCTTTATTGTTCAAACGTTTCGGCAAATGGCAAATAAAGCATGTCGCTTTTTATGTCTATTTGGGCCGTTGTTTTCACCATTAAACTTATGAACAGATCCATATATATATATAGTGTTCCAAGACCCATTTTAATGTGGCAAAAAAGCAAGACAGAACTGTATTTTAACCTTCTCTGTGAAACAATTAGTTTTATAGTAGCAGATTTTTTCCTGTTGCCCACCAAAGAAAAAAAAAATTCTATATAAATGTTAAATTATTAATTAGTTAAAATATAAATAATTTTCAAGTTAAAATTATAAAGAATTTTTAAATATTTTAAAATGCTACAAAAGCAATATTGCTGCTGAAATCTGTTACACTTTTGTTAAATTAACCTAATTTCTTGAAAACTACTCGCATACTAAATGAAAAGCCTTGTTGTAGCACTAATGGGACAACAGGTTAAGAACCACTGCTCTAGATATTAAGGACTCTCGAAATGTGAAAAGTAAACTTACCTGCGAACCTTGGTATATGCTAGAATACCTAAATTTAAACCAAGTATCTATTCATGATATTTGTCCAGTTTGTGTGCAAACTGATTGCATTTAAATACTACCGACTAATAAGATGTGTATATGTTATATCTAAATTTAAACAATGTATCTTATAAAATATTTGCATTCAAATACTACCGACTAATAACATGATTTTCAGAAAATACAAATTCTACATTTGTTGTACAGCACTACAATTTTACAAACATTAGTGACCAGAACTTACTTGTGGAACTCTTTTATTCCTAAGATAGAGAATTAATTTGTCTATATTTAGAACCGAACATTTAAGTTAGGCCTGTAATAATTATTTTTCTGGTTTCACTGGTTTAGATGGTAACTACATTTTAAACTTGCTTATTTGGTATCTTGTAATTAAATTTTAAGCTTGTTTTTGGGTTAAATTGCCTGATAAGTTTGTAATTCATTTTTAACCTTACTGCAGCCTGTGATTACACTTTACCCTTGCTTTTGTGATAATATATTACCCTTGCTTTTCTGTTATTTCGCCTGCTCAGCTTGTTATTAAATTTTAACATTGTTTTTGCTGTTATTTGTTTTACCCGTTCAGCTTGTGGTGGATCTGGAGGTTCGGTGAAAATTGGTGTTTGTTGCGGAATAGCGGCCCTCTCATCCGATGTAAGCGGCACATTGCGAGGCTCGTTGTTTTGAACCAACCTACAAAAAAATATGTTTTAAACGACAAAAAATGATTGCAAACCTAATAAGTAAGTTTGGAGCATAATGGTTGAGGTTGTGGTAAGATCTAGCAATAACAAAACCCATACAGAAGATCATTATGTTAAGAATGAATAAAGAGTTATTCGAAACATTCAAAATGATATTTCTGTATGAGCTGTGAAATTTCTACTAATCACAAGTGTTTGTTGAAAATTCCTGGAAATTATTTCAATGCGCACCTATACTTTTACTTTTTGTTTGAAGAACATTAACATTTTAAAGCACAAACAGAAAATTGAAAATATCGGTTGAATGATTGATCATACAGTTGTCACTTGGTAGAGATACAAATACAGTTTGTGAGTTCAAACCTCACCAAAGACTAGATTTTTTACCTTTACCATATAAGTAGGGAGTCAGGTAATTTTGGATTGGAGTCAATATAATGTTTGTACCAGTGCCGACCTGATCTCAAATTAATGTAGAAATTCAAGATATGATTTGCGAGTTAACGCAGCAATTCTAACATTTGATACTAGTTGAACTCACTTGCAAGAAGGAAAGTGTCTCCTGTGTTCCGACTGTACGCTGTCGCCGTAATTCCAGTTCCTGAGCACTCCTCCGCACGAAAAGCACTGGACGCGATCCAAGTTTCCCAGGTAGAAGAATCCAGATCTCGCCAAGTCGTGAGTTGTCACTGTTGGAGCGTCAGTTGGGAAATGCTCAAATGTGCGACTAGAAAAAACACAAAATTATAAACTGCAATTTTTTATTTCAATTAGAAAACTAATGGTAATAATCTGTTTTCTCTATAATTATTTGGTAATTTACGTTTCCAAATTTGAAAAATGCTGAAAACAAGCAGATTTTCTGCAAAATATTAAGCTAAGAGTTTATGGGCCAGATCAAAACCTTGTAATGCAAAAAATTGAAAAAAGGGATAGATACATACTGTGACAAGTGATTGTTATATTAATGAACCTTAAACCAGGTTATATGTTAAATTTGTTTTATATTTGTTCAATGAGCCGGAATATTTGCATTTATTCAATTATAAACCGTAAAATTTCAGTTAAAAAAACACGTATTTTTAGTCAAACCAAAAAAATAATAATAATAATTTATCAAAACGTTGTTTTGCACAGCAACTGTATAATGCTACCATCAGAAAATTTCACCACCTAAAGTAATTTGATTTGCACAGTAGTGTGAATCACCAGCTCATGATGAGGTCACATGTATGTGCTATTTGCACAAACGATTGCACCAATGAAGGAAATAATTAAATTCTATTTAGGTTTAGCAATTTCAAACAGCAACAAATTGTTTTTTTATTGGGAAGTCGTAATATAAACAGTAATGCTCTTGAATCAAAAACGTTTTATTTTTGCATTATTCATACTATAAACCATCTTTATACACTATAAACCATCACAAACAGTTGATTTAGGATTTTAAAACCAACTATGCATTAATGAACAAAATATTGTGAAACCTATGCGGAGTAAAACAAAGGTGCTGACATTAAGAGCAATGCTGTTGTCTCAAAACTAAATTAATTTGAGTTATAGATTAAAAGGGAGTGAAAAGGCAACCACTTTTCACAAAAATCTGGCATATTGTCTGGCATTCAAATAAATCTATTGTTGCAAAAGCAAAATAAACAGTTCATGGAAGCAATAAAAAACGGTTTTAAAACCAGACACAGATTTTATGTACGCCCAAAGGATTTGGCGTAACATTGATGTCTCTAAGCTGCGAAATCATCCCATGTCAGGGTAATTTATTTTTCCATTTAGAATCAAATAGCAGTAACAAGATTATGGAGATTAAGTGGTAATCACAATTTGTAAATTGAACTTTAAGCCACACAAGAGATTCAAAGCAATAGTAACAACTCTAAACAACATTTAAATTCATCGCATGATGGTAATAGGATTAAATGTTGTGTAATGTGCAGTTCCCAATTTATTAAATTAGAACTTATAAGCTCCAGTGGGTTTAAATAGTATGGCGCAATAATTAAAGCACTATGTTTGTTGCATTCTTTTATGGGTTGTGCTATTGTACAACAATGTTTAATCTTTAAAACAAGTAACAGAGAAACATATATAAAACTAACAAAGTCAATTTTGTTGAACGCTATTTATAAAGCGTATTATAAAAACTTTAACACATATTAAAAGCTGATTATATAACCGCAATCAAAATTCACCAATAGGTTTAGTACATGGAACATAAAGCATTCATATTAGGTTCACTATTTGATCACAGGACAACAATTAAAGAGACAAAGTACTCCAAAATAGCAGGTGTTACATTTAAAATATTTCAATGTTCTGTGTCAACCTGAAAATTGGATTGCAACATTTGAAGAATAGTTTCAAACAAAGCAACACAATCTTGTATATGATGTTTCACAAATATTGCATAGGTAAGCTAAAATAAAATGTGTGACAACGCAATATTCTTATAAATCAGTTGAAAATGAAAGTAAAAATTATATTATTGAAAATTGAATATGTTATTTTACTCTTAATTAACTCCACTAGCAAAAAAAGAGAGAAAGTTTCAATTATATCTTTTACTAGGCACTAAAGCCGATATATGCTGCATTTGAAATATTGAAATGTTTTTTGTTATCCTAAAACTGACTTGCAACATTTAAAGAAACGTTCTGAACAAAGTTGTGTAACATCGCATATCGTGTTGCACTGTTTACCACATGGATTAGGTAAACAAAAATCAATTGTCTCACAATTCATTGATCTCTTAAAAATAATGAAATGTAACCCTTAAAACTGATTGCAACATTGAAAGAAACGTTCTTGCAATGTTGATGTTATGTTATCAATTTAAGATATACTGAATAAGTATATAAATATAAAAGTAAAAAATTAATTCAGTGCAACATTTATTTTTAGTATCTTTTGTTGCATCATTTAAAGACCTGATTCAAACACATAATGTAACACATGATATCGTGTTACAAATTGTACAACATAAAAGGGGGAAATATAAATTTAATAAAATCTTATATAGATTCCCATATGAAAACAGATGTTCTATGGATTACCCCATAAACTGTGAAAAAACATTACATAACTTGAAGAAACGTTATGAACAACAGTTGTGCAATCATTTTTAGTTTTTAGTTTCATCATTTAAAAATATGTTTAAAATGATGTCAGGTTACACTTTGCACAACATGAGATGTGTAAACAAATAATAAATTGACACATGTCACACACAGGACTACACCACGAGGCTGTAAGATGTAGCACTCAGCTAGATTTAAGTTTCACGTTTCACAGTGGTAGGCCATACAAGGAATGTATAGATATAAAAACCAAAAAAAGATACCTAAAAGTTTATGTAATGTTGGTTACAAATTTAAATACATGCATAAATACAAGAATTTTGAAATGGTTAATTGCTGGAACCAGCATATTTAAATTTCAACAAAACAAATTCAACAATCTAAAATCAAAAAAAAAAAAAAATAAGAATAACACACTATTATGGGCCAGACTTTAGTGACAAGTGAATCATTTAAAGATTTTTTTTAATTATTGTTTGTAGAAACTAAAAACAAATAGTAAATTGAAAGTGTTGGCAGGAAAAGTGGTTTACAAAATGTGCCTCTTATCTACTTCAGCATTACAATAAATATGGTAAATAAAAAAAAAAATACAATATTAAAAAAGGAGCGAAGATAAAGTGTTAATTATACCTACGTAAATGAATGATGTAATACTTGATGTCAGGTTACACTTTGCACAACATGAGATGTGTAAATAAATAATAAATTGACACATGTCACACATTACACCGTGAGGCTGTAAGATCTCACACTCAGCTAGGTTTAAGTTTCACGTTTCACAGTGGTAGGCCATACAAGGAATGTATAGCTTGATATAAAAAAAAATTGATTGATATCTAAAGCTTATGTTACAAATTCAAAAACATAAATACATTATTTTTAATTGGATAGTTGGTGAAACCAGCATATTTAACTTATCGTCGAATTAATTTAAAAAAAGGACCTGGGATTTATAGCATATAAAGAAAACAAAATAAAATCTTGACAGAATTAAACAATTTCTGTTAAGAGGTCACAATACTAAACCCAAACCACATAGTGTGACAGATTCAATATTTTATCAGGAAGACACAAACACCTAATTTTTTTCACAAAATAACCAAGAGTGCCAGTTTGAATCTCACCACAGACTAAATTTTTTTACCTTACTTTATTAAAATTGCCAATATAAAAACAATCGTAATAAACTAAAACTTTCTGCCATATTCCCGCACGATACAAACAACACATGACCAAAGCAATTTGTAATTTCAATTAAATGCCTGATATTGAGAAAGTAATTTTACAGAATTAATGATCTTCATTATCATATCATTCATCAAGTATGCATAACCTAAACACAAATTCATAACAAAAAGAAATTTTACTAACATTCTTTCCGACTCTTTTCTTAGATCGATACTTTTCAAGAAATGTTCATGATATGCAGATGCAATTGTTGCAAATTCAACAATCTAAAAATATAAAAAAAAATAAGAATAACGTGCACTATTATGGGCAACCTATCTACTTCAGTAAACAATTACAATGGAATTTAAGCTTTATTATATGTTTTGATTGAACAAATACCAAAGAAACATTTATATTGCACAGATTAGAATTAAAAAAAACAAGCATCAATTAGGCCAAGCCGGCAAAAATATATATCCCCAAAAAACCTTGATAGGCCTAATAAGCAATATAAAGAAGTTAGTAATAAATTGTTTTGTCAGTAGATTTTTATATAATGATGACATCAGCATTTACACAACATATATACTTAATCAGTAAAGTAACCGAATAAAAACCCATGTTAGGGAGCTTTAATTAAGGAGATAAATACAATAAACTGTTTGCTGAGCTTGTTTTGTCATTTATTAACTGGCATTTACACATGATACATACTTGGTTAGAACAATATTAAAAAAATATTTACCAAAAGTCGAGATAGGAAGCATTTAATTGTGCTTGGCCAGCTTTTAAGCTGTTAAATAATGAATTAAAACCGAGAAAACCTATAAGATTTAGTGACAATTTATATGTTTTAGGGACAATAGTAGATTGAGGGGCTACCTGATCCAATCGTACTCGGGCACACCAAACAAAAGGTTTGTTGTTCAACCATTTGCATACTAGTTTGGGCAAAGCTAGTAAATAAGTTGTTTCTTGTCACTGACATTTGTTCTTCACTTACTGAAAAGGTAGCAGCTAGTTTGCCAGCAAGCTATTTGAAAGTATACAAACTTAATTGTATGGAATCAGGAAATTTCTACAAACTTATTGCACAGTTAATGAACAGCTTTGCCAATCAAAAGTTTTAAAATTGTTTGCAGTCTATATTTTTGTTATTTTTTTACTGTGCCGCTTAAGCTAGAAAGGTGTGAGATAACTAGTGTAGCAGAATACAAAAAGTTACTAACTGATTGGCTGTATTTTTACTTTAAAAAACTACCAATAAAAATAATTTTGGTTTAGGTTAATCAGTTAATCCAAAATAAAAATAAAGTTATGTAATTAAGACTAAATTTTAGCTATTGAGAAACTAAATAACATATTTTAAGTTTTTACTTCATAAACCCTAATTAAATTACCCTTTCTTAAAATATTTGAAGCATGACTCCTACAATTACCGGATTTTGGATGAGTGGTATGACATTACAACAATATGAAAACAGGAACCATTTTTCTATTGTGCCTACAGTACTTAAAACCATTACTGTCTGCGTTTAAAATTTAACTGTATAAACAAAAGATGAAATATCGTAGCTAGGAATTTAAATTAAGTAGGTAGCAGTTTTAAGCAACAGAAAAGCAAGTCTACACTTATTTGAAAACAACATAATAAAATATGAAACGTCCGGTTTTAAAATGTTGTGTATCCTGTATGTTGTGCAGAGTTGACAGAAAGATATATAACAATGCCTTCACATAATAGCTTGGACAAATAATTGCAAAGTGTTTTCAATAATAATATTATTTGTTAAAATGAGTTTTTACCTTAAATGTTGACTTAAACAAATATGATCGCTATACAGTTAACAAAATAGAAACTTAGACTGTTAATATCGACAAAATAAAAAAACTAAAATTGCCAAAATGATAACTCTGTGGCATACCTGGTATATTGAAGCCGACTGAGGTGGTGGTCTTGCTGTTTGTTGTCTCACAAAACCACCTGCAATAATAAACAGGTACTTAACATTTAAGCAGCATATGATAATTAAAGTAAGCATTTTGTTTAAAAAACAAGACCTTTTTCAGTTTCAAGCATATGTCATATCTAGATCCAACTTTGTCAATTTTAACTTGATATTTGAGTTATTCTTATTGAAAGAAAAATTAATTATTTGTAAAAGCATAAAACTGTCCTGGTAGTAATTAACACTTGCATAATATATATATGTAACACTTTATTTACCATACACCAGTGGTTTTCAACTAGAGAGTTCCAAAAAAAATAAAGCATTGGTTGCTAAAGTTTAACCTTTGGGTCTTTTTATGTCAATTAAATAACTTGATTTTTACAGTAAATATTACATTTCTTAACAGAGTTGTCACAAACTTTAAAAAAAACAAAATCAAGACATATAAAACTTTCCAAAGACCTAAAACTTTAACACTTGATGTGAGTTAAATTTCATTCAAAAAAATAAACATAATTACTTTGTAGCAGAGGGTTTGATCTTGTTGTTGGTGTAGTCTGCGTTCTGCTTGGGTGACCGGCTGTTATTGGGGTGTTTGAGAAGCTAGGGGCAGTCTGCAAAACAATGTACAAAGGTGAGTTAAATAAAGGAATTAATATTTACATTAATTTCTGCAGGCATATAATGTTATATCAACTATTAGGCCTAATGTTCATAGTTGTGTTTCGTGAAGTTAGATGTATTTTACCCATACCTAAAGAAATCATGTAAAGAAGTATGCTGAATTAAAGGATGATGCTGATAATGTATAAACATTTGACACACAGTTTAAAAATCACAGCTATACATGCTTAGTGCAAATATTACTTTATTTCAACATAGAAATCAACATTCCATATCACCTGTGCAGTCGTTGGAACGAGAAACCTCGCAAGCCCTCCCCCACCTAGTGGTAAGAAACAAGAGGTTAACTTAATGTAGCTTCGAAAACTGTGGTTGCTTATCAAAACATAGGCTGGTGTGAAGAAATAAGAATAGGGAGGTCTAGTGCACATGTAAACCACATAATGTTGGATTATATGCTGGAATACATGTACTGGCACTGTTCTCAACAATAGTATCTTAGCTTTATCAGGATTGCCAAGAACTTCGTGAAATGAATTCAAATTAAAAAAAAATTTAACAGAAAATTTATAGGATTTTTTAAGAACTTTTAATTGGATGACTTTTTTTTGTATATCCTTTAAACAAAAAGGTACAAATACCAACAAATAGTTAAAAAAAATGGTGTTACAATCACACTTTCTAAATACATAACTAACTGCACAAAAAATAAATTTAAAGTCTATTCAAAAACTTTGGGACAAAACATTAGGTTTGTCAAAAACTTTTCAATATGGAAATCAAAACAAAGACAGGCTGTTCAACTATATTTAGTTAGACATGTGCATAAAAATGTTTGTAGACATTTTCCATGCTTGTTAGGCCGCGTCGAACATTACAACAACTAAAAAAATTGTTGTTTAAAATATACAACCAATAAATCAGATAAATTAAAGGCATTTTGTATAACAGAACCACACTTTAAGTTTCAACCTTTAAGCTCTATCAAACTTGTTAAAAATTGTTTTAATTAAAATGTAATATAGCCATGGAAATACAGAATCTTGTCGCCAAATTCTTAAAGCATAAAACACAGTTTTGCATATATGCTATGACAATATAAGTTAAACCAGAAGTTCTAAAACTTTCTGTGCTTTGCACCGCCACACACTGTTTGGAAACCACTAGTTAAAACAAACATGCAACTTATATTGCTACCATTTAATTTTGTTTAGATATAACTAACCGATAGGAACATTTCCGCTGTCCCCTCCATGCGCATGTGCACAATCACTTCGATGCCATCTCGGTGATCGGACGTCATCTCCCACAACCCAGTTCTCAACACACAGACCACAGCTGAAAAAATAAAAACAGGGTGGGTTTATAATCAAAGAATAATTAAAAACACAAATTAATCCAAAACACCAGTGCATTGGCTTTGTATTACTAGAGGCCGTTCTAAAGCAATGCTTTCATTTTGTACTTTATTTCAAACCTGAAATATCCAACATGAATCACTTTACTCTGTCTTCGTAGCCAGTGTACAGAAAACCAGTGGCTAAAATACCATGGTTGGTTCTTAATTAAGCAATACCCAACACAACATAAGTCTTTTAGAGACTTGCCGAATTATTCGATCAATTATAAGCTTAAAAAAAATAATCTTATAAGAACATTTAGCCTAGGTCCTTCTGAAATAGTCATATAACCAACTGAGCTTCACAGGCTAACAACAATAGCGCTGTAGATTCTAACTCACAACTTTTGGCCATACCAGGACCGTCGCTTTACCAACTGAGCTACACAGGCTCAGATGGAAGCAAGTCGAGAAACAACCATAGCACCGTTGCCTGTTGCATCCTGTTCTTAAAACAAGCCTGCAATGAGGTTCGAACTCACGACCTCTGTCATACCGGGACCGTCATTCTACCAACTGAGCTACACAGGCTCAGAGGGGAGCGAGTCGAGAAACAACCATAGCACCGTTGCCTGCTGTATCATGTTCGTAAAACAAGCCTGCAATGAGGTTCGAACTCACGACCTCTGTCATACTGGGACCGTCATTCTACCAACTGAGCTACACAGGCTCAGAGGGGAGCGAGTCGAGAAACAACCATAGCACCGTTGCCTGCTGTATCCTGTTCGTAAAACAAGCCTGTGGTAAAGTTCGAACTCACGACCTCTGTCATACCGGGACCGTCATTCTACCAACTGAGCTACACAGGCTCAGAGGGGAGCGAGTCGAGAAACAACCATAGCACTGTTGCCTGTTGCATCCTGTTCTTAAAACAAGCCTGCAATGAGGTTCGAACTCACGACCTCGGTCATACCGGGACCGTCATTCTACCAACTGAGCTACACAGGCTCAGAGGGGAGCGAGTCGAGAAACAACCATAGCACTGTTGCCTGTTGCATCCTGTTCTTAAAACAAGCCTGCAATGAGGTTCGAACTCACGACCTCTGTCATACCGGGACCGTCATTCTACCAACTGAGCTACACAGGCTCAGAGGGGAGCGAGTCGAGAAACAACCATAGCACCGTTGCCTGCTGTATCATGTTCGTAAAACAAGCCTGCAATGAGGTTCGAACTCACGACCTCTGTCATACCGGGACCGTCATTCTATCAACTGAGCTACAATGGCTTAGAGGGGAGTGAGTCAAGATGTAACCAAAAACAGGATGCAACATGAAATGGGTACAACTTACCAAAAGCACTTCACTCTGTCTTTATAGCCAGTGTAAAAGAACCCAGAGTTTGCAAGATGTCTTGGATTCACTGGCACTTCAACTGGGAACTTGATGAATGTGCTGAGTCGGTATGACTCGTTATATTGGTCGCCGGGTGCGATGTACACTGACCTTTGACCTGGCGGGTCACGCTCTCTGTAAATATTAAAAAAAAATTACTTCGTGAAACAGAGCCGTGGAATTTAAGTTTTTGGTTTCCATCTATTTTTCATAGATTTTTCTTCCATTTACATATATTAGTTATATTTGAAAAAATTAAGACTTTGTTTGGCAGAAAAGTAAAAAAAAATTGCCCTGAAAGAAAAGGTAATTATTAGGGCGTTTATGAGATGAGCATTTATTGTCTAAATTAGGGATCAGCCAACAATTTTCACAGTGAGTCGGATAACTAAAAGGCCTGATAGGCCAGACATAAATGTTTGTGTCAAACTTTATTAACTTGATTAAATGAAGGAAATATAAATCACTTTGCAATAAAAACTAAATCCTGTTTTTTTTATATCTTTTTTTTTAATAGCAAACCTTTTTTTATCAACAGCGATTCTAGTACCATGTAAAGCGCAATTGTTTTTTTGTTTCACTTTATAATTTAACAGTTAACAAATTACATTTAAGGAGTAAAAAACTAAAAAAGACAATCTAGTTTAATATTTTAGTTGGTGAAATGATTTGTACCTGTCATAAATAGTTCCATCGGCGCATATAAGTTGAAGGGTAGAATTAAAATTCTTAGTTGCAATCGATTGTTTACAACTTAACATAGGACTAAAGTTGTTTTGTATGACACCTCCCCATTTTTTCAACAACTTTTTCTCGGCTGATGTGCAACCTGGTGGTAAAAATGTAAAAAAGTTAATCACATTAAAAAAATTAAAACCACATTTAATCCTAAACTGTATTTTTTACCATAGTAGGAATATCAACATTAGATGTAAATAGTTAATGAAAGAGTGATTCGAAACTTACATAAAATGCAACCTACTTCTATATAGGCTGGGATATTCCTACTACGTCCAAATAAAACCATTTGTTTAAAGCAGTAATGTTATGAAAATAATTTAATATATTTGGGCACAAGTTAAAAAATATTTAGAGTAAAAATGACCTGAAACGGCAAAGGAAATGTCATTTACCTTTTAGGCGCTGCTGTAAAATTTCAATGGCCATTTCCCTTTTTTCCTCCAAATTTTCGAAGTTGTTTGTTAACGACAAAGACAAAACTAAATCTTGATTTTTCTTTTGTAAAAGCTTGGCGACTATATCAAATACTCTTCGATTTCTTCGCAAATTAGAGCCACAGATATCCTCAAATTGGGAAAACGAAGCGAAATTTACAATAAACAATGCAGACAAAAAGCTCAAATCATAATTGCTTGGCTCCGCAAGATTAAACGCTTCCTTTGAAATTGCTTTAAGCACAGCAAAGCTAATATTTTTAGTCACACATATTCCACCACAAATGCAAGAATCTTCACGTTCAAATGTTACAAACATAGTTTGCATTAGTTGGTTAACATAAAACAGTGATTTTCTGAAGTCATTTTTGTACAAGTCACAAAATAACTTTCTTGCAACATCAATAGAATACGGGCTCAAATATCCAGCAATAGTTTCAAAGAATTTTTCTTTGCAGCTCTTAAATTCTGGCACAGTTTTTCCCCATTTTACTAAAAAAATAAATAAAATAACCATCCGATAAAATTTAAGTTTTTATTTTAGAGAATATAACAAGTTTATACTGTGAGTTGTATTATCAATGTTGTAACTTTTTCACATGACATGTTAAAGAATATATATTATTCCAGCTTACTAAAGGTTAACAAACACAAAAAATTACAACCATATCAAACTGTTTGTTGCTATTTTAATAGAGCAAGGCAGTGCTTTTAATGTAATTAATAGATAACATAAAATATTCTATAGATAATAGAGATATATATAAAAAACAGTGAAGATAAAAAATGACGCACCAAAATTTTTTTGCAGGTAATATGTTTCCGGGTCACATTTCTTTCCTCTGTAGCTTGCGTGTTTTCCAGGACATGACAATATTTGGTTTGTCGGAGGTATGTTAAACGTTGTATTTAACCTGTTTGGAATCCATTCTGGACTGCAGGTAATATAAGGAGCCTAACAACAATTAAAACAAACTTTACTTTCAAACAGCACCAAACCAAACTTTTTATAACCATCCAAACCAGTGGCGTATCCAGGGGGGGTTGGGGGGGTTCGGACAACCCCCTTTTCGTAAATGACAATATCGTTTTTGACAGGTTTTACTCACTGTCGAAGCTGCATGTTTTTTAAATGTTGGGTCACGCGTCTTAAGCTAATGCAAAACCAAAATGAACGCAAAACGCTGTTTTTCGTTTTTTGTTTGGTCGACAGTAAACCCATGATAGTTTCGCCGTTTAGTATTCGTTCGGGTTGGCTGATCAGCAAGTGTGTGTTCAACAATTAATAATAATAAATCGAGCGGTTCGTGCTTTTTTCTCTGAAAACGTTGAGTTAGACGGTGCTAATGTTTCTCGCTGTTTGTTTGTCCGCGTTAATATGAGATGTTGGTGTAAAACAGGGGTCGGCAACCTACCGCCCGTGGGCCTATCTAATTCATCGGGCCCGCCGCTTCTGACAAACTATACACAAGTTCATTTCGAATACTTTGACTATTTGAACTACGTAAGTGCGAAAAATTTTCGCGCTTCATGCGAACATGCCGTTATACCTAAAAAAAGCAGGCTCAGAAGGGAAAGCTTAGTTGGTAGAGCGACGGTCCCGGCTTGACCGGAGGTCGTGAGTTCGAACCTCACTGCAGGCTAGTTGTTTTTCTAGTCTGACCTGCTTGCATCATAGATCAATAGATTTGGTGAGTCTGCGATGGCTTTCGGTGTACTAATTATACGTAAGCCGTAGTCGTTGGTCACAAAAAAAAAACTTGGAAGGGCTAGATCTCAGGTATTAACACACATATGTGTGAATGTTTCATTGAATAAATGATATGGTACTGTGGATCCCCTTCAATGAGGTTGTTGTACTAACAAATTGAGCAAGCATTGGCGTATGGTTGTTTCTCGACTCGTTCCCTTCTGAGCCTGCATAGCTCAGTTGGTAGAGCGACGGTCCCGGCTTGACTGGAGGTCATGAGTTCGAACCTCACTGCAGGCTAGTTGTTTTTCTAGTCTGCCCTGCTTGCATCATAGATCAACAGATTCGGTGTGTCTGCGATGGCTCTCGGTGTACTAATTATACGTAAGCCGTAGTCGTTGGTCAAAAAGCAGCTTCAAAGGGCTAGATCTCAGATATTAACACACATATGTGTGAATGTTTCATTGAATACCTAAAGGTTATCAAACACTGTACTAGATAAACTGACTATTAAAGTTATCGCGTTTCTTCAAAGTAGTTTTATATGTCGCGCTAATCAAAACACCCGGGATAACAATCTTCGTTTAGTATTGCAGGTGGCGAGAGACGTGCTTGTAATGTACCGTAGTCCCGTACATGGATCTACCAAAATTAATCACATAAGTTAACGATTGCACGCTAAGCAGTTTCGCAGCTGGCGCCTGGCAGGATTGTTAACAACGCATGTGTTTGCTTTTGCGTTTAAATGTTCGCTTTTGCTGGACGTTAATTGACTGTTCCTGATGATTTTTTTTCTTATTTATGAAGTCATTACCATCGCTATTTTATGACGCCATATACGTCACTATTTTATGACATCATTAACGCCAGACTAAAAAAAGTTGAAAATTCGGGACCCCATCTTTAGAATTTCTGGATACGCCCCTGATCCAAACTATTTGAATTGTTCTTAGTAAACCGGATAGCACAGTGATTCCAAAACTTAAAAAGTCTAAGTGGCAGACCCCTTACCCTTTTTTTATTATGTAAAGAAAATAATCTGATGAATAACTATTTAAAGACATAGCAAAAAAAAATGATAAAATTACCTAATGTAAATCAAATTTATTGAGAATAGTTAATTTGAACCAAAAACTTGTTATTCAAGAAAACCTAAAACTCAGTGTTTGGTAATTAGAAGGGTCACAACCATACAAGGTTAAGAACCACTGGCCTAGACCAAAGTTTAAAAGTGAAATGTGGAAAACACAGTAAGTTACGACATACCTCTTCTTGTTCAATAGCTTTGGATTTCAGTATTCCTCGCATAAAACTAGGCTTGTTTTCGGAAATACTACTAATAGGTTCAACTTTAGGGCCACTGTTCAAGAAAAAACAATCGATAGAAAGATATGACCTATCTTGATAGAAATAAGTTGAAACTTTGGGCTGCAAAAAAAAACATGATTTTTTGTAACTTTTATTAAAAAATGTAATTTTTTTCAAACCAAGTTGGCATACCGCAAATTTTGGTGCTGGTGTAAAATCCTAACATAGCGAACATGATTTGGGTTGGGGTGCAGGTTAGCATTTGGGTGGGTTAATCACTACTATTATAACAATAAATATAATAATACTTGACCCACCCCAACCCAAACGCTAACCCTAACCTAAATAACGTGCGTTGATTTAATAGTTGTTTGTAGGATTCTAGACCAGCGCCGTAGTTTTAGACAACTATTACCAAAATGGGAAATTTTAATTTTCTAATCAACCACCAGGAAAAGTCCGCCAAGTGCTTACATATTTTTTTGAAAAGAATAACCTGTACCCCTAAAAATCACCCCTGACTGAATTTCATAACTTGTTGTTGCCGAAAATAGCCGTTAAAATTTTCAGCTAAAATAATTTTGCATTTTAAAACCTATTTTTTGTTGTAATACCAAACTATTTTATAACAAATAACGTCACTGGAGTGGTTTTAAACAACATTTTACGCCAAACATCTTTGGCGGAAAGGCAGTGGAATATAATTGAGCATTCACCCAGATTAATGCGTTATATATTGTGTCCGTCATACTTTCCAGACTGGCTCAAATCCTATTATTAAAAAATAAAACACAAACCATTACCTCAACCAAGAATGCCTTATGAAACCGATGCAAATCAAGGTTGATGGTTGAGCAATACAAACTTAAATCTGAAAAAAATAATTCGTGAAATATTGAAAAAAAAACATTTCATGAAAAGACTTGTGGTTCTCATAGAAACCAATACATCATTAGATTTTAGGTACAAAGGGTTAAATTTTAGAAGGTATATTTGAGAAATTTAGGCACTGGTACAGAATCTTATCACTTTTTTTATATAGAAAAAGTTTTCAAATTTAAAACGCAAGGGAGAGTGAAATATAATAGCGTAATAAATATGAAAATAATAATACTTGACCCACAGAACCTTAACTCACACCCTAACCCAAATAATGTCAGCAATATAAACCCCAGACGAAAATGTGGTAGGATTCTAGAACAGCGCCGAAATTTAGTATATTACCTTTGCAACGCTAAACTAAAACATTTATTCAGGCTTAACGCTATAATTACAACCAAAAAAGTTAAGGTCTTGTTTAGCATTTTTTTAAATACAGGATACAAAAATATTAACCCCTTTAAAACTTTTCGTGTAGAACCATAAAGTTTAAAAAATAGTTACAATTTACCTTAAAATAACAAACAAAAAGTTATATAATCATACAAAAGTACAGTACTTCCTAAGATTTTATTTGTTTAGAGTTCTTCAATACAGTATTTTTAAACTCAGTTTACATATTTTAAATGTTTGTAAACTTGGTTAACATAAAACATCTTTACCGAAGAAATCCTAAAAAAAAACGATAACAAAACACCAATACCTTCAAATGTACTAGAAACTTCGCTAGATAGGAACGGTACTGCCATCTCGGCTATTCTGAAGCCTAATAAATATAACAAGGCATGTATGCTTTTATATAATAACGATGACTTTTTTTTAATTTCACAAGAATTGACAGATTTGGCCAATGCTTATCACGATGAAAAGATATAAGCAAAGTCGCTATAGAAATCACAAGTTGCGCAGCTAACTCGCTCTTAGTTATAGCGACATGGACGCCATCTTGTTTCCCAAATTACAATAGACGCTTATGGCGGAAAAGCAAAAAATCGCAATTTATTAACGATTTTGACCAATTAAAAACATTTGGATGAGTGGCAATAATTAATACTAGTCAAACTAAACATTTTAGATCAGAATAAATATAATTTGCCTAAAAATGGCCGAAATATAGTCGATATTAGCGTGTCGTGTCAGGATCATGATTTGTCGTCCTCAATACTTTGTTAACCAATTAACCATGCACACAAAAATATGAGAAACTTATGTAAAGTTTAATGAAAATAAAGAAAAAGTTTGATTGATGCTATTGGTTGAACAAGAATTTAAATTTTTACGTAACTTGTTCCTATTTAAAGCCTGCATTAAGGAGACCTAATACATTAAAAGGTAGTGCTGTCCATTGGAATATATTTAATTATTGGTTTGTTAATGGACAAGAGCTTTGTGTGTGTTGTAAGCAAACTTTTATTTTTCGTCTTTTTACAGCGGGATTAAAAAATCGATGGATTTACAACTTGATAATAGGGTAATAGTGTAGCGTTTGCGCTCCATATTGCTACCGAGTTGAATCTCCGGTCATTCAATTGAAACAGCCGGGTGGACTGCGTCGTCGCCTCGCCAGCCTGCTGTGTGTATTCATTAATTTGACAGCATTTTGCTGATCGTGTTTCCGAAATTTCCTGTTTTTTGCTGCGTCGCCGAACCGCATTGTCACGATATTTAATTACCGCCAGCTGGAATGCTGTATATAAGTGATTTCATTATATACCAAAAGCAGCAGTGCCTACTGTTCAATTGTGGAGTCCAGATCGCGTACGTTACGGAGGTATATTTGTTGTACGTATATCGTAAGTACCTGTAAGTACTGTTTGTCGTTCGTTTGTTTATTTGCAATAAACATTCTTTCTTTGTGCTTAAACCCACAATAGAAACAATATTTTTTATATGAAATTTCTCTAAAAATGAAACAATTTTGAAAACTGAATTTATGGACGACATATCTCTGAAGGTTAATCGCAGTGTCTTCTGTTTCTAGTCAACCTTTGCAGCATATTTTCTGTCTAACAAGACTTATTTAGTTATTGGCATAAGCTTGCTTCAAAGTGGAATTTGCAGAGCACAACATTCCTAAATTACAAAGGGTGTGGCCAAAGCATCAAGTAATGGAACAAATAGACTCTATCACTAGGAAGCAATTTATCAACTGAGGTCTCAAGCTGAAGTTATATGTTGTGGGTTTACCTTGCCAGCTATGTCTATTGTAACTGATTTTATACCACACCACTTCTGTAGTCATTTGGTTTCCCCTTATTTAGTTTGTTTGTGTTGCATTTTGTTTTTATTATTTATTTTATGCATTGTTTTTACTATTTGTGAAAGAATAGAATTTATAATAAAATGAACCAAATTGATTTTTCTTTTTAACAGCCTTTGGTAAGTGCTTTTATATCATGGCAAGTTTTAATCTTCAACTAAAATAAATTACAAAATCACAATAATTGCAAGCATTTGTTATAATTTCACATAAACACACAATTTTATTAAAAATGAATGTAAATAAACACCAAAAATCAAACTTAAATAAAGGAAGTTTACTTTTCATGTTTACAGTGCAGCTTAAAAACAATGTTGAACAATTTTTTTGTTAAATCCTCTTGATGCAGTAAAGATATCTTGCAAATCTTAGAGCGGGGAGTCCGGTAACAGCAGGATTTTAAATATTTTTACTATTCTGTTAAAAACAGGGGTACATCTGCTGTAAGGCAATGTGCTAAGTTTTATTTTAAACATATTCAGATATTTTGTTATCGATTCATAGGAAAACTTCAAAAATAATTGGCCATTTTAATTTTCCGATAATTGCATTATTTTCATGATTAATTTTCCAACTCATTTAAATAAATTTCTTAGCCAGGTAAATAACCAAAACTGTACATATTGGCTATTAGCCTGGCACCCCACACTGGAGTAGGCATACACTATAATCCTACCACAGTCATGCAATTTCCGCACAAAATTTGGGTTAAGGTGTGAGTTAGCGTTTGGGTGTAGGTGGGTCAAATATTATTTATTTAATTATAATACTTGACCCACCTTAACCCCAACGCTAATCTGCACCCTAACCCAAATAATGCTTCTTGTGGTAGGATTCTAGACCAACGCCCCACTTGTAATTATATATGCATTTACCTACTCAGTAATCCGGGTAAATAGCGTCTTACCTAACTAAAATGCCTAAACCTATAGTTGCTATTTTTTCGTTCGAACGCCAATATAACCAATACCTATACAATCTTGATCTAACCAAAGAGATTATAACCATGAGGACAAACTCTCACTTTTGCCTTTTTTCTTTTGCCTTTAAGCAATGCATTCTACTTTCGACAGCCGTTACGGTCTGATTCACAATAAGAAAAATATCATCTTTCCCATTTAAGCCTGTTATAAAAATGTACGCTTTTGGCGTAATTTGTTGTTTAATGACCCCTAGTCCTAATTTAAACCGTTTTCTGTTTACAAAATTGACTTGGTAGGACAGGCAAGGTTATCACAAGTTGCGTGACACTTTCTTAGGACCCTACTGTACTTTTTTGAAAGGCGTGTTACTGTTAAAATATACGCGATTGAGCTATGTCGTTGATTTCGGGGCTCTTTCCATTTGGTACGTAGAAAGTAACGCAAAAAACGGTCTACAAATGCCGCATAACGCAACGCACATCATTATTTATTATTAATAATAATGCTCTACCAACCCAAACTCAAACCCGCACCGTAACCCGTTGCGGTATGCGGTATTGTTTGACCGTTTTTTTGCGTTACTTTCTACGTTAAGATTTATTTGAGGAATTGGCGTATAAATTAAATTAATATCACTTAGTTTATTGTTAATCTCAAGGTGCCGAACTCATTAAACTTAACTGTATGGCGGTGTTAATTGTTAGCTTTTTAATGTAAATGATATAGGTATTTTGCATTGTACACTGTACACTACAGAGCCTATTACAGAAAAAGAAACTTTTGGTAAACCAAACCCATAAATGAATTGGCTTTAGTGTACAAATTTTAGTAAAAATTTGTAGAATTCCAAATTTGATAAGTGTGCCGCAAATCAAAATTCTTTTTTAAGAGCGTCGCAAAAAAAGTTTGCGAACCACTGCCTTACATTACTATTGGAATACAAATGTATCTATTTCTATACTACTGTTTAAGATCCCAAATTTAGCAGTGGGGCGCAGTAGTGCTATGCAGCTTGCGAACAATTTTTTGAAGTGCAAATTTTGTCTGCCCCTTGGTGGTAATTCCAGCTTTTCTTACATAAAGTAAGTTGGAGTAATATTTGGTTGTATACCAATTTAATTTAAATAAAAAAAATTGCTGTGCTTGGTAAATGGTAACAGCCATTGCTCATTTAGGAAACGTTCTTTACGCAAATATATCCTTATCCTAAAGAATACTTTCCATACAGTAATTTTTCTTTAGTATGCCAGTGTTCAGTGCGCAAAATAAATTTATGCTGTACTGCTGCTCTAAATAGTCTTCTATATACTTGTTCCAGTGTTACAAATTAAGACACATAGAAATTGATACCATAAACTGAAAATTAATACCAAATTCTTTGAAAACATCGTTCAAACAAAAAGTTTTTGCACCCTCAGTTTTGTAATATTTAACTAGCAAATATTATTGGTTGTGTGCTGTTTGTACGAGTGAAGCAAGCAATTAGCATTTGTAGTTACATTTAAAAAAGGTAGTTACATTTGAAATCAGTAGTTACCAAATGTCACTGAATTCAGTTAATAATTTTGCAAATTATATTATATTTGATTGCTCAGTATTGGAGTATGTTATTATAATGTTAAACTTCTCCACTTGGTTTATTTTTATAGAACTTGCTTGTATTTACTAGTTAAACTATAATAAGAACACATATTCGTCTATAACTGTGATTCAGCCATTCTGGGATTATCAATAAATATAAAGCGCTCTTCTGGTGTAAACGAAGTATAAACCGACGTTTCGGCAGCAGATACCAGCTGACCTCATCAGGGTTAATAATATTTCTTAAGTCAGGGGTGGTCCAAGGTGGCACAATATTTCTTACATATTCTTTATGGGCCACAAAGCAGGCTACATGCATGCCAGGAGCGGATAAACGATTTTCGTTAGGTCGGAGCATGTAGGGGTTTACAGATGACGGCACAAAGCATTGTCAAAAAGTAACTGTCGAAAGATATATAAACTGCACAATCTTTCTGCTAACACCAAATTGTGCACAAATAAAATCGAGCGATAATAATCAGACTGGCAGAATGGTGCGCTCCAAACACGCAAAATTGCATATTTGACAAGACTTAATTTCGAAAAAGACTGCATTTATAAGTGAACGCAAATATAACTTGCATTGCAAAACAGCTTTTTTTTAAATTAGGCTTTTTTTGCTAAGTTATAGTAAACTGGTTGATTTAATAGTGTAATCGGAAAAATTCAACCCTAACCAAACCATTGCAGTATGCTCACTGGTTGTTGGTCACTTATATTTCTTTAAAATAAACCCTGGACGCATTACAATAATTCAACAGTGCTTCGCGGGCCACAAACAATGATGTCGGACCTGGGTTTTGGACCACCCTGTCTTAAGTAATCAATTCTTGTTAAAAGTGTCATTATTTTCCTACTTCCTGGTATACCTAATATGCAAACTCAGGCAAGCAAAACAAAATAATGTTTATTTAAAATTTATTTGGTTAAACATGGCAGGAATCAATCAATTTAAGGAATGAATAAAGTTCTTGATTGACACCGGATTCCAGAGGCCATTTCAGTATTGTACTCTTTTGTGTAGTACCTGGTCAACAGCGTCTGTATGAACACAATTTATCGACCAATATATTACAAATGTTTTTTATAATTTTATTAAATTATCTCTCTTTGCACTGATTTATTATATTTATATTTCCAAGTGTGTATTACATAGTAAACATTTTGTTTTATATGAATAAAATATTTATAAATTTTTACTTTGTCGTCAAAAGAGTTGTTGAGTTATTACTTATTCTGAATAAATTTCAGGAAATAAATTATAGACTGTAAAAGTATAGTGGCTTAATTTAGAGTAAATAAAAAAAACACACAGAACTAGGTAGCATATTGTACAGGTTTGAAATCAGGACTGCGGGTCTGCCTCGAGGAGTCGGTTTGTTTTGCTGGAGTCAGGCTCGGGACTCGAGTAAGACCATGTAAAACTACCCGACTCCCAAGTCTGACAAGCGCAGTAAACTAATATGATCGCCAACTGAAAATTGTAAAGGTGGAATATAGCATGTGGTGGAATATTTTTCAACCATGTATTATGAGTGAATGAATTATATGACACCCCTATAAGTGTATAGCTGAATATCCATTGTTAAACAGGCTGTTTAGTCAGGGCCAGACTCGGGACTCAATGAAATGCCACATTTAACTGGAGTCGGACTCGGGTTATTTTTAAATGACTCCGCAGCCCTGTTTTTTTTGTCATTTTCAATGTAAGTTTGCGAAAAGTATTTTTTACCTTGAGTGCTTCTCATCTCTTTTCTCCCTAATAGCTGATAACAAAAGTTTGGAGCTTAACTGCTGGAGGATGTAGTTGAATATATCAAAGCCCATGTATAGAAGTAGGTGACATCTTGTAAACAGCTTAAATTAATATATCTTTATTCAGTTTAAACTTGATTGGATAACTGGTAGCAAAAGAATAAAGGTCATTATTACATTTAATTTCAACAGATTACAAAGCTGCATAATCTGATGCTTTCCTTTTTCAAATGAACAATATTACACACTAAGTTTGTGTTCACCGAACCCTATCCAGTACCAAAATGTGTAATGTTAATATTCCTTAACACCAAAAATAAAGAATAATTGAATATATTACAAGATCCCTACTCTAATTTTCTTTAAGTTTTTTACTGTAATGCTAAAATAAACGAAACTGGGGCAATAAAAATAACTTTAAACAATATTGTAATATTTTGTTTATTGTACTATATAAGCAAACACAAAAAGTTGTACCAAAAGGCTTACTAGTAATAATAAAAAATGTAAATTCCTCTCCGGCACCCCGGTTTTCGAACCACTGGTCTACTCTAGAGCAACGCATTGTACGCTTCCGCAGTCATTAACTGGACGACGTTGGCGCGCCAACGAGTGTGTTAACCATATTATATAGTACTTATGGTCAACTGATATTGTATGCCCTACAGGCATTTTTGAGTGTGTTTACACGAAACTCGGCAATGAAAGTTTGACACCTAATTCAAACATAACTTTTAACCTGTCAGAAATGTCGAACCTTAATATATATAAGCCGGTTGCTCCAAAAGGACCTAAGTCATTAAGTTGTGGTGGCAGTGGCCATTTTTAGATGTTTAATTAATCGTTTTAAGTAATTAACGAATAACAAAAACATGCGTCCCTTTATTATTCCTTGTCTATTTATCAAAATTGTCATAACGCATCCTTACCAAAAACATCCTGTTGTATATTTATCAAAATTGTAATAATATATCTATTTATCAAAGAGCTTTATGTGTCTAAACTCGAAAATGTAATGTTGACGAATTGCTACTGTGTGCGTTTTTAGTGAAAACTTCCGGTAAATTACCAGTGCCTTGCGAAACAGCTCGGCCACTTGTTCACAGATGACGAATAGCAAAATTGACACATATCCTTCCTTATATTGTCCTCGAATGTGCGACCTCAAATCGCCGCTTTGAGAATTGGCACATTAGCCGCATCTCAAAACAATGATTCGAAATTGTGTTTACAGTTAGAGAAGCCGCTTTTCGTGTACTAATATGGACAAATTCTAACTTCCCTGTAGAAGATATGTTGAGGAAGAAAGGCGATAAGCCAACACCCGTGTGACGTAGTTACTATTAAATAATATAACAATTGGCCGTGTCATTTCTGCGTCATAATCTTTTTCTCGCACATAATATTTCTCTTCTGAATTTTGTGTATAAAAAGGATTGCTCACTAAATAAAAATGTCCAGTTCTCAGGATCAATTTACAAGTTGTTCTGCTGTTGAACCAATCCAGTCTTGTCTAGTCAATACGGCGAGTGGTTGTGCTTGCCGGCATTAGCCGGTTTGCCCATAATATCCAACACAAACTTTGTGGATTTGTAATCAGACAACAGCAATACTTTTTGAAGCAATAGCGAGGTTGATTGCCGAGGCAAATTAGTTTAATGAGACTTGCAATTAAACACCGCCTGCGTCAAAGTCAAATGACTTGTGTTGAAGTTAGGTGTTTACATTAAACATTTTGTTATAAAATTGAGCTATTTATCTCAATTTTGGCAGTAGAACCATTGCTTGCCACATGTTGCTTTTTGTTGTTAATTGATTGCTCATAAACGAAAGAGTTTACCAATTTTAAGGGTGCATAAAAAATCTGAAGTCATGTAGTAACGTCAATACGTTACGTATTTTTATATTATAAAGACGGAAAAATCGCGCGTAAACTTATTTCAACACAATGGGCTTAAGACACACTAGAAACAGAATTTAGATTTGCCTGGAGCGCAATAAATGCAAAAATAAACTTTTTGGGGCACGACCTCGTTTATTAAACAAGTATAAATAATCAAAAGTATCTCCTATCGTAAAAATGATTTATAAAACTACAGGCCTACAGTTATTTTACTGGTGTGATATTTGTTTATATTTAGATAAATATAGAAGTAATTCAATCTCTTTAGACGACTTATTTAGTTTAGCGCTATTTAATTGTCGGAGCAGCAAAAAAAGCTCTCTTTATTTGAGATCATATATGTATGTATGAAGTATTAGTCGTTGTGCGGCCAAATAAGCAAAATGTTTTTCGTTCGAAGGCGTCGTACGTTTTATCAAATCCTCATATAAAACATTTGGCAACTTAACAATTTATTGGCGTTTTTCGTTTTGCGCGAATCGATTACATCCTTATAATTTGGTTTCGTAACAACTCTCCAACCAAAAATCTAAATATTAAACGAACTTAAACATTTCAAAAATCAGCATAAAACATCATTCTACTTTCGTTTTACTTTCCGGTAAAATATGTCTTCTTTTTGGGTGCTGAAAATACGGTAGCCCTAACTTAGACTCAGCAGCCCTTGCCCCGCGTTTTTATTTTACGTACAGGGGCACAAGCGAAGATATGGGACCGCCAAGTTAGAAAAAAGTTAATTTATTTATTTTTTTTAGATATTTTAATATTCAGCTGCTTGTTTCTTAATACGTCACGTGACTTAAATTTAATAAATATTCTTTACATTTATTGACCCACATTTTTAGATTTAGCGCAACCAATATTGTATCCGAACCGGAACTTTATAAACCGGTTTTAAAAATAAATTTAGTCGAACTGGAGCTGAACCGGAACTTTTAAAATGCTCGAAACCGAAACCGGAACTGAACCGAATTCCAAAAAAATCCTTGAACCCGAACCGAACCTGAACCGGAAAAGTCAAACGGTTCGACTCCCTGGTTAAAAGCAGTATAACAAGAGTGATAATGCTTTGGCTTTCGAAAAACTTAAACATCAAATAGGCTTGGCAACTACGCCGCAAGGTGTCAGTCTCGAGCAGGTACACATATGAAGTAAAGTGCTTTTAACCAGCCGCTTATAAAACTAAAACTATTTCAGGTGCGCTGCAAAACTTGAGTGAATGCTGAAGTCTTATATTAATACATTGATGCGTATTCGTGACATAATTGTTATACACAAATAGAATTATGCGTAATTGTCAGCAAAAGAAAATTACAAATAAAAAATACCTAAATAAATAAATGTAAAAAAAGTAACATAAAGAATAAAAAAAATAAAATTGTGATTTGCCACAAAATGCACAGGTTTGGGGCCAAATATTATAACCGAATAAAAGCTACCTGATAAAACAAATAACAGTAATAAAACATCAAAATTTACCATTTGGCTTCGTAGTGTTGTACAGATGGCAGGAGAAAGGTTTTAGGAATAAACCGGTATTGTTTTGACATTTTCATTCGATTGATCACTTGGATTCTAAAAAAGAAAAACAAAGATTGTTTTCCTTAGTATGACATACATACAAAAAAAACATATGTAAAAATGCGTTAATATAATATTGTTTTTGCCGAAAACAGATATTCAGCTGCTTAATAAAATAGTTTTTCCTGTAATTCACTGTATGAAATATTGCGTCATGGACTCTAAAGTTAAATTATTTTCGCATAACTTTATGCCGAATCGAATTGCTGACATTCGCTTTGCGTGGACTATTTCCGTACAATCAAGCATAGATGTATGAATGCACAATTTTGCATTGCTTAAGATGTTATGTGTATGGTACAAAGTGCTAAAGCATGTAGTGTTCTTACACGATAAATCTACACGAGTTTAGAAAGCTTTGGCTGAAACTTAAACAAGAATATTACAATAACGGGGTTAAAAAGTAAAAGGGTTAAACACATTTGAAAAGAAGAATATATTTCGAGCTATGTAACACGACGAAAATTTATGACTAGTCTAGGTCAGTCGTAGGTTTTTACATTGCCCTTTCAAAGCACCGACCAATTCTCACACCCTCTTCTAGAATTGCTTAAATATTAAAACCACTGTAGTTTAATTTCTGTACATGTAAGAAGTAACTGATAACACAGTAACACAATAACAAAATGTAAGTTACTAGTCCAGTGGTTTTACTGCTTTTATGCCCCTTCAAAAGCTACAACACTTTGTGGACGATAGCTTATTATTGGAAAAAATTGTTTTGGGCAGAATAAAATAAAAACGCATAAAAAAGAAAAAAACATCATTCCAGTCATCCAAGAAATGTGCACTTTAAACGTTAAACGCCATGTACACAAATATCTGGCCCAAAAAGAAGTGAAGATCAACAAAACACACTGAACTGCGATATTTGTATGTTAGTTAATGGAAGTGTTTGCAGTGGGATGAGAAATGAAACGAATGAATGCTACTTCAATGTTGCCCAGAAAACATGAAGCAGACTACATACATCAGCTACAACGAAGCAAGCTTGCTTACGTTTTTCTTGTTATATTGAATCCAACGAGATGAAAATTGTGCATTTTTTGTTCCAATACGTGAAAACCAATTTCATGTCGTGGTCGGATGTTTTTTGAGTTTTCTTGTGTTATCTTGGTTGGCATTTACAACACAAGTTCAAAGTGAAAGCAAATGTACAAAATTTAAGATAAATTGAAATCGCAAAAGTGCATAAAAATACTTTTTATGTGCTAAATAGTAATGCTTTACATGGTAAGTAAGTTTGGTGACATTAAAGACAGAATATGGGCTGGAGTAGGTCAAGAAATCACTGATGCTTGGAAAAGTATTAGGATTTGAGTCAAAGTAAATTCGAACATATACACGCCAAAAAGAAAACAACAATCGTGGGACATTCGTTGTACAAAGAGATTCAAAGAGATTCAATTAATTATTAGCAAAATATTTTCGTGACTGCATTTCTGTTCTATCACGATTAATACGAGTTCACAAAAATGCTTCGGCAAATCAATTTAAATCAAATTTTTCAGGTATTTTTTGGTTTGACGCGATCTTAATTTTGCAAATATTTGTACGGTACTTAAAAATACGATTTAATAAATTGCACAACATGAACCGGCCGATAAAGGTGATATGTTGGCTAAACAGGGTTTTTACAAGATTCTGAATTAGTAAAATTTGCTAAACGCCATTATCTTTGAACAAACGCTAAACACTCATTGGAAGGATTTCTGTAATTTTCCACAAGGACTGGCGAAAGGGCGAAATATCACTTGTAGGGAGATCCCCTACTGGTGCTACTGCTACAAGGCATGTCGAGATGGCGTGATCAGATTTATTGCAATTCGTTCTTGGCAAGATTGCTCCTAAATGTGGAAAATTGGCTAAATAAGTACAAAGACATGGTAAATATTCATTAAAATCGAACTTAATTATAGGAATATCTCTTACAAAATGTTCAACGAAGGTAATTGGGTCGCCAAAGCTTCTCTGGTATGCCTAACGCTTAATACTTGGGTGGCCGCGAGAAAAGGGCAAAAACACTGCACTAAAGTTCAAAATGTTTACAAAATTGAAAAAGCCTGCGAAAAAACGCGAAAGTTTAGTGGCCACAATGATGTCCAATGACATTTTACTTTGTTACCGATAACCGATATTTTGTACAAAGGTATCGCGATACGATACTAAATCACGCCATAACTATGCCAAATTTAAAATGTCAGCTTTTCAGGTCATAGGCCAAAGTTTTCTGTTAGTGCTAAGTTTAGTTACCTCAAGTTGGGTGGGGCATAATGCATAAGAAATCAGTCTATTCAACCCAAAGACGCCAACGCAGAATTATAACAACTTTAACTTTCCCCAAAATATACGAAAACAAACATAATGTATCAAAAAAAAAAAAAATTAAAAAACGATTCCTTTTTGCAAAATCCTTTTAGTTTTACTTGGCAGTACCGGTAATACCGTGATTTTTCCGTGATTTTTATCGCAAAGCATATTTTTGACGTTAACAATTTGTGTTTAAGTGGAACGCTGTAACTTCGAAATATAAAAAAATGTAATTATTGATTTAAAAACTGTTCCGCGGAAACATATAATGATGCCACTGGCCACATGCTGCCCGTGGACCTGGGTTTTTACCATTAGATCACGTACGCATTTTAAAAGGGAAATCATCAGAAAAACACAGTAAAACAAACAAATATCAATATTCGGTTTAAATTCATTTTACCCTATAAATTAAATGCGATTCACCCTACAACATAAACCGTAGACCCCCAAAATATGGTTTTGCAAAGCTATGGACCCCGGAACTAGATCTAAGGTTCCAGCGTCAATAAACCGCCAACACAGCTCTTACAAGTTCACCCTTGTCAAGCAAATATTTAATTACCGACCGTCACGAGTCTTTGAACCAAATGACATCGGCAATACATTGCTTTCACCTGTGTTATTCTCCCATGATACATAGAAAACGAAATCTAATACCAATTTGGAATACGTTTTTGCTATTTGACCAAAAAATACGTTTAAACAAGCACAATTTTGATACAAAACATAATATTTTGCATGACAAACATATTTGGTTCACTAAGGTGAAATCATTTGACTCGTTCAGTTAATAATGTTAATTCATTATATAATTGTCAAAGCCTTGGTATCATTATATATAAACTGCCACACAACAAATATGAACAACACATTTTAAGCGTTTCACGGAAATACAGCGGATGACTGTCACTTTATACAAAGTAGTTTAACTGAAAGCTTGTTCACAGCAAATTGAAAGCGTTTAAAATAGCACATTAAACGTTATATAGAGAAATAAATTTTATGAGCTACACTTGGGTTTCATAAAACTCATTGCGCAATAATGCATTTTAAATCAAACAGAAAATAAAACCTGACTATTGAAACTAAATTTTTTGTATTTTAATTATGTACTTATTTCTAATATATGTATATATATATACAGACTACTTTAAGATTCCATCACCGTATGAACACCAAAAATATAAAGTAGCAAGCTAATTAATAAGATATTCAAAAGTTGCTGTCTAGCAGAATTTCTCACATGTGAGGGTCGTTAACAAGGCTACATCAATTCGACATAAATTCTCACTTTTCTCTGCCTTTCCAAAATGCAAATTCACAACTATTAAAACACAAATTGAGTTGCGCATTAATTCAACAAATATGCAAAAGCAAGAAACGAACGTTTTGCTCGATACTTAGTCCGGAATATCGGGTGCCCGATACTTGACATTTATTCCGATACCGATATTTTAGGGAAATATTCACGATTCGATCCGATGCCGAATGACGTCACTGCTACGCTAACATAAGCAAAATAAAGAAATTAAAACGGTTAAAGGTATAAGAATATCAAAGCCCATACAGAAGTAAGTATCATTTTGAACGTTTCAAATATATCTTTATTCATTTTCAACATCAAAAAATAGAGGTATTCGAAACGTTCACAATGCTACCTACTTCTGTATGGGCTTTGATATTCTTACTACGTCTTACTACAACCTCAAACCATTATGATCTAAAGTTTAAAGATTTAATTTATGAAGTTTAGTTACCTCCCGTTGTTAACTTACGATTGTTTAATAACTTTCACTTCAAGGTAAAATTGCTGCTTTGGATCGCAACGCATAGCTTCCTATGTTAAGTTTGTACCAAAACAGCACAGATACTACCTTCGTATCGGACGAGTATCGATATTACCACTTGGTATCGCGTATCGGCTCCGATCCGATATTATCAGACATCCCTAATTCGAGGATCGCAAACCTAAGAATTCTAAGAAACCCTGCTGTATTATGTTAAACACAAACTTTTTACCAACAACCTATAGTTGCAAGAGTATTGTACAATCGCTGCATTTACAGCAGTGACGAATGCAAGAAAAACCACAAAAGACGAATAAGTTTAGAGCAGCATTTGGTGACTGTTTTTTATTTAAAACGACCGTTGGTCGTACAACACCTAAATTATTTGTATTTTTGTTTTAAATCCCAAACAGAAGTGATTTTAAACGTTTCGGAACTCTTTATTCGAAACGTTTAACTTTTGTATGGGCTTTGCCTTTTTTATTGCGTCTTACTACAATCGCCAACCATTATGCTTCAAAATTTGTTATTTTGGTAATTGGTTAATAGTTTTCTTCACTTTTTTTAATATTTATTTTATTTTTATTTTCGCAGATGTCATTAATGTCGCGTCATACCATGGTGGTATACTTGGGGCATAATTTGTTTGGTACTATTTTTTTGATTACATGTTATTTTGTGGCAAATTGTATGAAAATTGGCCGCTGTAGGCTTCAATGGTATATTTGCTATTTTTTTCTTGGTAGTTTTACCATTGGTTGTTTTATGCTAGTTTCGCATTTTATTTTGTTGAACGATGTGTTAAAAACAGCATGTGTCAAGCTTCGAGCTTTGTTATTTTTTTTATGTTACAAATAAAATCCTATCTAACAATATATTCATCTATATTGGAATATATGGGGTTATGTGTAATATTTACGAAGAATAACCGCACTAGTTTCATTACAATAAATTAAACTTAAACATACATCATAGTCTTATATTTATTTTCATTTGTAACAGTAGTTTCCCAGCCATATATACATAATATAATATAGAAATTATCATATAGCACTCTGCGTTACTTTGCAAACCCATGGTGTGAACTGTACACCCATTACTGGTTATATTTATCATATGACTTGGAAAAAATACGTTAAAAGCATTAAGTAAAATACCTTTTTCATGATGCTTGACGGCGACGATTGTTTGTGAAGATTTGTTATTGAGAAAAGAGCAACTGTCCTGCAGCAAAGATTGTTGCAACATCACAAAATTCATGAATACCGAACGAACTGACGTGTTACGTGTCAGCCTGGCTAAGGTCACGAAACATGAAAAAGGCGAACGTCGATCGGAGTACGTCGAGTGGCGAAACTTTAAGTGTGGCTTAATTCAATAAATATCAACTTTAAAAGATGACCAACCAAGGTGAGGTAATGCACAATTTGTAAGGCAGAAGAAACTAAGTTTGCATTTAATTTTGTTTATTGCTGCGTCTGTAGGGGATAAAGCACATTAGGGGATGCGTATATGTAGGTTGTATGAATAAGAGGCAGCACTTTTTAGAAATACGAGGTAGCATCTGCACAAATAAGTTTAAAGATTGGTGTTTAGGCTGTTTTAGTTATTAGCGCATTTGTTATAATTTTAGAGAGATTTTATGACTAAATGTTGATTTACTGAACAACATACGAAACTTACATATAACATGTCGGTAGTTTTTATTAGGGGAATAACCGTACGGTACTGGTGGGCGTTCCCGAAACGCCCCTTTTTTTGCAAATCGATCATAGACATAAAGCACACAACTCAGAAATTGTACGATTACTTAATAATAATGCTTTAACATGGATAATTAAAATATTGTCAGTATTGCTAACAGCCGCTGATTTTGTTCGAGTTAAACTAGAAGGGAGGTTTATTTGGTTTTACAAATGCCTTCAGCTAAATGACGAAGTCAATTGAAAGCAGAATTGTTGCTCCTACACCACTTAGCGGTAGGATTTATATTACATTTGCTCATAAATAGGGACCAAATGGTAGAGTCCGTATTCGACATTGGTTGTCTTTTTACCCTTTTTTACCGAACCGAAAGGTCCCAAAGGCTAAATAATTCAGCTAAAAAAATTTATTTCGTAGTATGTTTTTTGGTTATATTATTATCCCAGACTTTTTACGCCATTTACAATAACCCATACTAAGTGATAGTATCGGGTATCGGAGTAAATTGAAAACACTACAAATGAGAAATACAATTTTGCACTTTTTTTGATATTTTCTTGCCTTTCCTTGAAAGCGTTTTTAAACCCAGCTGTGATAATAATAAATTACCGGGTATTTCCGATCTAAGAAAATCAGACCAAGAAAAACGAGCTTCTTGGGGGCAATGGTGGCACACATAAATAGAAACAACCCTTTGTTCGTCACAATAGACACACGCGTGATCCCGAACAAAAAAAGAATCTCTTCTACTGAGATTAAAGGGGCGTGTCTATTTGTGAAGGGGGTGTGTCTATGTGTTCCCACCTGTGCTATGTAGTGGCAATACTTGTCCGAAGAATGCCAGAGAAATTGCAACATTCTGAAGTTTAAATTTAGCTTTCCTGTAGCGAAAGGGGGAGTGAAGTGTTTATATCATATACACCAACAGCGTGTTCTGTTGTAACCGAACGGTCTCGACAACACTACCTGCATAACTCTATCATAGAACTAGCAGTTGTCTTTACACATGCGCTGGTCTCGAATCTTACCACAATTTCGCCTAGAATTGCCAAACTCATTTGGGTTAGGGTGCGGGTTAGTGTTTGGGTTTGAGTGGGTCAAGTTTTATTCTCCCATAATTATTTCTTCCTTGCAATTTCAATTTTGGCAAATCGTTTTATAAGATGTTTTAATGAACCGAACGGTCTCAAAATGTTACTTACTTATATAAGTAGGCCTGTATCGGAGAATTAGCAGTTAGTAGCTACTCAGATGGGCACTGCTGGTCTGAAATTCTACCACATTTTCATTCAATGGTTTTATTGCTAACGTTATTAATGTTGTTAGGGTGCAGGTTAGCGTTTGAGTTTGGATGGGTGAAGTAATAATACTAGTGTATTTATTCCCCCATAATTATTTCCTTACAATTACTTTTTAGGAAAGTCGTTTCGTTACTGTACTGTTAAAAAATTGTGGGATTCTCGGCCAGCGTCCTTACTGCTTGAAAGCAAAGCAAATTTGTTACCTGTGGGCTATTGGAGTATTAGAGCAAAACATGTTGCGCCACCCGAATAGGCAAACGTTTTCGAGCAGAACAGCATCGCTATTTACACATTACGTAGACAGCCAGACAAGAAAAAGTTTGTAATACAAAAGGCGTGTCAAGAACGCTCGGCTGCCAGCTGATTTTTTAGTTGTGTAAGCCAGGCATTAGCAATTTGCAAATGTTTATTGACAACTTTATCGTAATTAGGTAGTTAAGAGAAGTTAGCGATGTTTCTAACACGCATTTGTTTTAAATAACTGCTGTCATCTGTGGAATATGCTCAGCTCGAATGCAGTTTTATAGTCGGGAGTATATTAGCACCAAACAGTTACATTAATAAAAAAAAAAAACGTGATGCTATTGAACCCCTTATTTTTAGACCTAAAGGTTCGCTAAGTATTCATCAAAAATGTGTAGCAATAACTATAGTTGTTGTTGTAACATTGCGTTGGTCAAAGCCGTGGCTAGCAAACCGTGTTGTGTTTACTTGTATTTTCGCTTCTCACAACTTTAAACGCTTCAGACGGAGTCTTGCTTTCTCACTTTCTAAATCGTATGTTTTGCCTGTTATGGCATGGTGGATTCTATTTCAATAAGACTTTTAAGTGGTGCTAAGAGGTGCACTTATTTCTGTTAATTTGTTCATTAAGAGGAGATCAGGTTAACTGCGCAACCAGGCCAGTTTTAAGAAATTCAAGTAAACAAAAAAAAATTAAAAATTGAGCTAGCTATCCCACAAATTATATACAAAGGTTAAGTTAAAACGTATGGGATTGCTTGGGTATTTGCCGACAGGGTGCCAGGCTTTGGGGAATTCCTCGGCGTTTTCTTTTGTACAGAAACCCCGTGACTTGAATACTCGTTGTAGCTTAAGCCACGCCCTTATCATTAGTCAAAACATAATTTCTAGTTTTAGATGCAGACTTGCATTTCGTGCGAGGTGAAGAAAAAATTGTTGAGTAATTCATTAGTGCGGTTGTGGTATAATTGTTTATCAAATTTTGGAGCTGTGTAATCGAAGGTCAAGGCAAAACTAATGTTTCTGTCTGTAGGAACCTTTTAATAATTAATCTTTAATAATATACCGCGATAACGAACGCTAATTTATAACTAAATAGGGACTTTCCCGTTTTACATATCGAATTTTTTTTAATATTCATATTTACTTTTTAAAATTTATTTGCCTAAATAAAAAAATATACATTTATTTCAGAAAATGTCAAGGCCATGTATCAAACAAATAAACTGAAAAACAAAATTGAAAATTGCATAGCTACAAAGTTTTGCAATTTTCTAATACAAATTGAAAAAAATGGTGGGGATTTAAATGATCTACGTCTTCAATTCATGAAACAATGCGAAGCCTCACTAAATTGCAAGAGCTGTGCAGAAATTTTAACAAAGGATAATGTTTGGGGAGGTTTCTATGTTGCTCTGTTTATGAGCAGCCATCAAATTAAGACTGAGCTGCTGAAGTTTTTAGCCGAAAACTCGAACGTAGTCCAAGTGGCTTGTTTTCTGTTGAATGATAAAAACGTCTGCTACCGGGAAATATTTCGTAGCTTCCTAATTACAAACAGAAGGAGAAAAAACAGTTTGGGTGAAGTTCTACGAAATGAACTTGCAGGTAAATTTATGTTGATGCAAAACCATTTACACTTAAAGCAGTGGTGGCCAGTTGGCAACCTTTTTCGACGCTGGTTTACAATCCTACCACCGTATAACGCGTTCAAATAATTATTAAATCAACGCACATTATTTGGGTTAGGGTGCGAACAGGTAAAGTATTATTATATTTATTATTTAATTATAATGCTTAATCCACCCAAACTCAAACCCGCACCCTAATCCCAAAGTTATATGCGTCATGTATGAGTCTAGACCAGGGCCTCCTAAAAACTTGTTGTCTTATGTTATGTTCGATTACAAAATGTTCACAATTGGATTATCAAAGCTTTACTGTATTATTTACGCTGATTTTTGGATCACCTTGATAAAAGAAATAGTTTAAAAAGGTTTTCGGACCATAAAAAACAATAACAAGAAAACAACATTTTAAATTGAAGAGTCTTCATGTTCTGAAGTGACAAGGTGTCGGGTAGAAAATTTCCTTAAAGAACTGACAACCCCAAACTTGCAAGGAATTACCCAGATCTTTCCGGTAATTTATTTTGTTTAAATGTGTGTTTTGTCTTCAAAGGCATTCTGTAAATATAAGCTATTTGTTTTTGCTTTAAAAAGGTTTGTTTGTCACAAAACTGTTGTTAATTGCAACTTTTGCTTAGTTTGCATATATTCAAGCTGTTTAAATTGTAATCTTATTTTAATAGAATGATGGACTTATTGGAGTTGATCGCAATGTTTATCAAATACCTGGGTGAGAAAAATAAAATGCTTATTTACCAAGATGAAAATATATTTTTATATTAAAAATTGTTTTATTGCATACTAATTGAAAATATTTTCATTTGTTTTTCACTCTAATCTGACAACAATTAGTTTATTTCCAAATTTTATAAAATTAACTACTATCTTACTTAAAAAAGTTTAAAATCAATTAATTTAAAGATTTAAAGTCCTGGCTTATTTGCTAAAATTTTCAAAGTGAGTTTATTTTAAAAGATTTGGAAAGACACTAAATGTATATTTACAAAACCCCTCAACACCATTTCCAGTACTATAAACTTTTGCTACTTAAGACAATCTTCTTTTCTAGAGAACGATTTTTACCACCGGTGGCACACAGTAGCTTATGTGGGAGAGTTTCGAGTTTCATCTCATTTGATCATGACGTGATTGCCCCACACACGCCAACCGACTTTGCAAAAAGTGGATTCTATTGCAGCGGAAAAAACCACAACCTAATTTGCTATTGGTAAACTTATTTTTTAGAAACCCTAGACAATTTGCATTTTATTTGTTTTGGCTGTGTATGAGGAAATGTTTGATTCTTTTTTTACTGAACTGATTTCAAATGATGTCATTAATTTGCTGAAATAAGCAAAATTGTTGACAATAAAAATAAAAAATATATGTTTGCCAGGTTATTAAGACAAAATGTTGTGTTAAGAAGCACACTTACCGGAGATATTAATATATAATTTTGTGAGAAATTAAAGTTTCAAGATAAAACCGTGATATTAAATGTCATATATTGATTTCTTATATTGATTTTGCCACCCTTGTAGAATAGACAAATATCAAAACTATCACTTGACATCCAGTATGAGCTCCAAACTAATACAATCAATCCTAATTTATAATACTGGTTCCCCCAAAAATATCTGATAGTTTTAGGTTGTGGTTAGGTTCATTTATGTTTAATGTGAAACAACATTTTGTATTTAAAGTTGCGGTTGTAAAGAAACTCATCCTGAATGTTACACTGCAACTTTCAAATCATGGCATCTGGAAAATTGTTGCTTCAAATCAAATACAGAATGCTGCTGCAGTCTACCTAAAGGACAGGTACTGAGGTTTTTCTCATGCTGAATTTTATTTAGATAAAGTAGGTTAAACAAATAACATATTTTGAGTATCCGAAAAAGCACTTTTTGTAAAGTATTATTTTTGTTTTGACTTTGAGAGTTGTTCAAAAAATGTTACTCAAAGAAGCCAAATTTAATTTGAAGTTTAGGGGAATATTTTTCAGTGCATTAGATTTTTTTCTAAATATATTTGGGTATCATTTTATTTCCCAAAATGATGGTGTAACTTATTAAAAAATAAAATGGCAATTTGCAGGTTAAATACTCCTGCAAATATCCTTGCCACAAAACACTCACATCAACACCTGAGCGAAAGAGGACATTTCCAAAAGAATTTGACAACTACGATGCTCCACATTCGAGCAAGCAACAATTTGCAGATGCTGGGTTCTGCTTTATTGGTAAATTGTGTTTTATTGGCACTTTGTTTCACTATAATTATAAAAAATAATTGTTGTGAATAATTGTGTTCATTTTTGAAGCCATCGGTGCCGAAAATTTCACTTTTTTGGCTCTGTTGTGCCTTTTTTATAAAGATCATGTTTTATGACAGGTTTAACACATGACTCTTAGGTGAAGTAAACACAAAAGTCTTGAATTACTCTTAACAAACACCATGAGTCACATTGGAAACTATATTTTTACCTCAGGTGGTTGCATGAGATGTTTCTATTGCCGCTGCAATTTGAAATCCTGGGAAACATGCCAGCACCCTTGGGAGGCACATGCTATTTGCTTTCCTGTGTAAGTGACAATCAAAGGGTTATAAGGAGTTTTTGTACTTAAATAATTTTTTTAATATGCAATTTTTTAAAGGAATTTGCAATATTACATTTATGTACTAAAACAATAGAAGAAATGAAGTGAAATAATAAATTTCCCCAAATAAGTGACAATATGTTCTTTTAATCAGGAAATAAGTTATTTGAACAAGTTTTTACTTTTGTTTTTGTTATGTAAAAACTTTTGCATTGAACTTATTGTGAAAATTTGTTGTTTTTCAGTTGCAAGTTCTTGTTACATCACAAAGGACCAGACTTCATGACACAAACAAACAAAAGACACATAAAAAGAACAAGGTAAATCATAAAATGTACCTGTTTTTTTTAATAGTTCCATTTAGATTTTTAATTGCATTTTATAAAAGTCCTAAAAATGACCGATACTAGAAATGTTTGATGCTTGAATTTTATTTTGGTACCTATACCTAATATTTTTAGGAGAAGCATCACAATCTGATACCAAATGTCGTTTTTAAGCCCAGGCAAACAAGTAGATAAAATTGAAAACGTTCAATAATATTTTTTAAGTTACAAGATCCTAATTTTCTTTGGCTTATATAAGTTTAGTTACCTCTAGTCGTGAAATTACTATTTTTTGATAAATTTACTTTTCAAGGTTCTGCATTTAATCATAAATTATGGCACAAGTACTCATTCATTTGTTATCAGATTGTCACTGGTGTTATCCTAGTACTAGATGAGTAGCGATACCATCACTTTTATCGGGTAAATGTTGCAATATTTTTGTGTTTTTTTAACGGTGTGTAAAACTGTTTACAGGATTTTAAAGAAATGGAAACATGTGCTTGGAAATGTGTCTATTATGCTGAAGTTTGTGGCACAAACCAAACAATGTGTGCAAAAACACAGGTATTTATGTTATAATATTCAACCTTATTATCCGACAAAGAAACACAACAAATAAATTGTAGTTGACTTTCGGTTTTATCTGTTTAAATTTTGCTGCCATTTGAAATAAATCAAAATGATTTGTTGATGTTATCTGCATTATATTTGAGCATATTGGCTGGAGGTTGTAGGTGGGCATAGAATAAATAACCCATGAAGAAATAGGTATCTAGAATATCAAAGCACGTACAAAAGTAGGTATCATTTTGAACGTTTCAAATAACTCCTTATTTATTTTGAAAGTGCTTTGATATTCTTACTACAACCTCCTTATAGGTATCTTTTTTTGAACGTTTCCAACAAATCTTAGTTTGTTTTCAACAAAATAGATACTTTTGAATAGGCTTTTAATTAATCTTACATTTAACTTTTCCAATTTTCTAATTGGTAGCATATTTTTCTCCATAGAATTGCAAGAAATTGGAGGCGTGCATACAACACTCTGATGTTTGTCACAAGAACTAGATCACGCGCAAACCACAGAAGGTATTAAATATTAAAATTACTAAATTTATTTATTTCTATTTGCCTAACAACCAAACAGCCTTTTAAAAAAAATGGTGAAATATGAACTCAGATTTAGTCAGTACTGTGGAATACCATTATTGTTACCACAAGATGTACTGTTATTGATATGTGAGCCACATGAATACTCTCAACACAACTCAAGAAGTGCCAGATCACAAAAGCACACACGTGTAGAAATATTTAGAAAAAATAGTTTGATTGGGGTAAATGGACATTTTTTCGAGTAATATTGTCAAATATCTATATATTCTTTTCAAAGGGCAGAGTTGTTTTTTTACTATTTCTCATATGAGTCAGTGTTTTAGTTTTTTGGCCAAGACCTAATTATTTATCCTTTTATGAAGCAATTGCATTTTGTTACAGAAACAAAAGACATTGGCGTGGTGCGGTGCTGGCCATAAAATTCATCAACAGATTATCAACTCCCAACTAGGATTACAACAAAAAGGTGATTAAATTACTGGTTTATGTGTTATCCCGTTAAACAATGGTGTTTAAGTTATGTACAATAGTTTACTTTGGGCGCTTTTTACTAAAACTGTATAAAAATAAGTTTAATGGTGAAAATAACGGCCCAAATTGACATAAAAAGCGACATGCTTTATTATTCAAACGTTTCGGCAAATGCTCATGTCATCATCAGTGATATGAAGGCCACATCAGTTACACCCGTTTATATACCGAAACGTTTGAAAATAAAGCATGTCGCTTTTTATGTCTGTTTGGGCCGTTATTTTTACCATTAAGCTTATGAACAGATCCGTATATAGTGTTCCAATGTATAAAAATAAATACTGAAACGAAAATATTGAATTAAACTCGCTTTTTGGCTATAACAAGTAATAAAACACAGTTTTGACTGAAGGGTAAGTTCTAGAATAGAGTTTGATTGTATCTGCTGCTTAAACAAAAGATTATAACATGGTTTACATCACCCCTTTAATTTTTTTTTTTTAAATATTATGTTTCCCGATGAAGGTATCTCTATCTAACTAATATATAAATATTGGCCATTGTTTACCTAACAATGTGTATTGTTGTGTGCGTGTCGATGTTTTTAAACAAAAACAGTTTTCTAATAATGGCACTTTTTGTTTCAGTTCTTTTGCAAAGTGATTCATCGTAATTTTCAGAAGTAGCCATTCAGTGTGCTTTTAAATGTATGATTTGAAATGTATGTTTTGCTGCTGTATTCTTATATTATGTGTCTTTTTGTAGAGGCTTGCCCAGATTTTTTCTTTCTAATATCGAATTTACCTCGACAAATTACGTTTTCTTAACACCACAACAGACTATTAACGTTTTACAATATATGCCTCAATTGTTTAAACAGTTTTTTTATTTTTTAAAATTATGAACAATGACCCATTTTTTTCTTTAAAAGCTTGTTTAATTGCATTTTACAAGGTGGAATATATTTTTTTTAAATATTTTGACAGTTTTTAATATTGCCCTTAGTCATTTAAATAGACCCATGACATATAAACGTATTCCAGTTCGTTGTAACTATTGCACGTAAGCCTGCTGTGTATATTGCCGGTAGTTTTTAAGCTTGACTGCCTATTTACAAACTTCTTGTCTCGTTTTTTAAACATGTATTGGTTCTCTGCCTGTGTAATGTTTCTATCTCCTTGTGGTTCTCAAACTTATAAGAACAAATTCGCACACTTTTTACAAACACTTGTGTACATTTATCATTACTACATTACAAGATAATAGGTGATTACCGTAATATCAATTATTTAATAGGCAATTAACTGGATGATATCAGTTATTAATTGATTGCATTCGACTTTTGATTTAACTAGGTTATTTTTAAGTCCATAATGTTGAATATCGTTCAGCGGTTATGCTAAATTGCGATTTTATACTCATTTTGTTGCACGTAAATCGCACACAATTCATTCCTCGTTTTTTTACTTGTTTTGCATACTGGATATGTTACTGAAATAATGGCAATTATAGCAACCTTGTCATTTCTGTGATCTTTTAACCCTGCTTTCATACTTTTTAAGCCTATTTTCCTACGTATCCTATGTGGCTTGCACTTTCTTAATTATTTTGTATCTATATGCGCGTTATTATGCAAAAGCTTGGCGTAGTTTGAAATAAATTTCAGGAAAACAAATCTAATGTTTTGTATTGCTTTTGCAATTGAATGTTTCTTAGCTTTCCGTATATTCAAATCATTTTTAAAGATGGTTAACTCACTAAGCTGTATTGAGCAAAGAAATAAATTACAGTAATATATTTTCTGTGTTTGATTCAGCATTTCCTCACCCCCGTGAAACAATTTAAAATTAAAAAAGGGGAATTAAAAAAAAAAATAAAAATAAAACGTTGCTTTATTTTGCCGACATATAAGCGGCAGGCGTTTCTACCATAATTACAATTCTACCCATAATTATATTAGATAACGTCTTTTAAACTTGAAAAAAGTGGTGTATTTTTAATGTAACACATTATTTTTTTAAATGTGCTTTGCAGAAACTGATGTTAACACTCGATCTTAGCAAATAAACTATATAACCGAAAGGTCACTAATCAAGATTATGACTTTTAAAATACCAAGCAAACAGGCGCCGCACGAGTAAGTAAAAATGTGATGATGACATAACGTTTGACGTCATGTTTGCCAGAGGCAATGACGCAATAGATAGCAGTGATCAGACTTGGACAACTAGATTTATTTTAGCTTTTTAAAATTAGATTAGAATTAAAATTAGAGCATTTTAGTTTTTCTAAATTAGATTAGAACTAAAATTAGATTGTTTTAAGTTTTTTCAAATTAGATTAGAATTACCGAATTCCTGAAAAAACAAATTTCAACTAGAATCACATTTATTTATTTACAACCAATTTAATTTAATCGCAAAGTATTCTTATAAGAATGTGAATGGTAAATATGTGTGTCCTAATTTTTAAACCTTTTTATGTTTTTTAGACTGTACAAATTATATACAAGTCGTTCCAACCAAAGAGTTTTAATTGAAATTCTGTGTTTTAACTGAGTGACTAAAAATGTCGTTGGACAAAGTAGCATTTTTGGTAAAATCCGAATTAGATTAGAACTAGAATTAGAGTACACAAGCAATTCATAAATTAGATTAGAATTAGAATTAACCGCATTTTGCTCTAATTCAATGAATTAGAAAACTAGAATAATCTAGTTGTCCAAGTCTGGCAGTGATGTGCTATTTTGGATTCTTGGCGAAAGAGCAGTTTGTCTCTGACCAATCGATTAGCGTATGAGCGCCGTCTAGCGACAAGATTTTAAAATAAGTTTTTACCACGCGAGGTTGTATTTATAAAAAATTGTTTTTTAGATTTTTTTGCAGGTGAAAAAAAGGTTTTATTCAAAGCTGAATCAATTATATTCCTTTCCAAAAATTTTTACATCGCTAAAAACATCTTTTGCAGTTTGATATTATATAAAAGGTAAATAAATCTCTTTAATTTGGATTTAAAAAAAGTAGGGATTTAAAGTTACAAAGATTTGATGAGTTTGTAGAAGCCATTTTGTCATATTGTGTTTACACAGAGAATTTTTGTTTTAATCGATGTGTCGTAACGGAAAATTTTCAGTAAAAATCTATGGCCTAAATTCTTTGTAACCATATTCTAATGTTTACGTTACTCCTTGCAGCCAATGTGCAAACGATACGCGGAAAGTTTTCGGTAAAATTCCGTTACGTAGATTTCTTGCAACCACATAATATTTGCAGCGAATTTGCAAAATTCAAATTGTTGACACCAATTTTTATGCGTCAAGTTATTTACATCCGTTTTTTTGTATATGTTTCAAAACACCGCGGTCTGAACATTAGTCGGTTTCCCCGGTTGTGTGATTTTTAAACTGTTGACATTTTAACTGCAGACAGAGGCTGTTTCGCAATCGCATTTTGACGTAAAATTTGTATGTTTCGCGTCAGAAATAAGTGTGAAAAAGGTTTAAACCACGCCTTGTTATCACGTGATATTTTGTTAAGTATTATAAGAATTAATGACGTAAATCTTTCTTTATCGCAGAAATTTTCTTAACTGATTCTCGTCTATAAATAGCGTGTTCAATCAATATAAAAAAAGAGAGAGAGATAGAGGCTTTTATAGCTTCTACTCAGACAGCAAAATTGACTGTTCATGTATCTGAACTAAAGGAAAGAATTGGACCTGAATGGCCTCACGAAGACAGGCCATCTCAAATCTTGTAGGAGTGTGGTCGATTCATCTTGGCAATTATATAAATGAAGACTCATTAATCAGACCCATACACATACCTCTACAAATTGATGCCCGCGTGTGAGGAACGAACCACCTGCAAACTACTTTCCCAAGAAGACTACAAACAGCCGCATAAAAACTGTCATGTTTGGAACTTGCAAGAAGCCAGCTTTAGAAGAAATTAATCTCATCGAAAGATACGTGAAGAGACGCTCCATAGCGTCAGCAAAGCATTTGCTTGGAATTCGAAACACGAAATACAAACAAGCGTTGTCGATAAAGACATCACCACCGTTTGGAATCATGGAAAACGAAACGGAATTATGGATTTCACAATAACTGATTCTGCCTAGTTTATCAGGTGAAAATCTTATACTTTTAATATATATATGTATAATTATTAAAATACCGACCGAAAGGTCTGTAAATTGTTTTAGTGCGACTGTTTATCAAACCATTATGTATCGCATTTCGCAAATTATGTATAGTCTATATCTATGAAGTCTAAGCTTAAACGTCGATCGCACGATCTTTTGACAAATGTTAAAAGAGCTTAATTTTTGTTCTTGGAGCTCAATAGTTTGAAATCAACGCGTTAAACTTGTGAATCACGACTTAATTTTGTTGTGCACGAAATAATTTCGTGTTAAATTTCCGAATTCTTTAAAACATTTGGTACGTTTTGGGTTTTTGTCTGTTTTTCTCTCATCACGCAGCCGCGTTTACACACGAGTTTAAATACCTCGTATCAAAAAGCATAATGATTTATCCACACGCGAAACATTAGCTTTCAAATCACAACTTTAGGAACACCCCATTTCCTGCCTTTTGTTGAAAGCAATAGTGAATAAGCAGCAACTTCAAAGCGTATTTTCTTGTGATGCGTCGTTATTTTAAAACTTACATTGAACGAATTGTGCAAACTAAAAAAAAAAAAAAAAAATGCAAATTTTTAAGAAAATGTTGCTCAATGTTAAAAATCAATAAAATTTAAAATTGTATTGAATTGCAAAAGATGTGTAACGTGAGTAAATATATATTCCAGTAATTAATTGTCTCAAACTTTAAATGTAACCTGTCGCGCCTATATATATATATATAAGTATAGAAAATATGTGTGTCTATAACCAAAATGTTAATAACCTAAGTTTGAAGTGTTGCAATAAAAATGTTCAAGACATACGAACACACATCTGCCGAAAAATATTTCGCATTTTTCAGAATACAAAAGCACGTTGGACAGCGAAAGGTCACAGCACAGCGCAGCGCACAATGAATGGCTTTCCGGTGACGTTAAAATTACAACGCACCAAACAGGGAGTTTCCCCTGCTGCCGCACAGATCGCCTGAAAAGCTCAATCCACAGCAATGCAATGGTGTGTCAAGCACACAACAATTTCGAGCAACTCAGCGAACGCTGACATCAAAGTCCTCGGTTGCTAATTCAGGCACCAAAGAGAAAACTTTCTCGAGGAATCAGGAATCTGACTAAAACAATTGCGCAAATGCGTTATGTGATCGAACAATTTTCGCGTCCACGTGTCCACACACATTTCACAAACAAATAACCAGCTTTTAATATGCAAGCTGTTCCAAAATCTAGCGTGGGAATATTTGTAGAAGCCATTTTGTCATATTGTGTTTACACAGAGAATTTTTGTTTTAATCGATGTGTCGTAACGGAAAATTTTCAGTAAAAATCTATGGCCTAAATTCTTTGTAACCATATTCTAATGTTTACGTTACTCCTTGCAGCCAATGTGCAAACGATACGCGGAAAGTTTTCGGTAAAATTCCGTTACGTAGATTTCTTGCAACCACATAATATTTGCAGCGAATTTGCAAAATTCAAATTGTTGACACCAATTTTTATGCGTCAAGTTATTTACATCCGTTTTTTTGTATATGTTTCAAAACACCGCGGTCTGAACATTAGTCGGTTTCCCCGGTTGTGTGATTTTTAAACTGTTGACATTTTAACTGCAGACAGAGGCTGTTTCGCAATCGCATTTTGACGTAAAATTTGTATGTTTCGCGTCAGAAATAAGTGTGAAAAAGGTTTAAACCACGCCTTGTTATCACGTGATATTTTGTTAAGTATTATAAGAATTAATGACGTAAATCTTTCTTTATCGCAGAAATTTTCTTAACTGATTCTCGTCTATAAATAGCGTGTTCAATCAATATAAACCAGAGAGAGGGAGAGATAGAGGCTTTTATAGCTTCTACTCAGACAGCAAACTTGAGTGCTTTTGTGACTGAACCAGTATCAACCAGTATCAACCAGTATCACCCAGTACTGCCTAGTGCGGAGAGGCTTTTACAGCTTTGACTGAATACAGCAAAATTGACTGTTCATGTATCTGAACTAAAAGAAAGAATTGGACCTGTCTGGCCTCACGAAGACAGGCCACCTCAAATCTTGTAGGAGTGTGGTCGATTCATCTTGGCAATTATATAAATGAAGACTCATTAATCTGACCCATAACCCCACAAGTTCAAACCGCAGATAAATACTTGGCTTGACCTTCAATCTACATTTAAAACTAATCAGGGCTGCGGAGTCGGTTAAAAATAACCCGAGTCCAACTCCTGAGTCCGGACTCCGGCCAAAAGTGCGATTTCGTTGAGTCCCGATTTCGGTTTCGACTTTTCTGTATTTTGCCAAAGTCACCTTAACTAAATGTGTCATTTAAAGCTTCCACTCACAATACTTACTTTGGAAAATACTTTGGTAAAATATCCACCAAATGTTATTCCGCCTTTACAATTTACAGTTTGCGGTCACGTCATTTTGGAAATTTGGTACCGCCCGTGCTCACGTTGGACTCGGGACTCGAGTAGTTTTGCGTAATCTTACTCGAGTCCCGAGTTCCAAGTCCGACTCGACTCCGACTCCGACTCCGCAGCCATGGAACTAATCACTCAAATCTGCCGTTTCTTATTACGTAAACAATCATTTTGATTGTGGCCAGTTAATTGTTTTTGGCTAAAATGTATGAAATTACGCCAAAATTATGCACAACTGGTTAACGTTACTCTTTAAGCCTCTATTTGTCGCATTACAATTTCATTCGACAACTTTGTTTGAATAAAGCAGGGCCGAGAACCATTTTAGCTAAAAGGTCATAAAAGTTGAATACTTAGGCCTATGGTTGTATTTTCGTGTTAGGATAGGATAGGTAGGATAGGATAATATTTTATTTGGAACGTCAAAAAAAAAAAAAAAAAAAAAAAAACGAGAATCGCCGAAATCACAATGTTTTGAAATATTTGACGTTCCCAGGAGACAGCGAAAGACCGTAAGGTTCATCGAGTCAGCTGTCTCCTGGTTTAGATTCAGTTCGAAAAAACGATAAAATTGGAATGCTAAATTCAAATTACATAATTGACATTACTTGTGAGCGGATAATGAAAGTATATAAAACGAACAAAGAATTGAAATAGTTAGAAACAACAAAAAGAGCATAATTTTAAATTGCAGACACATCTATTTCGCGATAAGGCTGGCGCTTTTCTTTGGAGGAGGGGTCGTGACTTTTTTAGTGACACCTGTCACTACTACCTGTCAGTGACAGGTGTCAGTAAACTACTGACAGTTTGAGCCCAAACTGTCACTACTACTGCCAGCTGTCAGTAGGGTGACATGCGGCTGCTTTGAGACTAGTGACAGGTAAATGTTCTGTAGTGACAGGTAAAGTTTCTTAACGTCCTGTCACTACAATATTACAGTTTTTTTTGATAATTTACTTTGATAGAAGTGCTGGTTATCGCATCCCAGATCACATCAGTACGAAAAATGTGAATACTATTTGTTAGGAAGGTAGTAAACTCTCGCAGTGACAGTTCAGCCGATGTGAACAACTTTTAACAGCCTGTCACTATGAAATTTAGCTCGTATTTGCGGCTTAATGCAACTTTTATAAGTTTATAGTAATGTTATACCTCAATACTATTATAGGTAATATATTTCACTAAAAAGTAGGATAAACATGTGTTTAAATGTCGATATTCTACAGTGACAGGTAAAAAACAGAAACACTTTATTACCAGCCTGTCACTATTATATTTAGCTAGTTTTTGCAGTTTAATACAACTTTTGTGATATTGTAGTTATGTTATACCCTAATGAGACTGTATAATTATCATATTTTAATAAAAAAAGTAGGAAATATCTGTTTTAAGTTTCAATATTGTGCGGTAACAGGTAAAATAGCAAAAGCACACTTGACCAGCCTGTCACTACGATATTTAGCTAATTTTTTGCAGTTTAATGTAACTGTCATGATATTTTAGTTATGTTAATAATATCTTTATAAGATTAAAGTAAGAAAATATGTGTTTCAAGAGTAATATTCTGCAGTGACAGGTAAAACAGCATAATTTTAGTAGCCTGTCACTATTATATTTAGCTTGTTTTTTCAGTTTATTGTAACTTTTATAAGATTATCGTAAGGCTATGCTTAGATAGGATGTTTATGTTTACATTACCATTTAGAAGTTAAAATATAACTAATAATCGATCATAATTTACAAAAATATTTTCAGCAGCCTGTCACCATAGAGTTTGGATTTTTTTGCATTTTATGGTATTGAACAGAGTCATGTTATATACCTTGATAGGATATTACCAAATGTAAAACTCCAGTTTTGTAACAGTGATAATATTCATTTGGTAAGTTGGTTTATCTCCAAATAGGTTTGTTGCAATAATTTGATTCCCTGTTTGTTTTAGAATTAATTAACTAGGGTTTGGTAACTAAAAACATGTTTATGTTTTAACTTCATTAATAACACTGCTTCTGATTTGGATTAATTAGTTATATGGTAAGTGCTATTTTTATGCTTTTGAAATTACTTGGGTAAAATAATTTGTTCTTTTAGTAAAACCTAATCAAAAAGGTTTGGTTAATCTAATATGGTGTTTTTTAGTATTACAAGATTTGAATGACAATGCAGTGATACTATTGTTGTCATTTTATTTTATCCAGTTGGAGCAAATCAAGTTGAATTTGTTTTACAAAGCATTCCCAATCCCTTGAATGATGATCCTGGTCTAAGTTACCGAGTTTGGCTTTCTTAAAGTGCTTGGTTACTACCAAAACTTTGTTTGTATCATGGAATGACAAGGTTTGTTTATTTTCCAGCTTTTAATGGGAATTTAAAAAATTATTTCAAATTGAATAATATTGCAATTTATCGTTGTAAATTAAACTACATATAAATTTAAAATCAGCTCCGCTCAAATAATCAACATTAAATTGAGACTTTTTTTGTGAAACTAGGTGGTGGTTGACTAGAAGAGGTTAAGAGCCGCTGCTGTACATCAAGGCACATAAATAAAGGTATAATAATACCATTTAATTTCCTAAACTGTAAAACAAAGTTTTAGCTGTTATTTAATTGTATATAAACAACTATCCTTATATTTGTAGGAAGGTCTGGCTACTACTTTTAGTCTGAAGAATACTAACAAAATTCAATCAGATAAGAAGAGCATGCACAACTATTCAACTTTACAGGACCCACCTAAGCAGTTGTTTTTTGTGTAATGACTCTAACACTTTTTTTAATAATCTTGGGACTTCAAAGTTTATAAAAGAAACCCAAACTAAATTTGTTTATGTTTAATAATACTGTATTTTATTTATATGTTGTGTTTATGACAGACGCTGGTAATACCAACAGGGGTCGTGATTTTTTTTCCAGAATAAATATAATGTTATCCAAAATGCCCTTGAGAACTGAACTGATTATGCATCTGTTTTTCTGTTTGAAATAATGCACTATAGTAGTGTTAACCAACTCTTTTACCTTTCAATAAACAAAGTTAAATGGTGTAGCTATTCTTTTATTTCATGGACCATAACGAATAATAACAGAATCAACAATTGACATAATACAACATCTGCAGGGAAGAGGGCCAGAGGTTTTTAGTAGCGAGAGCAAAGTGCCATGCCGAAACTAATCGCTTGCTTTACCAAGAATGGTTATGTTTGCAGAAGTAAGCATCAAGATTCTGTAATAACTCTTAATCTCAAATCAATTAGGTCATCTTTACTGAGATTGGCATCACTAATGTTGTTCAAGTCAAAAAGAAAAGGATTTTGAATCCATGTTTCAACTTGCCAATCCTGATTTGATTGACATGCGTTGTGGTAGATGTAGTATTGTAGTGTAAACGTGCAAACGGTAGGCAGCAGCAGATTTATTATAATGCATACCGGTACAGTTTATTCTTGAGCTTGACACATGAGCATTGAGAGAAATCTCGCAGGTGCACTGCCGAAAAAATCCGGGTGACCGGGTGCAACAAACGTCAAAAAAGTACACTTGGGGTGCACTTTATGATTTTCCAAAACTCTCTGTATTGCACACATTGCACTGTAAACGTATGTGGGGTGCAGTTTCGATTAGTTTAGAAGTGCACTTTTGAAAGGTTGAAAAAAACTTGTGGGTGCACTTGCCATACTTTCCACAGTTGCCTGTCATTACAGAATATTGTATTTACAAAGTTGTATTGAACTGCAAAAGCAAGCTAAATATTAGAGTGACAGGCTGATAAAAGTTTTTGTTTACCTGTCACTACAGAATAATGTAGTTACAAAGTTGTATTAAACTGCAAAAGCAAGATAAATATTGTCGTGACAGTGCCACTGCATAATATCAAAGTTTAAAACACATGTTTTTTGAGTAAAATAGGCTAAATTCATAGTGACAGGCTGTTAAAAGTTGTTCGCATCGGCTGAACTGTCACTGCGAGAGTTTACTACCTTCCTAACGGATAGTATTCACCTTTTTCGTACTGGTGTGATCTGGGATGCGATAACCAGCACTTCGATCAAAGTAAATTATCAAAACTATTCCTTCAAAGTTTCGTTTTACTATAAAGAAAACTGTAATATTGTAGTGACAGGACGTTAGGAAACTTTACCTGTCACTACAGAACATTTACCTGTCACTAGTCTCAAAGCAGCCGCATGTCACCCTACTGACAGCTGGCAGTAGTAGTGACAGTTTGGGCTCAAACTGTCAGTAGTTTACTGACACCTGTCACTGACAGGTAGTAGTGACAGGTGTCACTGAAAAAGTCACGACCCCTGTTGTTTCTTTGTGTGTAAATATTTTTATATTTTTGTCAAAATACGTCACAGTTCGTGATTTCACACGCACGTTTTCAGCAGCAGCTGTTTTATTCTTATCTTTCTTATCTGTTTAATTATGATTATTCTTTCGTGCTTAGAGCTTGTTTTGATTGTTTGTTTACCTTTTTAAACTAGGTAGGCTTGAATGAATTGTTCCTTGATTTTTTTAACAAATTGAGTATATGGCAGCGTTTTAACATCTAATCTTATATTTTCCCATTGTTTGGAACCCAAAAAAGCTAATGTTTTTTTTCCAGAATTTGTTTGCACACCAGCCCTAAAGTAATTTTGATTTACCCGCAGTCTTGTTTCATAGGAGTGTATGTTTTGTATTGGTGCCATAAGGTTTAGAAAGGTTTCAGGTAATTCATTGCTTTTAAATTTGTGTATCAATTTAAGAATTTCAAGCTTAAATATATCATTCAAATTTAAAATGGAATGTTTATGGTATAGGGGAAGTAGCCTAGTTTTTGGAGGGGTACTGCTTAGGATTTGGATAGCCCTATTTTGTAGGACCCTAATATGATTTAATTTTGTTGGATTTGCCCTTCCCCAAGCAACTATGCAATATTGAAGGTGGGTGTGAATTAAACTATAGTATAGTAGATGTAGTGCATGATTGTCTAAGTAGAATCTCATTTTTGCTATTAGACCTATTGCCCTAGATATTTTTTGCTCTATCATTTTTATGTGTGGTAACCATGAAAGTTTGTCATCTATAATAAGTCCCAAGTATTTTGCTGAATTAATTTGTTTTATTTTGTAGTCCCCAATTTTAATTTTGACTTGACCAGTTTGGTTCTTACCTTCAACTAAAAGGAAATGGGTTTTTGAGTAATTTATGGATAATTTGTTAGCTCGAAACCAATGATCAATTTCAGTTAATTCAGATTGTAATATATTTTCCAGTTGTTTTTTATCGGAATGGGAAGCAAAAAGAACAGTATCATCAGCATACAAGCTGCAATTTAGTTTTGTGTTAGATGGTAAATCATTAATATAAATTTGGAAAAGTAGTGGAGCCAAAATGCAACCTTGAGGAACTCCGTATGAGGCACCTGTGGATTAGATTTTGTTGTCCCATTTTTTGTAATATGTTTTCGGCCAGTTAGGAAATTTTTAATTAACAAAAGGGGTAGTCCTCTGACACCGTAATGATTAAGTTTTTGTAGTAAAATTTTATGGTCTACGGTGTCAAAGGCCTTAGCAAGATCCAACAGGATAATGCAGGTGTGATTATGATTATCTTTTTTTAATAATAAATTTTCATAAAGTTCAGTTGTAGAATGTGAAGTGGAGTGACCTTTTCTAAATCCGTGTTACATCTCTTTTAAAGTTGGGAAATATTCTTAATTTTAGTTGATGTTTGGATGACTAGAAATGTTGGTAGATGGTCTGATATATGGTATTCTATTATACCTGGTGTGATATGATTTAATATAGCATTGGAATAGAAGTGGTCAAGTAAATAATTTTTCGAATGTTGGTCAAATCGTGTGGGTTTGTTAATATAGATGTTTGTTCCTGTACTTATAATGTTGCTAATGTATGCATTGATTTTTCTCTCCTTTGTATTTAATAGGTTTATATTAAGGTCCCCCCCGACATAAAACTCTTTTTAGCCACATAATATTTTTCAACGTTTAGTTTGAGGTGGAAAAACTGTGATTTTACATAGGGCCGTCTATTTAGTTTCGTAAGGCAGAACATATGAATTGCGAAAATAAATATTTGCTAAACTTTTTTCAAAGAGTGCCACAATGGACTTTTGAGCGAAAAAATTCAAAATAGGCCAAAAGATACTACACAACCAAATTAGTTCGCGTGAATCGCTTGTTATAGCATGCTTTAAATATGTTAAAAAGTACAGTTTGCAAAGGGGCAATGGCCGTGTGTGGTTTATTCGTAACAGTCATGTTAAGAAATAATAGCTTAGACCAGGGGTTCTTAAACTTCTGTTCACGCGAATCCCTTAAACAACCTGGTTCGCTTGGAACAGGGCCGGCATGACATTCTAGAGATGAAGTCACAAACAAACCATTTTCTAGATGTGATATACTGAAAATAGGTGGTGCAGTCACTAGTAGGGATGCTCAAAGTAGAATATCGAATCCTTGGATTCGAATCCAGATGGGATTCGAATCCAATTCTGCCGTTTATTTCGGGTAATTGGAACCGATATAATTTCATGTTTAACCGCGGATTGTCGCGCCTAATTGTACAAACGCGTGTGGTAAGTTGGCCTGTCACTGAGGCGACAAATATATAGTGCTTGCTTTAAATGTAACCTCGTAGAGCAGTGTCAGCGTTTTTTCGGGCGACCAATTACCGCGTCTCGCGATAACGTTCGTCTAATAATTAAGTGTCAATCAAGCGTTATTGGGCGAGCGGCTAACGTGTAATGTCAGGTGTGGAGTTCGCAATTTCCCTAAATGCGTTAAGTTGCAAAAGTAACATAGCGTTGCAAAACGTGCTGGCCGTCCACAAAATGCGCTATGGGGTTACTTAAGGTCAACTTTAGGCCAATATCCAGGGAAGTTATGCAGTTATGCACAACGTAATTGTCAAGAATTCGTAATGTCAATAATAACTTTGTATTCTTTGCAGTACATCATTTGACTGCATAACAGATCATGTTAGTCAAAAAAGAAGCAATAAGACTTAACAATGCTTTCAAAAACAGGACCGAATTGCTTAAGACTTCTGTGTGCACTGTTGCATTTTCTCACTATTGGCAAAAATATAAGTTTTGGACACAACCTGGATAGTTGACATATTACAGTTTACAGAACGGCTTCAGATGACAGTTGTTAAGAATGTTAAACATATGAGAGATTTTTTTTATTATAATGTACACATGTTAGAAAATTGTTTGGGCGATTTATTGCTGTGATTGTGGGCCCTGTAGGGTAGATTAAGATTAATCCCTTCCCCAAACAAAATCGAGGTTAAATAATTTAATAAAAATATACTAGGATTCGCTATTCTGGATTCGTTATTCTAGATTCTAAACCTATTATTCTAGAATACCTTGGGAATCTACTTTGAACATCCCTATTCACTAGTGTACAATTTTGCGAACAACGCGACAAAATGTGTTTTCTTAAAAAAATGATAAACAATATATGTGCTTTATAACTTATTTTTTCTTTTTTTTTTTTTAAAAAAGCAAGCAAAAAAAAAGTAAAATGTAAAAGAAACGTAAGGTGTGGTGGCGTATTCTTTCCATTGACCAAAAAGTAGGTCGGGAAAGCCTGAAGTGTCAGTATAAGTTGAGGCCCAGTCCTCGGACCACCATAAGGGAGACGGTGCCGCCACTTGGAGGTAGGGCTAGAGTTGAACTGCGCATCAGCAGAATTTGTTTAGTATTTATACTGGGGAAAAATAATGCCAGGACACAAACCCCACAGTGATCCGGTTAAAGACCCCCGATAGGTCAGTATAATATGTGTATTATATCGCTTTTTTTGTGTATTATATCTCTTTGAACACATTTAGTGTTTACAACACTAGAGACACCTAGTGAAAAAATTATATTTATCAAAATCCACGTGGTGTCTCGCTGGAGTACTTTCGTAGAGTAGGCTCTCTTTGCCAACATCACGGGAAAGCTGAAATCTCTCGCGAGGAGAGCCTCTTTGAAAGCATTCTGGCTTGGCTTGGTGCCGAATGTCGCTTTTCAGTCCTTCAACTGAAGGAAGCACCTTTTGTCGTGACTAGGGATGTTCAAAGTAGAATCCCAAGGTATTCTAGAATAATAGGTTTCAAATCTAGAATAACGAATCCAGAATAGCGAATCCTAGTATATTTTTATTAAATAAAACAACCTTGGTTTTGTTTGGGGAAGGGATTAATCTTAATCTACCCCACAGAGCCTACAATCACAGCAATAAATCGCCTAAACAATTTGCTAACATGTGTACATTATAATAAAAAAATCTCCCATATGTTTAACATTCTTAACAACTGTCATTTGAAGCAGTTCTGTAAACTGTATTATATCAACTGTCCAGGTTGTTGCCAAAACTTATATTTTTGCCAATAGTGAGTACAATGAAACACTGCACACAGAAGTCTTAAGCAATTCGGTCCTGTTTTTTAAAGCATTGTTGGGTTTTAGTGCTTCTTTATGGACTAACATGATCTGTTATGCAGTCAAATAATGTACTGCAAAGAATACAAAGTTACTATTGACATAACGAATTCTTGACAATTACGCTGTGCATAACTGCATAACCTCGCTGAATATTGGCCTAAAGTTGACCTTAAGTAACCCTATAGCGCATTTTGTAGACGGCCAGCATGTTTTACAACGTACTATTACTTTTGCGACTTAACGCATTTAGGGCAATTGCGAACTCCACATCAGACATTACACGTTAGTCGCTCGCCCGATAATGCTTGATTGACACTTAATTATTAGACGAACGTTATCGCGAGACGCGGTAATTGGTCACCCGAAAAAACGCTGACACTGCACTACAAGGTTACATTTAAAGCAAGCACTATAAATTGGTCGCCGCAGCGACAGGCCAACTTGCCACACGCGTTTGTACAATTAGGCCCTTCTGGATTCGAATCAAAGGATTCGATATTCTACTTTGAGCATCCCTAGTCATGACTGCAAACACAACGAGTAAAACGTCAAAGCAGTGTTTCCAACATGGGCGTTATAGGGTTACATTGCGAGGCGTCTCATGATTTTAGAGGGCGTTTGACTTTTTGGGAGCATTATTTGGTTCGCCTAATTTTTGTAAAGTGTTTTGTCATGTTTTTGCTTCAAAGTTAAAATGTTCGTCTATTTAAACTAGGTTTGTTTTCTTTCTATAGGCGTGGAATTCATTACGCCCACTCACGAATTCGCTGAATATATTTAAACTTGATTTAAGTTACTTGTTTTATGGCGTAAGTTTTCAACGTCATGTTTTAAATTTGTAATGTCGCCTTCCAATCAAGCATCTTTCATCCCCGGGTTTGTTGTAACATTGGGGCATATAAAGAACCTGTCGAGCCAAAGTGGGCGCTCGTACAAAGAAGGTTGGGAAAGACTGGTGTATAGGGACAACACTTTTAACAATCACAAGTAACTCTCGTTCATTTCACCTTTGTTTGAATGGAATCCTAGATACGAGCAGTCACTCTTGGTGGCTTATTTGAATTACCTTCGTTAAAAAGAATATTACTGTAAAGTGTAGCAGACTAGAAATCCTTGGGTCTGTTATTGTAAAACAGTATTTCTAAACCTACGGGTCGCGGCCCAGATTGTGTCGCTGTTTGATTTGGTTGTGTCACCGATTAAAGTAGCTTTGTTATATGTTCAGATTTATTGAGATTGGTTTTGAGCGAAATTTATCCATAATTCTAGTAAATTGCGGTAGCAATATGAATACATGGATCAATCAATTAAATTCAAACTGACTATTGCTAATTTATTATGTTTTACTACTAGGACAAATACGAAGACAGGACTCATATAAATAAATTGGAATTTATTTATGCTAATGCCTTTTTGATCACTTATCTAATCTAAAGAAGTGAATTGAGTCGCCCATTCTTCGCTGTTAAACTTACGCTTTAAAAGTTTGGTGGTTGCGATAAAATGTTGCAAGACACTGGAAATATTTCTTTTAAATATTGTTCAATGAAACATTATATCCCAGGTCTTTCATTGGATTAGGTCCCCAGAGTGTCAGACATCAACGAATAGAAACCGTTTTGAAAAACAACAATTAACAATATCACGAGTCTGTATTGTTTCGTGACAGTGCCTATATTCGAGTTTCGTGATCTCGCGGCAATACACTTTAGTTTGCTGTCTCGAACAGTTACATTTAAACCTTACTGAAAGATTTATTGCAGGGAATTATCGAGTCGAATGTTACTTGCATCAAACCAATTTTACTTCTATAGACCTTTGTAGGACAATGTTAGTTTAGTAGAAGTATCTGCAACGCTAATGAGTTATATTGAGACAAAAAAACAAGAAAACTATTGATTTCCGGAATAAGTAACTCAAGTATTCTACCAATAGTTACAATGAAATTATTACTTGTCTGTAGAATAGTCGTAAAACACAAATTCTTATGAATTTCTCGGCATGGCGGGTTTATCTGACTGGCCACTAAAGATAGCCTAGGTGGTGTGTTTTTATGAGCTGTGCATTTTATTTTTCGTGTTCAATTTAAGCCGACACTTTTGTTTAATTAAAAAGCTGTTGAAAACAAATGAAAGTGTTCGAAAGTAAGTTTAAGATAAATAACAATAAAATAGTAGGCCTATTACTAATTATAAGAAATCTATGAATTTGGCAAAAAATATGGAAATAGTACGAACTCAAGCATTTACTCTTAAAATTAATTTATTTCTCCTCAAATATATAAGTTCATATTTTAGACTATTTTAATAAGATGAAATGTCACTCATGTAAATACGCCAAGATAAAAATCGACATATTTGCAACTATATATTTTTTTATTTATTTGGTGCATGCGAGAGAATAGACGTCAATCAGGTGACCCTACCATCTAATAAAGATGTAGGTCATCTTATAATGTATAGCCGACTACTACTTTACTGTTGGATTGTTGTAGTTCAGTGTTTCCCAACCTTTTTTACACTAGTGCCCCTTGGGCTCAATATTATTTCATATCGACCGCCTCATCTTGCGTTACAGTAAAGTATTATATTAATCGTTGTCTAACATCATGTTGACTTCACTTTCGTTTCGATAAGCTGTCAGTCATATTTTAGGTTGTTTAACATACATTCAATACGGGAATTTATACATACATTATTTCACCAGGTTATGTCATTACCAGGAAAAATTCAACTGTCTGCACCAAGAATTGAAATCAGGGGTCGGCACTCGGCAACCTTTAGTCGCGGGCACCAACCAAACTCAGACAGGTCTTTGCGGGCCGCACAAAAATGTTAACTAAGAATTGTGTTATTTAAATATTAGAACAACTGTGAATCAGGCGGGCCACGTTGTCTTATACCACTTAAAAGTTTAATCGTTTTAAGGCAGTTAAAAGCTATATTTTTCGAACTTCTGCTTTTGCACCATTTCTCTTGAGAAGCAATGCTTTGTAGATTTTTTTTAGCTTTTTGACGTTATTCTAAAAAATTATTCACAGCCCAAACAAAAAACCCTGGATCCGCCCTGCTGTTAAATGATGTCATTTTTTGCCGCCGGATCTGTTGCTTACAAATGGTTTTGCAAATAAAATGATAACATAAATGTGTTTTGTATTAATGAAAACAAGACCCCGGCTCCGAGAAACATTAATTCAGGCTTCGCACACAAATAAAACCGGTAACTTAATAGTCTCTTAAACTTTTGTGTTCAATCTTTCAATGTTTCTATTTGTTGCAAGCTGAACAACTTTATGCAAATTTCTTAAAATGCTACCCGGATGAAAACTCATTTATCCGATAAATAAGAAGAATTAATGTAAACGAGCATTTAGCTAAGATGGCTTACATAGCACTGTTTGAGTGGTATCAGAATTTCCAATAAGTTGTTATTATGACAACCTCGCAAATGTGTAACTGCTGCCCTTACCGATGTGGTTTAAAGCAAAGATGTACAAATGTAAATTGAAAATTAAATGGGGCAATACGCTTATTAATGTGTTCATCAGGTTGGTCATTTTTTATTATAAGCATGTTTTTATTTCTATTGCAAAAACTAATTTTTTCACAGTGCATTCAAATTATTTCGTTTGAAAAGGTTTTACTATTAATTGTATCTTGACCAACAATACGTTGTATTAAATTGCAATTAAGCTTTACTTTTCGTGAATCGTCTTTTGATGCCTTTGATAAAGCCTTCGTCATTCTACTTTTTCCCAATATCGCGGTTACTCTTGACCAGTGGTCACCCAAACTACAGCCCGACGGTTTTGTTCAACCGGCATATTTTTTTCAGAAAATCAAAACACGGTCGTTAATAGTTTATTAACAGAAAAGTTTATCGGATGCAAGTCCGATAAACTTTTGATGAAACTTTAAACCAGGGAGTCGAACCGGAACCGAACCGGAACTTTATGAACCGATTTTGGGTCAAATTTTTCCGAACCCGAACCGGTTTATGTAAGATTTTAAGGAACTGAACCGAATAATTTGAAAGTACCTGAACCTTAACCGAACCCGAACCTGTAAATAAATCCACAAGTTTGGTGACCCCTGCTCTTCATAAATCATTCATCTTTAAAGTATATTTTCTGTTATTTCATGATGGATTTTAACCACAGTTTCCACGCCCGGTATTGTTTCTGTGTCTGTACGCTTTATTACAATTAACAACTTCTGCTTTAATAGACAAATAGGCTATATTTTAAAAAACAACTATTAACGAAATGAGTAACCTAACTCAGAAAGGCAGACGTTTTGTGGAGGAACCGATGAAAGGCAAACTCATCACAGACGTGCCCGGAATTGGGCCGAAAATAGGAGGGAGATTTACAAAGCAACAAATTAATTGTGTGAGTATTTCAATGAGATGAAGTTATGTGATTTACTATAGGCCAGTGTTTAACGAGTTGTATTGCACGCACATCGTTTACATAAAAGTAAGCAAATATTTGCAAGTATATGTTTACAAATGGCGTTAATTATTTTTTGCGTGCTAAAGTACCTTAAGAAACGATTATGGTGAAAATCGCAGAAAATTGAAGAATAAATATTTCATATAATGCTTATTGATTTTATGTTGGGTGACTGTTGCATTTAACCCAGTCTGCTTCTTGTGTTTAGGCCCACCAACTCTACGGGCAGTGCTTAGCGCTTAACATGGACAAACAGAAATGTGTGCAGTACATACACCATTTTGGAGCGAACAGCGGCCAGGCGATGCAGGCTTACAACGGAATGTACCAATGGTACAACAATAACCAGTAAACGTCATACATACCAAACTCGATACATTTGTTTTTGTACAGCACAATTAAGTTTGATAGTGGATGTTTAATTAATCGTTTTAAGTAATTAACGAATAACAAAAACATGCGCCCCTTTATTATTCCTTGTCTATTTATCAAAATTGTCACAACGCATCCTTACCAAAAACATCCTGTTGTATATTTATCAAAAATGTAATAATATATCTATTTATCAAAGAGCATTATGTGTCTAAACTCGAAAATGTAATGTTGACGAATTGCTACTGTGTGCGTTTGCGTTTGTGTTTACAGTTAGAGAAGCCGTTTTCGTGTACTAATATGGACAGATTCTAACTTCCTTGTAAGAGATATGTTGAGAAAGAAAGGCGATAAGCCAACACCCGTGTGACGAAATTACTATTAAATAATGTAACAATTTGCCGTGTCATTGCTGCGTCATAATCTTTTTCTCGCACAGAAAATTTCTCTTCTGAATTTTGTGTATAAAAAGGATTGCTTACTAAATAAAAATGCTTGCCGGCATTAGCCGGTTTGCCGATAATAGCCAACACAAACTGTGTGGAATTGTAATCAGACAACAGCAATACTTATTGAAGCAATAGCGAGGTTGATTGCCGAGGCAAATTAGTTTAATGAGACTTGCAATTAAGCCCCGCCTGCCACAAATTGGTGCAGCCGACTTCAGGAAAGTCGAAGAGCAATAGACAATACTTCAACATCGAAAGTGGACGTCTTGGTCAAATACTACGCGGTCAACTACGGAACTTCAACTCACCGTCGACTCGACTGCACGAGGAAGATCATCTACACCTTCCTCGCCAACAGCCCAACTTATCGAGATTATATTGAGCCTACGTTTGCTTCGTCGCGAAATTAGTAAGTGTATGTTTGAATTTATAGTGCATGTCGCGTGAAGTGCAGTTCTCTTTTAAAAACATCAGACAAAAAGCAGTAAAAAAATCTAAGTTTACGCCTAGAGTAACACGAAGTAAAACTAGGAGTAAAATGGCGTCAGGTGAAACCTCTGAAACTTCAGATCCTGACATGGGGGGTCTATTAGACGCGCAAAACAAAACTGTTACCGCAGAAAATCAGGACGTTACAATACAAGCAAATGAGGCCCCGTTGGTGAGCGATAATACCCCGTCTACTTCGGGTATAAACCCGCAAAATGGAGATTCAAGTTCTAACAATGAACGAGAGGGTGATTTGGGTATAAGTAGTTTAAGAAATTCCCTTTTAAAGATTCCAGCTGTCTGGACGAGCAATAAAATTAAGTCATACTTTGTGTTTTTGGATAAATTTTATGAATCAAATGGAATTGTTGATGAAAATACTAGATTCACCTTATTAGCCGCATCTTTTACGTCCGACCAGTCTAGTAAATATGCCACCCAGCTTGCGGAGGCTAGTCTCGCTACAAATCCTTATAACACATTAAAGAAAGCAATTTTAAGTCATGTGTTTGGCACTAACCCCACCGAATGGGTCAGAAGAGTAAATGCACAGGGTGCAGAATTAAATGAAAGGCCGTCACTATTGTTAGCACGCTTAATGGCATTGTGCCCCTTGGATCCCGAAAAGGACTTAACAGCAAAAGCTATGTTACATAGTCGATTTATAGATTTACTGCCAGAGGTAATACGCCCAACTATACAAGCACAAAAAGGCAAAACCTTAAGGGGACTTGGAAAATACGCAGATGAATTCCATGACATAACAAAAAAGAGCAATAGTATTCCAAAACAAGATGAAGAGGTTGATAATTTAGCTTCTTTAACCGCTAAAGTAAACGAACTCATGACTGCCCAGCGATCGGTAACAAATAAAGCTAACATAGGGCATCAAAATAATCAACGAGCGAATTGGAAACCTAGCTATCCGGAAAACGGCATGCGTAAATCAGAGCGCACATTTTATCAAACTGCCAGACGGGACTTCCCGGCGCGTGACCAACGATATGGCGATGCACGCCCAACTACAAGCTATTCAAGTAGACCTTTTCAAAGAAATTACGGTGCGGGTTTTCAGAGAGTAAATGATCCTCGTGTACAGCAGGAAAGTAAACAAATATGCTGGTACCACGAAACGTTCGGAGATAGGGCAATTCGTTGCAAACCACCGTGCAATCATAAAAAGCCGAATGTAAATCATTTAGGGAAAAGAATCAGTACGTTTCGTTAGAAGCAAATCAGACGCTGCCTTACGTTTTGGATAAAATTTCAAACCAAGTGTATTTAGTTGATAGCGGCGCGGTAGAAAGCTTCATGCCAAAAACCGACTTTGATAACACCGAATATCCATCACGCTTTAGCACAGCGAGCGGTGCACAAATAAAAAGTTTTGGAAAGAAACAAATCAATATCGACATAGGTTTTGGAGCTATGAAAGGAAATTTTAACATATGTGAGGTTAAAACGCCAATATTAGGGTATGATTTCCTAAAAGAGTATGAATTGGTATTACATTCGGCGACTAACCTCTTGGAATGTACAAAATTACAGACGCAATTAAAAGTCGTCCATCATGTAAAGTGCACAGACGAAACTGAGCTCCCAATTCAAATTCAATATGAAAATTTGGTTAAGGAATTTCCAGAGTTAATGTCACCCGTAGATTTTCACGCAGAAGTGAAGCATAATTTTGTGCAGTACCTTCCCACAATGCCTGGTCGACCCCCTTCCGCCCGTGCACAAAGGGTCCACCCAGAACGCTACGCGCAATTAAAAAAACAAATAGCCCAGATGGTTGACTCTGGCTTGCTAGTGCCAAGTTGTTCCAATTTTTCTACACGTATGCATGCAGTCCCAAAAGCGGGAACTGACGAGTTAAGAATTGTAGGGGATTATAGGGAATTAAACAAACTACTAATTGACGACAAGTATAACCTACCAAATTTGAGAACAAGCTATGACCTTTTACATGGATCATCTATATATTCATGTCTAGACCTTAAGTCGGCATTTCACCAGATCCCGATTGCAAAGGATCACATGCACAAGACAGCGCTGGCTACCCCCCTAGGGTTATTCCATTTCGTAAGGAGCCCTTTTGGACTTAAAACCTCTGCTCAAAATTTTCAGAGATTAATAGATTGCGCCATGAGAGGACTCACTTTTGTATTCTGTTATGTAGACGACATCCTAGTGTTCAGTAGAAATGAGCAAAGAGCACATACAACACCTGAAAGAAGTTTTTCAACGCCTAAGCGATTTTGGCTTAAAACTAAATCCTAAGAAGTGTGCCTATGTAAGAAAATGCGTAACTTTTCTAGGGCACGTAATAAGTCCCGAAGGGATCCGACCTACACCTGATAAGGTCGAGGCTATCAAGAACTTTCCAAGACCTAGTGACACGAAAGGTCTTCGCCGATTTATCGGAATGGAGAACTACTATAGTCCACTGGTTCCTTGTCTTTCAAAAACCTTAGCTCCACTATACAACCTCATAAAAGGTAAAAATTCAAGACGCAATGCTATTGTCCAATGGACTGAGGAGGCCAATTCAGCATTTGAGAAGGCCAAGCAGTGCTTAATGAATTACACACTGCTTGCTTATCCAAATCCTGAGGCTGAAATCTCTTTAGTTACGGACGCTTCCGATAAAAGCGTCGGCGCTGTTTTGCAACAGAAAATCGGAGAAAAAGTACAGCCCCTAGGTTTCTTTTCAAAATCCCTCAATAAGTGCGAGCTTAATAACGCAACGTATGATCGAGAGCTATTAGCAATAGTAAAAGCAATAAAACATTTCCGTTATTTCCTTGAAGGTAGAAAATTCACCTGTTTTTGCGACCACAAACCGATTGTTTCCGCATTCAATTCGGAACGCGTATCAGATAACAATAGACAAGCGAGACATCTAGTGTTCATCTCTGAATTCACGACAGATATAAGGTACCTGCCTGGCATCTCTAATATCGTTGCTGATTTAATGTCACGGCCTGAAGTAAATCATATTTTCAGGCATGCAGCCCAGATAAATTGGAATGAAATTGCAAAATCGCAAAGACAAGACGTAAGATTGTTAGAATTCCTTGATGGAACACATTCTTTAAAGATAGAACGCAAACCCGTACCAGATTCTAGTGAAACGTTACTTTGTGACATAAGTGCACCTAACCGAAGCCGGCCGATAATCCCCACAGGATTTAGACGAATGATATTCGACAGCGTCCATAATATGTCCCATGCAGGAACTAAGAAAACGATAAAAATGATAGCAGAGCGATACGTTTGGCCTGGTTTGCGAAAGGATGTAACATTATGGGCTACTACTTGTAATGCTTGCCAACGAACAAAAGTAACTAGGCATACAATCTCACCTTTTCAACAATACCCTGATATGACAAGTAAATTTCAACAAGTTAATTGCGACTTAGCCGGCCCTTTGCCTGAGTCATATGGATATTCCTACCTTCTAGTGATGGTAGATAGATTTTCACGATATCCAGTTGCGGCACCTATTCCGGACATGCGCGCTGAAACCGTGCTAAATGCTTTTATGCACGCTTGGGTTGCGAATTATGGGGTCCCAGAAATTCTAACAACTGATAAAGGAAGCCAATTTATGGGTACAGAATGGGCCTCAGCAATGAAATTCCTCGGCATACGCCATATACACACAACTGCGTATAACCCACAAGCGAATGGCGCCGCGGAGAGAAACATTCAGATAATAAAAAAGGCATTAAAAGCAGCCTTAAATACTGACGACTGGTATCACTGCCTTCCAATGGCAATGTTAGCAATACGGTCCTCTTGCAAGGAGGAATTAGAGGCAACACCAGCCGAAATAATTTACGGCGCAAGTCTCAGATTACCAGGCCAATTCTTTGAAGGAAATGGCGAGTGCAACGAACCAGATAGTCAATTTATGACACGACAGCAAGAATATTTAGGACGTTTCAAATACCGTCAGCCGAGACAACCAACCAATCAAACAACATATGTTGACCCACGCTTGCAAACCTGCAAGCAGGTGTATTTACGACATGACGCTGTCAGGCGACCCTTACAACCAATGTTCAATGGTCCATATCGCGTAATAAATCGAACGCCAAAATACTTTACGATTCTCAGAAATGCAAAACCTTACGTCGTTTCAATAAATCGCTTAAAAGCAGCGCGGACGCTAAATGAGACAATACAAGATTCGATTGGTGATAATGAACCATTTGAAAACGAGACTCAAACCGATTTCCAACATTCTGCTTCACAGACCAAACGCAAACGAACCAAAAATCGGAAACAGAGGGTTAGAAGTCATCCCCCAGAGCCAGCACCTCAAACTCAGCGGCGTGCAGGCGCACGAATTCCTAGAACACCCGCCTATCTGGAGGACTACTCCCCTTAAACACCACAATGAAAGTCTTAACCCCGTTAGTAATCTGTTTAGTATGTTTTGTAAATAATTTAAGCGCATCCCTTACTCTAGTGCTCCCAGTGTGCAACCCGCAATTAAACAAGGCTGAATATGATATCCAATCTTCTCCTCCGTGTTATAGACACACACCCAATACAGTAAAGCGTTGCCGTGTGGCCGTGTACAAACCAGATCACCATTTTCTAAAAATCCCAATGGTCACATGCCAACGCATAGTGACGAAAGTTCAAACAACGCACTACTGTTTCGGTGCAAAAACGCACTCTGAAACGACCGACTATGACAACACGCCATCAACTATTGAATGTGACCTTTGGAATAAAAGCTTAAATGCAAATAACATTGGAAAATTACAACCAAACGAGGAAGGTGTGTTTAAAACACACAACCGCCCGAAATACGAATATAAATGGCCGACTACGACCCACGAAACTATAACCAACGCCGTGTTAACGCGCTCAACAATTCTTTATGACCATCAAAACGATAAATTAATATCGCCCTACCAGGAATTAACGCACTGCAACGTCCGAAGCGGACACGCGAGTTAAACCATAATCAGTTTCATATGCGAGTTAAACCATATCAGTTTCATATGGCAACCCCCTCGCAACCTAAAATGCCCGCAAATAAAATTTGTGCAAAATACGACATTGTCGTTACATTTCTCCGACAATGGAATGCCTTACCGTTTGGAGATAAAAAGCCTCTCAATATCAATACATCACTGGGCCCCATGTTCAGCAAAATCTCAATGCGTCGATCGCGACGCCATTTGTGGTTTCGGCGATTTCGTCATGATACCATACGACTGCGAACTTCACTCATTCAAGAGTGTATTTCCCCTCGCAGAAACAAGAAATGTACCCAAACTCTTCCTGTCATATTTACAGGAATTACAAGACGATTTTTCAGATACTATAAAATCGCAAGCAAGCCAAATAAACTATATCGAGTGCAAACTTCAACGTCTCATTTCTTTAAGCTTAAAAAATCAAGCTGCGATATTTCCTTCGCAGATACTATCAATACTCACAGGGACACAAAGGTTCGCAACACGAACAGGTGACACCATTTCGGAGATAACTTGTTCCCCCCAAACGTTGCGTTTAAAGCGGTCTCTAGGTTACGGTGGCTATTTTGCCACGAGGCCACTTTTGGAAAAAGTAGGAGGTCGCGACTCTAGCAAACCCCAAAAGCAGGTTTTTCAGTATACCACTGCAGGCTACGCATCAACCATGGTCCTTCACTTAGAAACGTACAAACCCAATCGCATCTTACGTTTCAAAATAAAAGGAATATTTTATCTTTTCCTAAATTACACGCTCGTACATGCATCGAACGATGTGATGCAACTCTCACCCACACTAATGCCCATAAATGAAACTCATGTAGCCAATGATTTTGCTGTGACGTCAACTATTCTAGGATATGACTCAAATCAAGCAAACGATTTAGAAGCAATAATCGCTACTTTAAGAACCTCAAGTCTGCAAACAGAGCGCTTAAAATACTTCATAGAAAGCCAGCAAATCAATGAATCATCAAATCAAATAACAAATCCTTTGCACGCGAATCCTGAAAAACTATTAAGAAATAGTTTCTTAATGCTACTATCAACGGTCACAAATCCAATTCTAAATGCCATTTTCTCATTTTTGACAATATTGTCCTTGTCATGGGGACTAATTCTAACAATATCCACAATAAGGAATTGTCTAATACGCCTAAGGCCCATTTTAAGACCACACTTACAGAATCGGTGGCAGAATTTTCAGCACCGTTTCCCGATTTTCAATAGAAACCCACAAATCGCTGAGGCACAAAACGAAAATGAAATTCCAATTGACTTGGAGGAAGTAATTGAGCAATAAATAGCGAGAACTGCATGAATCGGGAGCACTGGATCAACTTGTGTGAAT